>NC_091742.1:65525926-65880926 GCF_043380555.1 Nothobranchius furzeri
CTTCTTCTGGGAACCACAAAGCCATCAGAACGCAGATATGCCCTCATCATCTATATGGAGTTGAAAGGAGAAAAGTGTCAGTGTACTAAAAAACGCAGCATATATTCTAATACATAAATAGGTTTACTCAGGTAAACATTTTGTAACTCACTTCTGACCCAGCTCTGGGAAACTGGTTATGGAGTGTCACCATCTTCACCTCCAGGTCTGCATCCGTTATTGGTGTGAACCTTTTCCTTGATCCCAAGTGAAAACCCTTCATTTTCTTGTGCAGATATGAGGCAGAACATCCCAAGATCCGAGCCATAGCTCTCACTGTAAATCCCTGTGTCAGGAGGAGGTCTACTTGTTCCCTAGTGACATCAAGGGCAGGCCTCCCTCTACTGCCTTCAGTAATGAAAAAAGAACAGAAATTAGGCAAAACTAATTTCTTTGAAAACAATATGTAAATGTATAACAGAAATGTATTTATGTGATAGGATTTTTTTGGTAGAGAAAAATTATTCTGCCTCTATGTAATGCTGCATTTTAGGTGATAAAATGTACAACTCATACATTTTGGCCTATGTAATTAATGAAAAGCTTAATTATCCCTCTAATATCAAGAGTTTAGAGTGATAACTACACAGAATACAGAAGACCTGGAATAATTATCCATTATACCATTCTCTGGGTGAGAACTCGTTTCTGAATCGCTGGAGGTTGTAGGTTAAAAGGTGATCAAGTACACATAAAGTCGTCCCGTAAAATTGCCTGGTGACAGTTCTAAATTATTGCTCTGGTTCAAATGCTACATGATAACCATGGCAACAGAGACTCAAAGTTTTACAGTTGAGTGCAGTGAGTCATCGCAACAGCAAGACAAACAAAACATGAGTTTATTTATTTTCACTTATTTGGTGAGTTTGACAACTTTGAAGAGTAACATTTAAATTAATGGAAATGTAACTTTTGGTATTAAATAAATTATGATGACTGGCATTGGCCCACTGCCATTGCCTGTCATTCTGTCTTGCATATAGGCTACTTGCTTGCTTTCCTTTCAACATGTGAGTGAATGGTTGACAATATTTGTTGTAATAAAGACGATTTAGGAAACCATATTTTTTACTCGTTCCAATAAAGTTTTGCATCATCCTATGGACGAACACAAGCAGTGGTGCACTGGCCTTCGGAAAAGATACTTTGTATCACGTTACAGAAGGTAAAGTCAACATCTCACTTCCCATCACAGATTCATTCGCCTCGCTGGTGCCACGTTGCTTGGCAACATCTGTATACTAGAGATATTAAATAGTGCGATCGACTTATAAAAAAGGTAGTGGCTATTGTTACTGCAGCTAGTGACAATAAAGTTCAGGCTATTTTTACATTGACTTCCGGTTGTGCATGTCCAGTAAAGGCAGTCAGAAGGCTTTAAAGAATATATTACTTTCCACGTCAGCGTAAGTTTCAGCCAAAAATGATAGCGAGATGTTTCTGTCATGCTATTGTAGCATTTAAAAAAAAAAAAAACATTAAAAGAAATGTCAAGTGCATCACGGCCTGGCCTCGAACCCCCAACCGTTGGTTTGCAGTGCACACACAGTACCGCTACACCCCAGAAACTCTAATAATTTCCCTTTAAAGTTTCTATTAGACTTACTGCTTGTCTGTGGCATGGCAGACAATAAACTAGCTAAATGAGCGAGCCGAGGGTCGGGATTCTTTAAAAAAAATAATGCTGCACCTGTCCCTTGGGCTCCGTAGAATCAATTACTTAAAGTAAATTTGAAAAGATGAGCAACTTACCTGAAAGCAGTCGTCCAGCATGAAAAGTATGACCGGCTGTTGAGGCTTCTATGGCCACGGAGATAGTAGTTCTAAGCTCCCTTAGACTATTAACAATTTCCCGTATTGCATCGGGGCTAAGAGTAGCTTCAACTCTGCACAGATTTGCAATGGAGATGTCAATAGCGCGTACCTCTCTGGGGCCCGCACATCCTTGGCTATATGCTTGCTCTATTGATATACATCGTCTTCTAATACGTCTTAGAACGGCATCCGCCATACTGCTGGCTCAGCCGCAGCAGTGCGTCACTTTGGCGCTCCCCGTGGAGTACAGGCCAATCACGGCCCCCCTGCGACCGAGATCGACCGAAAAGCGAGAGTGACAGTATCGTTGGCCAATCACAAAACGCCCGCCTCTAAGTGACAATCAGAGACCAATCAGAGACCTTGCTGTTCAGGTAAACCTTTTAGGTGTTGTTGTGGGGGTCAAAGACTGTTAATTTTCCGCTCCGCATGGTCGCTCGGGGAGAACGTTTTCTACGTTTGATCTCATCATTTTGTTTTGATAAAGAATGGCGTCATCGAACGGTAAGTTGTGTTGATTTAGTTATTGTCTTACAAGGATATTTAATTACTGCTTGTAACATTTTTATTAACAAAAATTTAGTTATATGAAGCAGAAGCGGGATTTTTTTTAAAACTAGTAATCACTCCGTGTTTAAAACGGATAAAATATTCGCTGAAAATAAACATCGGACTTAATCAGAAATGGGTAGTATATATATATATATATATATATATATTTGAAACTGTAACCTTTAATTATAGTCATTCCATGTGTAGGTATTGCAGGCGCACTCGGACACAGGAGACAACTATTCAACAGGCATTCAGTCTCCTCTGTCGGCCGTATCCGGTGTCATCAACCAGCCATCAGCACCACAGAAGGAAGTCGTCCAAGTTGCTCCAACAAACAACCCGCACCTCTTTGTTCTTCCTCCAGACACAGCTGGAACAGCAAAAATTAAAATGAAAAGGACTGTTACAGAACTGCCTCAACAAGCACAGAACACCAAGGGACAGCTTTCTTCGGGAAGACTTCTTCCGAGTACATCAGGTCCCAGGCTTCTCCCTAAATTGCTTCCTGTCCAGCCACTTTATCAAGCCAACTTGCCACTGTTTGTTTCTGCACTAAGTCCCTCAATTTCTGCCCTTGCTGTGACTGGGCCATCAGTATCTAGAGGCCACCAGACCCCTGATGTGCCCGACACCACACAGCAGTACAGGAAGAGGAAGCTGCAGAGGGAGCAGGCTGGACAACCTACATGAACATATGTAAAAAAAAATCAACAATGATAGTCTGTAAACAAAGCAACCAAGAAAGGAAGCCGTCCTCTCATAAACAGTATTTTGGCTACTGGTACTGTGAAGCGACTGCAACAAAGTCATTTGAAGAATGGAGAGCTGCCTTTGCTTCACATGGTTATGGGAAAAAGAAAACAATATAATAGATTAGAATTCAACTTTATTGTCGTTGCACATGTCACAGGTACAAGGCAGCGAAAGGCAGTTTGCATCTATCCAGAAGTGCTTTAGCTGTGATAAAGTATATTGCAAATACTGTATGTATTAGCAATAGTATTGATATGTCAGTATATTACAGAATGAGTCTATTAGAACGTACACAGTGTGAAGTATGTTATTAATATGACCAAGAAAAGAGGAGAGTAACTTTATTTTGTTTGTGTGATTTTATTTTGTTTATGTGACTACTGCTTGCAGTTCCCTGTTCAATTGATTGCTGTTCCCTGTTAAATTAAAAAAGAAAAAAGTCTAAAGTTTTGTTTTGACTGGAGAGAACTAAAAAAGGTTACACTGCCTTCTGGTGCTAGCTCAAAATAACCTCAGTTTTTTCCCTCAGTGTCATTTGATCTATTTCTTGGGAAGATGGATGGATATATATATATATATATATATATATATATATATATATATATATATATATATATATATATACATATATATATATATATATATATATATATATATATATATATATATATATAATGAACTACAATAAAATAGATAACTGGCACACTAAATTCCAATTCTCCTCAATGGGACTTGAACTCGCCATCTGATCTCCCTTACACGACACCAAACGAGGTGCTTTACTTGATTCGGGAGGGGGGAATAAAAGCAGTAAAACAATAAAACTTTGAACATTACAACACAAAGAGAAAATAAATAATGTTACGGCAATTGCGGAATGCCATCTGCGGGATTCGAACACGCCGCAACAACCAAGCAGTAGGTGTCAAACCATGACTTAGGAGTGCAAGCCTTGGCGCTCAGGGGCACCCATCAATATGTGATTGCGAGGCCACAGCACATAAGTTTTAGACTGGGTGGGATTCTTATACCCAACAGGAGTCTTCTGCCCGCCTTCTCATTAGAATATGCATAATTTGTGTTTCAGGCACTAGTTAACTAGTGAGCTGCTGCACTGCCACACATGTAAAGTGGTGAAACTTCAATTGTTCCACTAGTTAACTAGTGGACAAAAATGGTCAGCTTGTATGTGTTTTTAGGTGTAACTAGTTAACTAGTGAGCAAATCCGCACCTCACTAGTTAACTAGTGAGCACATCCGCACCTCACTAGTTAACTAGTGAGGTGCGGATTTGCTCACTAGTTAACTAGTGAGCATATCTGCACCTCACTAGTTAACTAGTGAGCAATTCCGCACCTCACTAGTTAACTAGTGAGCAAATCCGCACCTCACTAGTTAACTAGTGAGCAAATCCGCACCTCACTAGTTAACTAGTGAGCAAATCCGCGCCTCACTAGTTAACTAGTGAGCAAATCCGCACCTCACTAGTTAACTAGTGAGCATATCCGCACCTCACTAGTTAACTAGTAAGCAAATCCGCACTTCACTAGTTAACTAGTGAGCATATCTGCGCCTCACTAGTTAACTAGTGAGCAAATCTGCACCCTACTAGTTAACTAGTTGGCCTTTTGAGGCCCACTAGTTAACTAGTGAGCATATCTGCACTTTACAAGTTAACTAGTGATGCTTTTTTGCACCTTACTAGTTAACTAGTGGGCGCTTTAGAGCGCACTAGTTAACTAGTGAGCAAATCTGCATCTCACTAGTTAACTAGTGAGCATATCCGCACCTTACTAGTTAACTTGTGGGCGTTTTGGGACCCACTAGTGAACTAGTGACACTTATTTTGCACCTCACTAGTTAACTAGTGGACATTTGTACCCTCACTAGTTAACTAGTGAGCAGTTCCGCCTTCACAAGTTTACATGTAAGTGTCACACTGAAGCCACTAGTTCACTAGCTGAGGTTCCTCTGGCCAGCATGTTAACTTGTGTGCCGCATGCAAATGTTTGGGGTGGGATTTTGCAAAATTCCGCACTGTGATTGGTTGTCATATTTTATTTTGACACAGGGAGCCAATAGAGAGTCTTAATTTGAGAAATTCTCCGCCTCCTAATTAGAATTCTGCGCAACTAGCTAACTAGTGTGAATGTAGTGTTGAACTAGTTTACTAGTATACATTTATGTCCTCAGTAGTTAACTAGTTTGGACAATGGATGCATCAACTAGGTAACTAGTGAGCCTGCTACAATCAACTAGCTAGCTAGTGAGCCATTAATGGTTCACTAGTTAACTAGTGGCACTGACCTACTCCAACTGGTTAACTAGTTAGGAGTTATGCCTTCACTAGTGAACATGTGGACACTTTGAACTGTCACTAGTTAACTAGTGAGACACAAAAACCTTCAACTAGCTGACTGGTATGCATTTTAGCCTTTACTAGTTAACTAGTGAGCCATTTTTGTGTCACCTAGTTAACTAGGAAGCCAAAATGTGTTCACTTGTCAACTAGTGGGCATTTCTTCTGTCACTAGTTAACTGGTGTGCACATTTTGGCCATCACTAGTTAACTAGTGAGACACAAAAACCTTCAACTAGCTGACTGGTATGCATTTTGGCCTTTACTAGTTAACTAGTGAGCCATTTTTGTGTCACCTAGTTAACTAGTGAAGCCAAAATGTGTTAACTAGTGAACATTTCCATCTCCCACTAGTTAACTGGAGGGCTCATTTTGACCCTGACTAGTTAACTAGTGAGACACAAATACCTTCAACTAGCTGACTGGTATGCATTTTGGCCTTTACTAGTTAACTAATGAGCCATTTTTGTGTCAACTATTTAACTAGTGAAGGTCAAAATGTGTTCACTAGTTAACTAGTGTGTACATTTTGACCCTCACTAGTTAACTAGTTGACCTGTTGACAAGATATCAGAATTAATGCTCAAGCGGCTGGCCAAATTGGGCAAAGTTAACAAGTGGGATTTTTACATTCAGTAGTCAGCTAGTACGAGTTTTTGTACCTTACTAGTTGACTAGTAAAAACTAAATGTGTTTTAACTAGTTAACTAGTGGACATTGATTTGTCCACTAGTTAACTAGTGAACACACTGAGCAATACTAGTTAACTAGTAAGACATGAAACATTTTAACTAGTTAACTAGAGAGAATTTAGGCCTTACTAGTTAACTAGTTGACATTTAGGCTGTGACTATTTAACTAGTTGACACAGACATGGCTAACTAGTTAACTAGTGGACAGAAATGGCTTACATGTTCATGACAATTCTGGCTGATATCCTGATATCAGAATAAATGCTCATTTGGCTTGCCATACCCTAGCAATAATGTCTCAGTGCTGGCATTTTAGAGACAAGAAATGGGGTGGGAGCCAATTGTTAGAGTCTAAAGAAGAGCAACAATGATGAAGACAACTGTTTAACTTAGCCTTTTACCTCTATGTGCAAGAATCTAGTCTTTGCAGTGGGCGACACAATCATACCTTGACAAATACACAAGGGACTTTTCAGAGATTTTTCAAGGTTTTTCCTTCGCTTACAGCCATACCACCCTGAAAAAGCCCGATCCCCTCTCATCTCGGAATCAATCCAGGGTTGGGCCTGGTCAGTACCTGTATGGGAGACCTCTTGGGAATACCAGGTGCTGTAAACTTTTTCACTAATTTGTTATAAAATACAGTTTTTTTCACTTCACCACATCTTTGAACAGCTTCGTCATTGAATAATTTTAAAGCCAGGTGTTCCACACGAACTGCACACACTTGTTGGTAATAAACCTCCTTTGATTTGTCCCTAGCAATAATGTCTCAGTGCTGGCATTTTAGAGACAAGAAATGGGGTGGGAGCCGATTGTTACTCGAAAAAAGAGCAACAGTGATGAAGACAACTGTTTAACTTAGCCTTTTACCTCCATATGCAAGAATCTAGTCTTTGCAGTGGGCGACACAATCATTCTTTGACAAATACACAAGGGATTTTTCAGAGATTTTTCAAGGTTTTTCCACCGCTTACGGTCATGCCACCCTGAAAAAGCCTGATCCCGTCTGATCTCGGAATCAATCCAGGGTTGGGCCTGGTCAGTACCTGTATGGGAGACCTCTTGGGAATACCAGGTGCTGTAAGCTTTTTCACTAATTTGTTATAAAATACAGTTTTTTTTCACTTCACCAAAGCTTTGAACAGCTTCGTCATTGAATAATTTTAAAGCCAGGTGTTCCACACGAACTGCACACACTTGTTGGTAATAAACCTCCTTTCATTTGTCCCTAGCAATAATGTCTCAGTGCTGGCATTTTAGAGACAAGAAATGGGGTAGGAGCCAATTGTTAAAGTCTAAAGAAGAGCAACAATGATGAAGACAACTGTTTAACTTAGCCTTTTACCTCTATGTGCAAGAATCTAGTCTTTGCAGTGGGCGACACAATCATGCCTTGACAAATACACAAGGGATTTTTCAGAGATTTTTCAAGGTTTTTCCTTCGCTTACAGCCATACCACCCTGAAAAAGCCCGATCCCCTCTGATCTCGGAATCAATCCAGGGTTGGGCCTGGTCAGTACCTGTATGGGAGACCTCTTGGGAATACCAGGTGCTGTAAGCTTTTTCACTAATTTGTTATAAAATACAGTTTTTTTCACTTCACCACATCTTTGAACAACTTCGTCATTGAATAATTTTAAAGCCAGGTGTTCCACACGAACTGCACACACTTGTTGGTAATAAACCTCCTTTGATTTGTCCCTAGCAATAATGTCTCAGTGCTGGCATTTTAGAGACAAGAAATGGGGTGGGAGCCAATTGTTAGAGTCTAAAGAAGAGCAACAATGATGAAGACAACTGTTTAACTTAGCCTTTTACCTCTATATGCAAGAATCTAGTCTTTGCAGTGGGTGACACAATGATACCTTGACAAATACTCAAGGGATTTTTCAGAGATTTTTCAAGGTTTTTCCTTCGCTTACAACCATTCCACCCTGAAAAAGCCCGATCCCCTCTGATCTCGAAATCAATCCAGGTTTGGGCCTGGTCAGTACCTGTATGGGAGACCTTTTGGGAATACCAGGTGCTGTAAGCTTTTTCACTAATTTGTTATAAAATACAGTTTTTTTCACTTCACCACAGCTTTGAACAGCTTCGTCATTGAATAATTTTAAAGCCAGGTGTTCCACATGAACTGCACACACTTGTTGGTAATAAACCTCCTTTGAATTGTCCCTAGCAATAATGTCTCAGTGCTGGCATTTTAGAGATGAGAAATGGGGTGGGAGCCGATTGTTACTCGAAAAAAGAGCAACAGTGATGAAGACAACTGTTTAACTTAGCCTTTTACCTCCATATGCAAGAATCTAGTCTTTGCAGTGGGCGACACAATCATACTTTGACATATACACAAGGGATTGTTCAGAGATTTTTCAAGGTGTGTCTTTCGCTTATGGCCAAACCACCCTGAAAAACCCCGATCCCGTCTGACCTCGGAAGCAATCCAGGTTTGGGCCTGGTCAGTACCTGTATAGGAGACCTTTTGGGAACACCAGGTGCTGTAAGCTTTTTCACTAATTTGTTATAAAATACAGTTTTTTTCACTTCACCACAGCTTTGAACAGCTTCGTCATTGAATAATTTTAAAGCCAGGTGTTCCACACGAACTGCACACACTTGTTGGTAATAAACCTCCTTTGAATTGTCCCTAGCAATAATGTCTCAGTGCTGGCATTTTAGAGACAAGAAATGGGGTGGGAGCCGATTGTTACTCGAAAAAAGAGCAACAGTGATGAAGACAACTGTTTAACTTAGCCTTTTGCCTCCATATGCAAGAATCTAGTCTTTGCAGTGGGCGACACAATCATACTTTGACATATACACAAGGGATTTTTCAGAGATTTTTCAAGGTGTGTCTTTCGCTTATGGCCAAACCACCCTGAAAAACCCCGATCCCGTCTGATCTCGGAAGCAATCCAGGGTTGGGCCTGGTCAGTACCTGTATGGGAGACCTCTTGGGAATCCCAGGTGCTGTAAGCTTTTTCACTAATTTGTTATAAAATACAGTTTTTTTCACTTCACCACATCTTTGAACAGCTTCGTCATTGAATAATTTTAAAGCCAGGTGTTCCACACGAACTGCACACACTTGTTGGTAATAAACCTCCTTTGATTTGTCCCTAGCAATAATGTCTCAGTGCTGGCATTTTAGAGACAAGAAATGGGGTGGGAGCCGATTCTTACTCGAAAAAGGAGCAACAGTGATGAAGACAACTGTTTAACTTAGCCTTTTACCTCCATATGCAAGAATCTAGTCTTTGCAGTGGGCGACAGAATCATACTTTGACATATACACAAGGGATTTTTCAGAGATTTTTCAAGGTGTGTCCATCGCTTACGGCCATACCACCCTGAAAAAGCCCGATCCTCTCTGATCTCGGAAGCAATCCAGGGTTGGGCCTGGTCAGTACCTGTATGGGAGACCTCTTGGGAATACCAGGTGCTGTAATCTTTTTCACTAATTTGTTATAAAATACAGTTTTTTTCACTTCACCACATCTTTGAACAGCTTCGTCATTGAATAATTTTAAAGCCAGGTGTTCCACACGAACTGCACACACTTGTTGGTAATAAACCTCCTTTTATTTGTCCCTAGCAATAATGTCTCAGTGCTGGCATTTAGAGACAAGAAATGGGGTGGGAGCCAATTGTTAGAGTCTAAAGAAGAGCAACAATGATGAAGACAACTGTTTAACTTAGCCTTTTACCTCTATATGCAAGAATCTAGTCTTTGCAGTGGGCGACACAATCATACCTTGACAAATACAGAAGGGATTTTCCAGAGATGTTTCAAGGTTTTTCCTTCGCTTACAGCCATACCACCCTGAAAAAGCCCGATCCCCTCTGATCTCGGAATCAATCCAGGGTTGGGCCTGGTCAGTACCTGTATGGGAGACCTCTTGGGAATACCAGGTGCTGTAAGCTTTTTCACTAATTTGTTATAAAATACAGTTTTTTTTTCACTTCACCACATCTTTGAACAGCTTCGTCATTGAATAATTTTAAAGCCAGGTGTTCCACACGAACTGCACACACTTGTTGGTAATAAACCTCCTTTGATTTGTCCCTAGCAATAATGTCTCAGTGCTGGCATTTTAGAGACAAAAAATGGGGTGGGAGCCGATTGTTACTCGAAAAAAAAGCAACTGTGATGAAGACAACTGTTTAACTTAGCCTTTTACCTCCATATGCAAGAATCTAGTCTTTGCAGTGGGCGACACAATCATACTTTGACATATACACAAGGGATTTTTCAGAGATTTTTCAAGGTGTGTCCTTCGCTTACGGCCATACCACCCTGAAAAAGCCCGATCCCGTCTGATCTCGGAAGCAATCCAGGGTTGGGCCTGGTCAGTACCTGTATGGGAGACCTCTTGGGAATACCAGGTGCTGTAAGCTTTTTCACTAATTTGTTATAAAATACAGTTTTTTTTTCACTTCACCATAGCTTTGAACAGCTTCGTCATTGAATAATTTTAAAGCCAGGTGTTCCACACGAACTGCACACACTTGTTGGTAATAAACCTCCTTTGATTTGTCCCTAGCAATAATGTCTCAGTGCTGGCATTTTAGAGACAAGAAATGGGGTGGGAGCCAATTGTTAAAGTCTAAAGAAGAGCAACAATGATGAAGACAACTGTTTAACTTAGCCTTTTACCTCTATGTGCAAGAATCTAGTCTTTGCAGTGGGCGACACAATCATACCTTGACAAATACACAAGGGATTTTCCAGAGATGTTTCAAGGTTTTTCCTTCGCTTACAGCCATACCACCCTGAAAAAGCCCGATCCCCTCTGATCTCGGAATCAATCCAGGGTTGGGCCTGGTCAGTACCTGTATGAGAGACCTCTTGGGAATACCAGGTGCTGTAAGCTTTTTCACTAATTTGTTATAAAATACAGTTTTTTTTTCACTTCACCACATCTTTGAACAGCTTCGTCATTGAATAATTTTAAAGCCAGGTGTTCCACACGAACTGCACACACTTGTTGGTAATAAACCTCCTTTGATTTGTCCCTAGCAATAATGTCTCAGTGCTGGCATTTTAGAGACAAAAAATGGGGTGGGAGCCGATTGTTACTCGAAACAAAAGCAACTGTGATGAAGACAACTGTTTAACTTAGCCTTTTACCTCCATATGCAAGAATCTAGTCTTTGCAGTGGGCGACACAATCATACTTTGACATATACACAAGGGATTTTTCAGAGATTTTTCAAGGTGTGTCCTTCGCTTACGGCCATACCACCCTGAAAAAGCCCGATCCCGTCTGATCTCGGAAGCAATCCAGGGTTGGGCCTGGTCAGTACCTGTATGGGAGACCTCTTGGGAATACCAGGTGCTGTAAGCTTTTTCACTAATTTGTTATAAAATACAGTTTTTTTCACTTCACCACATCTTTGAACAGCTTCGTCATTGAATAATTTTAAAGCCAGGTGTTCCACACGAACTGCACACACTTGTTGGTAATAAACCTCCATTTATTTGTCCCTAGCAATAATGTCTCAGTGCTGGCATTTTAGAGACAAGAAATGGGGTGGGAGCCAATTGTTAGAGTCTAAAGAAGAGCAACAATGATGAAGACAACTGTTTAACTTAGCCTTTTACCTCTATATGCAAGAATCTAGTCTTTGCAGTGGGCGACACAATCATACCTTGACAAATACACAAGGGATTTTCCAGAGATGTTTCAAGGTTTTTCCTTGGCTTACAGCCATACCACCCTGAAAAAGCCCGATCCTCTCTGATCTCAGAATCAATCCAGGGTTGGGCCTGGTCAGTACCTGTATGGGAGACCTCTTGGGAATACCAGGTGCTGTAAGCTTTTTCACTAATTTGTTATAAAATACAGTTTTTTTCACTTCACCACATCTTTGAACAGCTTCGTCATTGAATAATTTTAAAGCCAGGTGTTCCACACGAACTGCACACACTTGTTGGTAATAAACCTCCTTTGATTTGTCCCTAGCAATAATGTCTCAGTGCTGGCATTTTAGAGACAAGAAATGGGGTGGGAGCCGATTGTTACTCGAAAAAAAAGCAACAGTGATGAAGACAACTGTATAACTTAGCCTTTTACCTCCATTTGCAAGAATCTAGTGTTTGCAGTGGGCGACACAATCATACTTTGACATATATACAAGGGATTTTTCAGAGATTTTTCAAGGTGTGTCCTTCGCTTACGGCCATACCACCCTGAAAAAGCCCGATCCCGTCTGATCTTGGAAGCAATCCAGGGTTGGGCCTGGTCAGTACCTGTATGGGAGACCTCTTGGGAATACCAGGTGCTGTAAGCTTTTTCACTAATTTGTTATAAAATACAGTTTTTTTCACTTCACCACATCTTTGAACAGCTTCGTCATTGAATAATTTTAAAGCCAGGTGTTCCACACGAACTGCACACACTTGTTGGTAATAAACCTCCTTTGAATTGTCCCTAGCAATAATGTCTCAGTGCTGGCATTTTAGAGACAAGAAATGGGGTGGGAGCCAATTGTTAGAGTCTAAAGAAGAGCAACAATGATGAAGACAACTGTTTAACTTAGCCTTTTACCTCTATATGCAAGAATCTAGTCTTTGCAGTGGGCGACACAATCATACCTTGACAAATACACAAGGGATTTTTCAGAGATTTTTCAAGGTTTTTCCTTCGCTTACAGCCATACCACCCTGAAAAAGCCCGATCCCCTCTGATCTCGGAATCAATCCAGGTTTGGGCCTGGTCAGTACCTGTATGGGAGACCTTTTGGGAATACCAGGTGCTGTAAGCTTTTTCACTAATTTGTTATAAAATACAGTTTTTTTCACTTCACCACAGCTTTGAACAGCTTTGTCATTGAATAATTTTAAAGCCAGGTGTTCCACACGAACTGCACACACTTGTTGGTAATAAACCTCCTTTGAATTGTCCCTAGCAATAATGTCTCAGTGCTGGCATTTTAGAGACAAGAAATGGGGTGGGAGCCGATTGTTACTCGAAAAAAGAGCAACAGTGATGAAGACAACTGTTTAACTTAGCCTTTTACCTCCATATGCAAGAATCTAGTCTTTGCAGTGGGCGACACAATCATACTTTGACATATACACAAGGGATTTTTTCAGAGATTTTTCAAGGTTTGTGTTTAGCTTATGGCCAAACCACCCTGAAAAACCCTGATCCCGTCTGATCTCGGAAACAATCCAGAGTTGGGCCTGGTCAGTACCTGTATGGGAGACCTCTTGGGAATACCAGGTGCTGTAAGCTTTTTCACTAATTTGTTATAAAATACAGTTTTTTTCACTTCACCACATCTTTGAACAGCTTCGTCATTGAATAATTTTAAAGCCAGGTTTTCCACACGAACTGCACACACTTGTTGGTAATAAACCTCCTTTGATTTGTCCCTAGCAATAATGTCTCAGTGCTGGCATTTTAGAGACAAGAAATGGGGTGGGAGCCGATTCTTACTCGAAAAAAGAGCAACAGTGATGAAGACAACTGTTTAACTTAGCCTTTTACCTCCATATGCAAGAATCTAGTCTTTGCAGTGGGCGACACAATCATACTTTGACATATACACAAGGGATTTTTCAGAGATTTTTCAAGGTGTGTCCTTCGCTTACGGCCATACCAACCTGAAAAAGCCCAATCCCGTCTGATCTCGGAAGCAATCCAGGGTTGGGCCTGGTCAGTACCTGTATGGGAGACCTCTTGGGAATACCAGGTGCTGTAAGCTTTTTCACTAATTTGTTATAAAATACAGTTTTTTTCACTTCACCACATCTTTGAACAGCTTCGTCATTGAATAATTTTAAAGCCAGGTGTTCCACACGAACTGCACACACTTGTTGGTAATAAACCTCCTTTGATTTGTCCCTAGCAATAATGTCTCAGTGCTGGCATTTAGAGACAAGAAATGGGGTGGGAGCCAATTGTTAGAGTCTAAAGAAGAGCAACAATGATGAAGACAACTGTTTAACTTAGCCTTTTACCTCTATATGCAAGAATCTAGTCTTTGCAGTGGGCGACACAATCATACCTTGACAAATACAGAAGGGATTTTCCAGAGATGTTTCAAGGTTTTTCCTTCGCTTACAGCCATACCACCCTGAAAAAGCCCGATCCCCTCTGATCTCGGAATCAATCCAGGGTTGGGCCTGGTCAGTACCTGTATGGGAGACCTCTTGGGAATACCAGGTGCTGTAAGCTTTTTCACTAATTTGTTATAAAATACAGTTTTTTTTCACTTCACCACATCTTTGAACAGCTTCGTCATTGAATAATTTTAAAGCCAGGTGTTCCACACGAACTGCACACACTTGTTGGTAATAAACCTCCTTTGATTTGTCCCTAGCAATAATGTCTCAGTGCTGGCATTTTAGAGACAAAAAATGGGGTGGGAGCCGATTGTTACTCGAAAAAAAAGCAACTGTGATGAAGACAACTGTTTAACTTAGCCTTTTACCTCCATATGCAAGAATCTAGTCTTTGCAGTGGGCGACACAATCATTCTTTGACAAATACACAAGGGATTTTTCAGAGATTTTTCAAGGTGTGTCCTTCGCTAACGGCCATACCACCCTGAAAAAGCCCGATCCCGTCTGATCTCGGAAGCAATCCAGGGTTGGGCCTGGTCAGTACCTGTATGGGAGACCTCTTGGGAATACCAGGTGCTGTAAGCTTTTTCACTAATTTGTTATAAAATACAGTTTTTTTCACTTCACCATAGCTTTGAACAGCTTCGTCATTGAATAATTTTAAAGCCAGGTGTTCCACACGAACTGCACACACTTGTTGGTAATAAACCTCCTTTGATTTGTCCCTAGCAATAATGTCTCAGTGCTGGCATTTTAGAGACAAGAAATGGGGTGGGAGCCAATTGTTAAAGTCTAAAGAAGAGCAACAATGATGAAGACAACTGTTTAACTTAGCCTTTTACCTCTATGTGCAAGAATCTAGTCTTTGCAGTGGGCGACACAATCATACCTTGACAAATACACAAGGGATTTTTCAGAGATTTTTCAAGGTTTTTCCTTCGCTTACAGCCATACCACCCTGAAAAAGCCCGATCCCCTCTCATCTCGGAATCAATCCAGGGTTGGGCCTGGTCAGTACCTGTATGGGAGACCTCTTGGGAATACCAGGTGCTGTAAGCTTTTTCACTAATTTGTTATAAAATACAGTTTTTTTCACTTCACCACATCTTTGAACAGCTTCATCATTGAATAATTTTAAAGCCAGGTGTTCCACACGAACTGCACACACTTGTTGGTAATAAACCTCCTTTGATTTGTCCCTAGCAATAATGTCTCAGTGCTGGCATTTTAGAGACAAGAAATGGGGTGGGAGCCAATTGTTAGAGTCTAAAGAAGAGCAACAATGATGAAGACAACTGTTTAACTTAGCCTTTTACCTCTATATGCAAGAATCTAGTCTTTGCAGTGGGCGACACAATCATACTTTGACATATACACAAGGGATTTTTCAGAGATTTTTCAAGGTGTGTCCTTCGCTTACGGCCATACCACCCTGAAATAGCCCGATCCCGTCTGATCTCGGAAGCAATCCAGGATTGGGCCTGGTCAGTACCTGTATGGGAGACCTCTTGGGAATACCAGGTGCTGTAAGCTTTTTCACTAATTTGTTATAAAATACAGTTTTTTTCACTTCACCACATCTTTGAACAGCTTCGTCATTGAATAATTTTAAAGCCAGGTGTTCCACACGAACTGCACACACTTGTTGGTAATAAACCTCCTTTTATTTGTCCCTAGCAATAATGTCTCAGTGCTGGCATTTTAGAGACAAGAAATGGGGTGGGAGCCAATTGTTAGAGTCTAAAGAAGAGCAACAATGATGAAGACAACTGTTTAACTTAGCCTTTTACCTCTATATGCAATAATCTAGTCTTTGCAGTGGGCGACACAATCATACCTTGACAAATACACAAGGGATTTTCCAGAGATGTTTCAAGGTTTTTCCTTCGGTTACAGCCATACCACCCTGAAAAAGCCCGATCCCCTCTGATCTCGGAATCAATCCAGGGTTGGGCCTGGTCAGTACCTGTATGGGAGACCTCTTGGGAATACCAGGTGCTGTAAGCTTTTTCACTAATTTGTTATAAAATACAGTTTTTTTCACTTCACCACATCTTTGAACAGCTTCGTCATTGAATAATTTTAAAGCCAGGTGTTCCACACGAACTGCACACACTTGTTGGTAATAAACCTCCTTTGATTTGTCCCTAGCAATAATGTCTCAGTGCTGGCATTTTAGAGACAAGAAATGGGGTGGGAGCCAATTGTTAGAGTCTAAAGAAGAGCAACAATGATGAAGACAACTGTTTAACTTAGCCTTTTACCTCTATATGCAAGAATCTAGTCTTTGCAGTGGGCGACACAATCATACCTTGACAAATACACAAGGGATTTTTCAGAGATTTTTCAAGGTTTTTCCTTCACTTACAGCCATACCACCCTGAAAAAGCCAGATCCCCTCTGATCTCGGAATCAATCCAGGTTTGGGCCTGGTCAGTACCTGTATGGGAGACCTTTTGGGAATACCAGGTGCTGTAAGCTTTTTCGCTAATTTGTTATAAAATACAGTTTTTTTCACTTCACCACAGCTTTGAACAGCTTCGTCATTGAATAATTTTAAAGCCAGGTGTTCCACACGAACTGCACACACTTGTTGGTAATAAACCTCCTTTGAATTGTCCCTAGCAATAATGTCTCAGTGCTGGCATTTTAGAGACAA
The DNA here is from genome assembly GCF_043380555.1 of Nothobranchius furzeri. NCBI lineage: Eukaryota > Metazoa > Chordata > Actinopteri > Cyprinodontiformes > Nothobranchiidae > Nothobranchius > Nothobranchius furzeri. Next base: position 65,542,877 of record NC_091742.1, read on the forward strand.
GAAATGGGGTGGGAGCCGATTGTTACTCGAAAAAAGAGCAACAGTGATGAAGACAACTGTTTAACTTAGCCTTTTACCTCCATATGCAAGAATCTAGTCTTTGCAGTGGGCGACACAATCATACTTTGACATATACACAAGGGATTTTTCAGAGATTTTTCAAGGTGTGTCTTTCGCTTATGGCCAAACCACCCTGAAAAACCCTGATCCCGTTTGATCTCGGAAACAATCCAGGGTTGGGCCTGGTCAGTACCTGTATGGGACACCTCTTGGGAATACCAGGTGCTGTAAGCTTTTTCACTAATTTGTTATAAAATACAGTTTTTTTCACTTCACCACATCTTTGAACAGCTTCGTCATTGAATAATTTTAAAGCCAGGTGTTCCACACGAACTGCACACACTTGTTGGTAATAAACCTCCTTTGATTTGTCCCTAGCAATAATGTCTCAGTGCTGGCATTTTAGAGACAAGAAATGGGGTGGGAGCCGATTCTTACTCGAAAAAAGAGCAACAGTGATGAAGACAACTGTTTAACTTAGCCTTTTACCTCCATATGCAAGAATCTAGTCTTTGCAGTGGGCGACACAATCATACTTTGACATATACACAAGGGATTTTTCAGAGATTTTTCAAGGTGTGTCCTTCGCTTACGGCCATACCACCCTGAAAAAGCCCTATCCCGTCTGATCTCGGAATCAATCCAGGGTTGGGCCTGGTCAGTACCTGTATGGGAGACCTCTTGGGAATACCAGGTGCTGTAAGCTTTTTCACTAATTTGTTATAAAATACAGTTTTTTTCACTTCACCACATCTTTGAACAGCTTCGTCATTGAATAATTTTAAAGCCAGGTGTTCCACACGAACTGCACACACTTGTTGGTAATAAACCTCCTTTGATTTGTCCCTAGCAATAATGTCTCAGTGCTGGCATTTTAGAGACAAGAAATGGGGTGGGAGCCAATTGTTAGAGTCTAAAGAAGAGCAACAATGATGAAGACAACTGTTTAACTTAGCCTTTTACCTCTATATGCAAGAATCTAGTCTTTGCAGTGGGCGACACAATGATACCTTGACAAATACTCAAGGGATTTTTCAGAGATTTTTCAAGGTTTTTCCTTCGCTTACAGCCATACCACCCTGAAAAAGCCCGATCCCCTCTGATCTCGGAATCAATCCAGGTTTGGGCCTGGTCAGTACCTGTATGGGAGACCTTTTGGGAATACCAGGTGCTGTAAGCTTTTTCACTAATTTGTTATAAAATACAGTTTTTTTCACTTCACCACAGCTTTGAACAGCTTCGTCATTGAATAATTTTAAAGCCAGGTGTTCCACACGAACTGCACACACTTGTTGGTAATAAACCTCCTTTGAATTGTCCCTAGCAATAATGTCTCAGTGCTGGCATTTTAGAGACGAGAAATGGGGTGGGAGCCGATTGTTACTCGAAAAAAGAGCAACAGTGATGAAGACAACTGTTTAACTTAGCCTTTTACCTCCATATGCAAGAATCTAGTCTTTGCAGTGGGCGACACAATCATTCTTTGACATATACACAAGGGATTTTTCAGAGATTTTTCAAGGTGTGTCTTTCGCTTATGGCCAAACCACCCTGAAAAACCCCGATCCCGTCTGACGCCGGAAGCAATCCAGGTTTGGGCCTGGTCATTACCTGTATGGGAGACCTTTTGGGAATACCAGGTGCTGTAAGCTTTTTCACTAATTTGTTATAAAATACAGTTTTTTTCACTTCACCACAGCTTTGAACAGCTTCGTCATTGAATAATTTTAAAGCCAGGTGTTCCACACGAACTGCACACACTTGTTGGTAATAAACCTCCTTTGAATTGTCCCTAGCAATAATGTCTCAGTGCTGGCATTTTAGAGACAAGAAATGGGGTGGGAGCCGATTGTTACTCGAAAAAAGAGCAACAGTGATGAAGACAACTGTTTAACTTAGCCTTTTACCTCCATATGCAAGAATCTAGTCTTTGCAGTGGGCGACACAATCATACTTTGACATATACACAAGGGATTTTTCAGAGATTTTTCAAGGTGTGTCTTTCGCTTATGGCCAAACGACCCTGAAAAACTCCCAATCCCGTCTGATCTCGGAAGCAATCCAGGGTTGGGCCTGGTCAGTACCTGTATGGGAGACCTCTTGGGAATACCAGGTGCTGTAAGCTTTTTCACTAATTTGTTATAAAATACAGTTTTTTTCACTTCACCATAGCTTTGAACAGCTTCGTCATTGAATAATTTTAAAGTCAGGTGTTCCACACGAACTGCACACACTTGTTGGTAATAAACCTCCTTTGATTTGTCCCTAGCAATAATGTCTCAGTGCTGGCATTTTAGAGACAAGAAATGGGGTGGGAGCCAATTGTTAAAGTCTAAAGAAGAGCAATAATGATGAAGACAACTGTTTAACTTAGCCTTTTACCTCTGTAACGTGAGGAAATATGGGTTTTCTGTCACAATGGGGGTGTTGGACTCAGCTGTGTCAAAGCTGGGTCGCTGAGAACTTTCACCCACAGATTAAGACCTGAACGCCAGCGAGTCTGGGAGGAAACCATAACATCTGCCACCTGCAGTCTACCAGAAGATGTGTTTACATGAGTTGTACCCAGACCAAGTCAAAACATAAAGTTTAAACTTCTTTTTCTTGATTTTAATGTTAAAGTAACCATTATCATTTTGCTCATTATAAATGTGATTAATCAAATGAATGACTATTTAGCTTTGGGGTAATTATAATGGTTTAATGAATCCATTCTTAAATAATGTTGAGAATGTTTGTTACTGACCTTCACACACACTCAAGCACAAACATTCACACACATCCACACACACCTGCTCACAGTAAACTCCAGACACATTTGATGACGCACGTTTGCTTTGAGAAGAGAAAGGTTTTTGGTAAGTTTTCAGTCTTATGATTTGGTTCGTGTTGGACAACGAGAGAGAACAGTCCTGAAAACCAAAGGGGGGGCAGAGCCTGTTGGCTCGTTCTTCCCCCCTTCTCTCACGCTGCTTCTGCCACGCCAGGCAGAATAGCTGAACCGCAACTTCTAACGCAGACTCATTACCGAGTCTTTTGATTTCTGAGTGAATTAACTTAAGGAAGCGCGTCGACAAAACGCTTTACCATCAACGTGTACCGAGGGGCAACTCTGGACCGGGTCACAGCGCATCTTTGTCTTCTTTGCCAGCCAAGGTGACCTGGATGAAACATCCTAAGGTGACGTCCCGGGTCCAACAGAGGGTCCGATTTTCGGTGAGGCAAAACACGACAGATAGCGTTTTGATGCATCTTTTCCACTAAACCTAAGTTTATTCAAACCATCACTTCACTCAGACACCTGTTTCTTCCTGAAGCAACATCAGATGCACACATGCATTCATCTCATCTCATGTTCAATTCTCACTACACTTGGCACCCACACGCATCCATAATCACATCATATCACTCTCAATCTTCATTCACCTACAGAAGGTCTATTTGAGCATTAACAGCATATCAACTGTTAAAAAGATTGTCCCACAAAGTTATCAATGTTGATTGTATTTTCTGTTTGTCAATTTCAAAATCATTAGTTTAATTTGAAGAATTAAAACTTTTAAACGTCAAACTGGTTTCCTCATTGAACTGAAACACAGACACTCAGATATTATCGGCAGTTTATGGATGAAAACAACCTTTGAGTCTTCTGGACAATATAACATTTGGTTATTGATTTATTAAAATTAATATTCCGAATTAATACGTAGCATGGTTTCTCTTCAATAAAAGAGCATAAATCCATAACGCTACATTTAATGGCGAGCATATCCAGACTTCTATATCTGCGATTTATCTGATTTCTTACATCTAAAAGCTGCAAACAACGCTTTTCTCTGTGTTTCACTTTGATGTCTTATTTTGAAATTAACCGGAAATTGTTCCGTTGAAGTCACTCTTCCGCGAGGCGTCGTCCTGGTGGAAACTTGGCCGGGAAGATCTCCGATCTCAAATTGACCGCAAATTACAGACCTAACTTTGATTTATCCCATCTTCGCCTTCGGAGCGAACGTGTGAGTTGTGCTTTTGACTAAATTCTGTCCATTTTGACGCGCCGCCGCGTCTCCAATCTAACCTCAGGTCGGAACGCTCCGTTTCCGCTCTGATCATCGCTGGGTGAGCTACCGTGCAGCTTATCCTCAGTTCCTAAAATTATCACTATATTCTCCGAACCTCAGAACCGAGACTGAATTCTCGGACACCTTTCGTCTCAGTGTGTTGACACTGTGGGCGAGCTATTGTGAAAGAAGTTTCTACTGCATTCAGATTGCGTGCGCTTTTTAAACGGAATGCTCGGTGACACCTGCCGGAGCTTGACTGCTCGGTAAACGTCGTAAAGCGAGGCACAGCCGTTACGCGTTACTGCATTCAGATTGCGTACGTTTTTTTTAAAGTCCGTATTAAAAGTGGAGCGAGATGCCTACTTGTTAATCGGGAAAATTTAAGTCTGGTAGCTACAGACAAAGAACGCTAGAACTAGCCGGAGAGCTAAGCTAGCGCCACAGTTAGACAAATAGGGCATGCGTCCCGTTAAATTGTCATCATTTCTGGCACAGTCAGTCTGTGTCCTCACAAAACCCGCATTGGCGGTGATTCTTGTAAATCGCTACGGTGTGTAGAATCTACATTTTGCTACGTTTGTCCGTCTGACACCAACACGGCAGCGTAGGGTTTGTTATTTTTTTTTTATTATTTTTTATTTTGGACCGGTGAACGGGTCGGCTTTCACAGCCTCCGTTGCTCGGTTCCATGCCTTTTTCTTCCATCTTGTGAAGTTGTGTGTATTCGTTTCTCTATCAACAATTCCTTGTTTTACCCTGTGTCATAAAGTTAAGTAAGCTACGGACAGTCCTTGTTTGTGTGAGACATATTAAGGAATCTGCCCGGAGTTTTACGTCGGCTCAGAAGGTAAAAACGCGAGTTGCTCTGAACTTAATGGGAGATGGACGAGACACGACAAAATCTTTCTTGCACTGTTACACCTGATGTAAAGTTCTCTGACGTTCTGCTTCCAGAACATGCCAAGACGCAGGAAATTCACCGGCCGAGCATCGCTGGTCCCTCCGCCCGCCCGAACGGGCCCGTTTTAGGCGGGTGCCGCCGGTCGGGAACAGTGGGGACTAGTGGCTGCGGTTCGGTGCCAGCTGCACTGGGTCGGAGGTGGTTCTGGTCTGCACTTCATGTCGTGAATTCGAGCAGCATGCTGTTTACAGTCATAACGCTTTTTCTTTACTTTTATTTCTTCCAGGGGGTCAAAAACCCACCATCAACATCAAGGTTTGAAATAAACAACACTTTCTCTGCTGCTTTTAAGATGAATAAATCTCTTGAGCCTATGGTTAACCTCTCTGACAAGCAGGTTGTGCTTAACCCTTTGTTTCCTAATGCTTCTCCTCTGTCATCCATGTTAAAGGCTGAACATCTCTCCAGCATGGGTGTGAAATCTTCAGGCTGTGACCCACCATTTCAGTCAGAGGTCTGTTTTACTCGTCAGTCCGCCTCATGCACAAACCAGCTTCTTTATCGGGGCGTGATGGAAACGTCAGCCGCCGTGAAACACTTGTGGTCTCCGGACGGAGCTACCATGCCATTTAAGGGGTTTGTGCCCGGACATCTTGACCTTTATGTGAATGACCTTGTCACTTTTCAGTTTGTGACCTCTGCTAATACGGTGGCCAATTCTTTTCTCCTTTCACAGGGGTGTGACTTAGTCTCGGGCCTCTGTGCTCTCTTTCCTGTGATTTCTCTTACAGGTGACCACGACGACGCAGAAAACCCTGCGGTTTCCAGCAGTCCTGTGGTCAGTGGCGATATTAAAGGTGGCTCGGTGGTTGCTGCGCACACCTCTCTCACGGGCTCGGGAAGGCAACCCGGCCCGGGAGGTGTAGGTGCGTGCAGTGATGCTCTGCTCGGGGCCCCTCCTGACAAAGGGGGGGTGCTGAGTGGCTCTGAGTTTTCCGTTGCGGACTTCAACCGGTTCGGGGGAACGCCTCCTCCGAGCGGGCGGGTCATTGCAGAACTCGACACTGACCTTCCTCCAATTCAGCTGACAACATTGACCTCCGACCCGGAGTTAGGTGCTGCACCTTCTACGGGGCGGAGTTCTAGTCGGTCTGTAAATACTCTGGTTAAACCGGGTTTTTCTGATTCTGTGTGGGAACCTCCATCATTCTTGGGAATAAAGTATTCATGGCTTCAGTTTTCAGGACAGACCATGTTCCTAAAGCTAGCATCATGTCTGTATCTGATTCTAAACATGGCTAGGTTTGCTTTGACACCCGTGACACAACCATCCTTGGATCACTCCTTTTCAGAACCTCCAAGTCCAGCACCTCCAGGTCTTTGGACATCTGAACACCTGCTCTTTCAGCACGATTCAGGTGACACTGTGCATCTTCTTGGTAATAGAGCTTTTAAGAGCTTAAGAACTGTTCTTTGTTATGCTTCTCCTGTCTCACAGACATGGCATAGGTTTGTGCAACAAAAGGGGGGTGGGGAGCCTCCTCCCGCTTTGCGAGCATCAGTTTCGCATTTCCAGTTCACTACCATTTCTGATCACAACAAAGTCGCCTCCGTAAAGCTGCAACACAACTTTGAGCAGGTAAAATCAGGTTCTGATCTAACAGCTAAACCATCAGCTTCGCTCCAGTTCCAAACGGGACCCTCAGGTAAATTCAAACAAGTTTCCCTGTGGGTTCGTAACACCAGATACAAACAGGTTGATAACCAAATCGCTTATGAGCCTGCTCCCACAGATACGTCCAAACTCGTGTCTCTGTGGGTCCGCAATACCAGATTCAAAACTCTATTCTGACCGACTCTATTCTTACCGGATTCTTTTCCACTGACTGGTGGACCGTTACAAATTCTCTCGTTGTGGGATGGATTTTTAACAAATGTGATATCCTTTGAGTTTTTTTTTTCAGGTTACCTGCCTCCAGCCAGGGTCCTGTTACTAACTCACATTTTTAGGGATTACTAACCTACTGATTTACATTTTTAGAACTGATTTACATCTCTATCTTTTTATTAGTGCTTTGTGTAGCAGGATTATATTTGATTACAAATTTAATTTTATTTTCTTGCTATTTCCCTTAAAGGGCCACAAGCCAATTTGCCCTTCATTTTCATGATTATTATTTCTTTTATATACATGCCTTTAATTAGTGCAGCCTGCTGAGTTTCACATATCAGTTAGGATTTACTTTTTTTTATTTGTGGTTTCACTGCATCACGTTTTTACATGACACGTAGAACAGGGTGCAGAACATTTCTTCTTTAGATAATTCACAAAAGGCACCCACATTTTCCCAGAGGCACCCATAGATAGGTTTTGATTGATTTCTTTGTTTGGCATCAAATGCTATCTATCGTGTGGGCTGTCTCACTTTGTCTCCTTCTCCGAGCTCGTATGGACTACATCCCATCAGAGGGGCCGTCTTCACCATCCTTCAACTGGTTTTCTGTCGCATGGGGCTTCGGTCGTGGTTCGAGATGGGTCGAGGTCGTCACTGGACTTCGCCTGGACTACGCCTGAGGAATACATCACCTGCCCAGCTCCGTGTGACACACGAGCTGCTTATCCTTTGCATACCTTTGCATTATTGCTGATGAAATTAACTGCTATTGAAAAAGCTCTGCTTTCAAGATGTCCTAAGTGGATTACTTTACAATGATTGCAACAGTTTTGGCCTTAATCATCTGATCAGGATACACTCCCTTCTACACGAGACCTGTGGTGACACTTCATCGTTCCTGCCTTCATCTGGGATGTCTACCTTCACGAGTACATCACGTTATTGTGTTTGTAACGGCAGGTGGCCTGTGCTTGACCACCATGTCGTCACAAAAAGGGGGGGAATGTAACGTGAGGAAATATGGGTTTTCTGTCACAATGGGGGTGTTGGACTCAGCTGTGTCAAAGCTGGGTCGCTGAGAACTTTCACCCACAGATTAAGACCTGAACGCCAGCGAGTCTGGGAGGAAACCATAACATCTGCCACCTGCAGTCTACCAGAAGATGTGTTTACATGAGTTGTACCCAGACCAAGTCAAAACATAAAGTTTAAACTTCTTTTTCTTGATTTTAATGTTAAAGTAACCATTATCATTTTGCTCATTATAAATGTGATTAATCAAATGAATGACTATTTAGCTTTGGGGTAATTATAATGGTTTAATGAATCCATTCTTAAATAATGTTGAGAATGTTTGTTACTGACCTTCACACACACTCAAGCACAAACATTCACACACATCCACACACACCTGCTCACAGTAAACTCCAGACACATTTGATGACGCACGTTTGCTTTGAGAAGAGAAAGGTTTTTGGTAAGTTTTCAGTCTTATGATTCGGTTCGTGTTAGACAACGAGAGAGAACAGACCTGAAAACCAAAGGGGGGGCAGAGCCTGTTGGCTCGTTCTTCCCCCCTTCTCTCACGCTGCTTCTGCCACGCCAGGCAGAATAGCTGAACCGCAACTTCTAACGCAGACTCATTACCGAGTCTTTTGATTTCTGAGTGAATTAACTTAAGGAAGCGCGTCGACAAAACGCTTTACCATCAACGTGTACCGAGGGGCAACTCTGGACCGGGTCGCAGCGCATCTTTGTCTTCTTTGCCAGCCAAGGTGACCTGGATGAAACATCCTAAGGTGACGTCCCGGGTCCAACAGAGGGTCCGATTTTCGGTGAGGCAAAACACGACAGATAGCGTTTTGATGCATCTTTTCCACTAAACCTAAGTTTATTCAAACCATCACTTCACTCAGACACCTGTTTCTTCCTGAAGCAACATCAGATGCACACATGCATTCATCTCATCTCATGTTCAATTCTCACTACACTTGGCACCCACACGCATCCATAATCACATCATATCACTCTCAATCTTCATTCACCTACAGAAGGTCTATTTGAGCATTAACAGCATATCAACTGTTAAAAAGATTGTCCCACAAAGTTATCAATGTTGATTGTATTTCCTGTTTGTCAATTTCAAAATCATTAGTTTAATTTGAAGAATTAAAACTTTTAAACGTCAAACTGGTTTCCTCATTGAACTGAAACACAGACACTCAGATATTATCGGCAGTTTATGGATGAAAACAACCTTTGAGTCTTCTGGACAATATAACATTTGGTTATTGATTTATTAAAATTAATATTCCGAATTAATACGTAGCATGGTTTCTCTTCAATAAAAGAGCATAAATCCATAACGCTACACCTCTATGTGCAAGAATCTAGTCTTTGCAGTGGGCGACACAATCATACCTTGACAAATACACAAGGGATTTTTCAGAGATTTTTCAAGGTTTTTCCTTCGCTTACAGCCATACCACCCTGAAAAAGCCCGATCCCCTCTCATCTCGGAATCAATCAGGGTTGGGCCTGGTCAGTACCTGTATGGGAGACCTCTTGGGAATACCAGGTGCTGTAAGCTTTTTCACTAATTTGTTATAAAATACAGTTTTTTTCACTTCACCACATCTTTGAACAGCTTCGTCATTGAATAATTTTAAAGTCAGGTGTTCCACACGAACTGCACACACTTGTTGGTAATAAACCTCCTTTGATTTGTCCCTAGCAATAATGTCTCAGTGCTGGCATTTTAGAGACAAGAAATGGGGTGGGAGCCAATTGTTAGAGTCTAAAGAAGAGCAACAATGATGAAGACAACTGTTTAACTTAGCCTTTTACCTCTATATGCAAGAATCTAGTCTTTGCAGTGGGCGACACAATCATACCTTGACAAATACACAAGGGATTTTTCAGAGATTTTTCAAGGTTTTTCCTTCGCTTACAGCCATATCACCCTGAAAAAGCCCGATCCCGTCTGACCTCGGAAGCAATCCAGGTTGGGGCCTGGTCAGTACTTGTATGGGAGACCTTTTGGGAATACCAGGTGCTGTAAGCTTTTTCACTAATTTGTTATAAAATACAGTTTTTTTCACTTCACCACAGCTTTGAACAGCTTCGTCATTGAATAATTTTAAAGCCAGGTGTTCCACACGAACTGCACACACTTGTTGGTAATAAACCTCCTTTGAATTGTCCCTAGCAATAATGTCTCAGTGCTGGCATTTTAGAGACAAGAAATGGGGTGGGAGCCGATTGTTACTCGAAAAAAGAGCAACAGTGATGAAGACAACTGTTTAACTTAGCCTTTTACCTCCATATGCAAGAATCTAGTCTTTGCAGTGGGCGACACAATCATACTTTGACATATACACAAGGGATTTTTCAGAGATTTTTCAAGGTGTGTCTTTCGCTTATGGCCAAACCACCCTGAAAAACCCCGATCCCGTCTGATCTCGGAAGCAATCCAGGGTTGGGCCTGGTCAGTAACTGAATGGGAGACCTCTTGGGAATACCAGGTGCTGTAAGCTTTTTCACTAATTTGTTATAAAATACAGTTTTTTTCACTTCACCACATCTTTGAACAGCTTCGTCATTGAATAATTTTAAAGCCAGGTGTTCCACACGAACTGCACACACTTGTTGGTAATAAACCTCCTTTTATTTGTCCCTAGCAATAATGTCTCAGTGCTGGCATTTTAGAGACAAGAAATGGGGTGGGAGCCAATTGTTAGAGTCTAAAGAAGAGCAACAATGATGAAGACAACTGTTTAACTTAGCCTTTTACCTCTATATGCAATAATCTAGTCTTTGCAGTGGGCGACACAATCATACCTTGACAAATACACAAGGGATTTTCCAGAGATGTTTCAAGGTTTTTCCTTCACTTACAGCCATACCACCCTGAAAAAGCCCGATCCCCTCTGATCTCGGAATCAATCCAGGGTTGGGCCTGGTCAGTACCTGTATGGGAGAACTCTTGGGAATACCAGGTGCTGTAAGCTTTTTCACTAATTTGTTATAAAATACAGTTTTTTTCACTTCACCACATCTTTGAACAGCTTCGTCATTGAATAATTTTAAAGCCAGGTGTTCCACACGAACTGCACACACTTGTTGGTAATAAACCTCCTTTGATTTGTCCCTAGCAATAATGTCTCAGTGCTGGCATTTTAGAGACAAGAAATGGGGTGGGAGCCAATTGTTAGAGTCTAAAGAAGAGCAACAATGATGAAGACAACTGTTTAACTTAGCCTTTTACCTCTATATGCAAGAATCTAGTCTTTGCAGTGGGCGACACAATCATACCTTGACAAATACACAAGGGATTTTTCAGAGATTTTTCAAGGTTTTTCCTTCGCTTACAGCCATACCACCCTGAAAAGGCCCGATCCCCTCTGATCTCGGAATCAATCTAGGTTTGGGCCTGGTCAGTACCTGTATGGGAGACCTTTTGGGAATGCCAGGTGCTGTAAGCTTTTTCACTAATTTGTTATAAAATACAGTTTTTTTCACTTCACCACAGCTTTGAACAGCTTCGTCATTGAATAATTTTAAAGCCAGGTGGTCCACACGAACTGCACACACTTGTTGGTAATAAACCTCTTTTGAATTGTCCCTAGCAATAATGTCTCAGTGCTGGCATTTTAGAGACAAGAAATGGGGTGGGAGCCGATTGTTACTCGAAAAAAGAGCAACAGTGATGAAGACAACTGTTTAACTTAGCCTTTTACCTCCATATGCAAGAATCTAGTCTTTGCAGTGGGCGACACAATCATACTTTGACATATACACAAGGGAGTTTTTCAGAGATTTTTCAAGGTGCGTCTTTCGCTTATGGCCAAACCACCCTGAAAAACCCCGATCCCGTCTGATCTCGGAAGCAATCCAGGGTTGGGCCTGGTCAGTAACTGAATGGGAGACCTCTTGGGAATACCAGGTGCTGTAAGCTTTTTCACTAATTTGTTATAAAATACAGTTTTTTTCACTTCACCACATCTTTGAACAGCTTCGTCATTGAATAATTTTAAAGCCAGGTGTTCCACACGAACTGCACACACTTGTTGGTAATAAACCTCCTTTGATTTGTCCGTAGCAATAATGTCTCAGTGCTGGCATTTTAGAGACAAGAAATGGGGTGGGAGCCGATTCTTACTCGAAAAAAGAGCAACAGTGATGACGACAACTGTTTAACTTAGCCTTTTACCTCCATATGCAAGAATCTAGTCTTTGCAGTGGGCGACACAATCATACTTTGACATATACACAAGGGATTTTTCAGAGATTTTTCAAGGTGTGTCCTTCGCTTATGGCCAAACCACCCTGAAAAAGCCCGATCCCGTCTGATCTCGGAAGCAATCCAGGGTTGGGCCTGGTCAGTACCTGTATGGGAGACCTCTTGGGAATACCAGGTGCTGTAAGCTTTTTCACTAATTTGTTATAAAATACAGTTTTTTTCACTTCACCACATCTTTGAACAGCTTCGTCATTGAATAATTTTAAAGCCAGGTGTTCCACACGAACTGCACACACTTGTTGGTAATAAACCTCCTTTTATTTGTCCCTAGCAATAATGTCTCAGTGCTGGCATTTAGAGACAAGAAATGGGGTGGGAGCCAGTTGTTAGAGTCTAAAGAAGAGCAACAATGATGAAGACAACTGTTTAACTTAGCCTTTTACCTCTATATGCAAGAATCTAGTCTTTGCAGTGGGCGACACAATCATACCTTGACAAATACAGAAGGGATTTTCCAGAGATGTTTCAAGGTTTTTCCTTCACTTACAGCCATACCACCCTGAAAAAGCCCAATCCCCTCTGATCTCGGAATCAATCCAGGGTTGGGCCTGGTCAGTACCTGTATGGGAGACCTCTTGGGAATACCAGGTGCTGTAAGCTTTTTCACTAATTTGTTATAAAATACAGTTTTTTTTCACTTCACCACATCTTTGAACAGCTTCGTCATTGAATAATTTTAAAGCCAGGTGTTCCACACGAACTGCACACACTTGTTGGTAATAAACCTCCTTTGATTTGTCCCTAGCAATAATGTCTCAGTGCTGGCATTTTAGAGACAAAAAATGGGGTGGGAGCCGATTGTTACTCGAAAAAAAAGCAACTGTGATGAAGACAACTGTTTAACTTAGCCTTTTACCTCCATATGCAAGAATCTAGTCTTTGCAGTGGGCGACACAATCATACTTTGACATATACACAAGGGATTTTTCAGAGATTTTTCAAGGTGTTTCCTTCGCTTACGGCCATACCACCCTGAAATAGCCCGATCCCGTCTGAACTCGGAAGCAATCCAGGATTGGGCCTGGTCAGTACCTGTATGGGAGACCTCTTGGGAATACCAGGTGCTGTAAGCTTTTTCACTAATTTGTTATAAAATACAGTTTTTTTCACTTCACCACATCTTTGAACAGCTTCGTCATTGAATAATTTTAAAGCCAGGTGTTCCACACGAACTGCACACACTTGTTGGTAATAAACCTCCTTTTATTTGTCCCTAGCAATAATGTCTCAGTGCTGGCATTTTAGAGACAAGAAATGGGGTGGGAGCCAATTGTTAGAGTCTAAAGAAGAGCAACAATGATGAAGACAACTGTTTAACTTAGCCTTTTACCTCTATATGCAATAATCTAGTCTTTGCAGTGGGCGACACAATCATACCTTGACAAATACACAAGGGATTTTCCAGAGATGTTTCAAGGTTTTTCCTTCGCTTACAGCCATACCACCCTGAAAAAGCCCGATCCCCTCTGATCTCGGAATCAATCCAGGGTTGGGCCTGGTCAGTACCTGTATGGGAGACCTCTTGGGAATACCAGGTGCTGTAAGCTTTTTCACTAATTTGTTATAAAATACTGTTTTTTTCACTTCACCACATCTTTGAACAGCTTCGTCATTGAATAATTTTAAAGCCAGGTGTTCCACACGAACTGCACACACTTGTTGGTAATAAACCTCCTTTGATTTGTCCCTAGCAATAATGTCTCAGTGCTGGCATTTTAGAGACAAGAAATGGGGTGGGAGCCAATTGTTAGAGTCTAAAGAAGAGCAACAATGATGAAGACAACTGTTTAACTTAGCCTTTTACCTCTATATGCAAGAATCTAGTCTTTGCAGTGGGCGACACAATCATACTTTGACATATACACAAGGGATTTTTCAGAGATTTTTCAAGGTGTGTCCTTCGCTTACGGCCATACCACCCTGAAAAAGCCCGATCCCGTCTGATCTCGGAAGCAATCCAGGGTTGGGCCTGGTCAGTACCTGTATGGGAGACCTCTTGGGAATACCAGGTGCTGTAAGCTTTTTCACTAATTTGTTATAAAATACAGTTTTTTTCACTTCACCACATCTTTGAACAGCTTCGTCATTGAATAATTTTAAAGCCAGGTGTTCCACACGAACTGCACACACTTGTTGGTAATAAACCTCCTTTTATTTGTCCCTAGCAATAATGTCTCAGTGCTGGCATTTTAGAGACAAGAAATGGGGTGGGAGCCAATTGTTAGAGTCTAAAGAAGAGCAACAATGATGAAGACAACTGTTTAACTTAGCCTTTTACCTCTATATGCAATAATCTAGTCTTTGCAGTGGGCGACACAATCATACCTTGACAAATACACAAGGGATTTTCCAGAGATGTTTCAAGGTTTTTCCTTCGCTTACAGCCATACCACCCTGAAAAAGCCCGATCCCCTCTGATCTCGGAATCAATCCAGGGTTGGGCCTGGTCAGTACCTGTATGGGAGACCTCTTGGGAATACCAGGTGCTGTAAGCTTTTTCACTAATTTGTTATAAAATACAGTTTTTTTCACTTCACCACATCTTTGAACAGCTTCGTCATTGAATAATTTTAAAGCCAGGTGTTCCACACGAACTGCACACACTTGTTGGTAATAAACCTCCTTTGATTTGTCCCTAGCAATAATGTCTCAGTGCTGGCATTTTAGAGACAAGAAATGGGGTGGGAGCCAATTGTTAGAGTCTAAAGAAGAGCAACAATGATGAAGACAACTGTTTAACTTAGCCTTTTACCTCTATATGCAAGAATCTAGTCTTTGCAGTGGGCGACACAATCATACCTTGACAAATACACAAGGGATTTTTCAGAGATTTTTCAAGGTTTTCCCTTCGCTTACAGCCATACCACCCTGAAAAAGCCAGATCCCCTCTGATCTCGGAATCAATCCAGGTTTGGGCCTGGTCAGTACCTGTATGGGAGACCTTTTGGGAATACCAGGTGCTGTAAGCTTTTTCGCTAATTTGTTATAAAATACAGTTTTTTTCACTTCACCACAGCTTTGAACAGCTTCGTCATTGAATAATTTTAAAGCCAGGTGTTCCACACGAACTGCACACACTTGTTGGTAATAAACCTCCTTTGAATTGTCCCTAGCAATAATGTCTCAGTGCTGGCATTTTAGAGACAAGAAATGGGGTGGGAGCCGATTGTTACTCGAAAAAAGAGCAACAGTGATGAAGACAACTGTTTAACTTAGCCTTTTACCTCCATATGCAAGAATCTAGTCTTTGCAGTGGGCGACACAATCATACTTTGACATATACACAAGGGATTTTTCAGAGATTTTTCAAGGTGTGTCTTTCGCTTATGGCCAAACCACCCTGAAAAACCCTGATCCCGTTTGATCTCGGAAACAATCCAGGGTTGGGCCTGGTCAGTAC
The DNA here is from genome assembly GCF_043380555.1 of Nothobranchius furzeri. Lineage (NCBI taxonomy): Eukaryota > Metazoa > Chordata > Actinopteri > Cyprinodontiformes > Nothobranchiidae > Nothobranchius > Nothobranchius furzeri. The sequence goes on from NC_091742.1 coordinate 65,558,496, forward strand.
CTGTATGGGACACCTCTTGGGAATACCAGGTGCTGTAAGCTTTTTCACTAATTTGTTATAAAATACAGTTTTTTTCACTTCACCACATCTTTGAACAGCTTCGTCATTGAATAATTTTAAAGCCAGGTGTTCCACACGAACTGCACACACTTGTTGGTAATAAACCTCCTTTGATTTGTCCCTAGCAATAATGTCTCAGTGCTGGCATTTTAGAGACAAGAAATGGGGTGGGAGCCGATTCTTACTCGAAAAAAGAGCAACAGTGATGAAGACAACTGTTTAACTTAGCCTTTTACCTCCATATGCAAGAATCTAGTCTTTGCAGTGGGCGACACAATCATACTTTGACATATACACAAGGGATTTTTCAGAGATTTTTCAAGGTGTGTCCTTCGCTTACGGCCATACCACCCTGAAAAAGCCCTATCCCGTCTGATCTCGGAATCAATCCAGGGTTGGGCCTGGTCAGTACCTGTATGGGAGACCTCTTGGGAATACCAGGTGCTGTAAGCTTTTTCACTAATTTGTTATAAAATACAGTTTTTTTCACTTCACCACATCTTTGAACAGCTTCGTCATTGAATAATTTTAAAGCCAGGTGTTCCACACGAACTGCACACACTTGTTGGTAATAAACCTCCTTTGATTTGTCCCTAGCAATAATGTCTCAGTGCTGGCATTTTAGAGACAAGAAATGGGGTGGGAGCCAATTGTTAGAGTCTAAAGAAGAGCAACAATGATGAAGACAACTGTTTAACTTAGCCTTTTACCTCTATATGCAAGAATCTAGTCTTTGCAGTGGGCGACACAATGATACCTTGACAAATACTCAAGGGATTTTTCAGAGATTTTTCAAGGTTTTTCCTTCGCTTACAGCCATACCACCCTGAAAAAGCCCGATCCCCTCTGATCTCGGAATCAATCCAGGTTTGGGCCTGGTCAGTACCTGTATGGGAGACCTTTTGGGAATACCAGGTGCTGTAAGCTTTTTCACTAATTTGTTATAAAATACAGTTTTTTTCACTTCACCACAGCTTTGAACAGCTTCGTCATTGAATAATTTTAAAGCCAGGTGTTCCACACGAACTGCACACACTTGTTGGTAATAAACCTCCTTTGAATTGTCCCTAGCAATAATGTCTCAGTGCTGGCATTTTAGAGACGAGAAATGGGGTGGGAGCCGATTGTTACTCGAAAAAAGAGCAACAGTGATGAAGACAACTGTTTAACTTAGCCTTTTACCTCCATATGCAAGAATCTAGTCTTTGCAGTGGGCGACACAATCATTCTTTGACATATACACAAGGGATTTTTCAGAGATTTTTCAAGGTGTGTCTTTCGCTTATGGCCAAACCACCCTGAAAAACCCCGATCCCGTCTGACGTCGGAAGCAATCCAGGTTTGGGCCTGGTCATTACCTGTATGGGAGACCTTTTGGGAATACCAGGTGCTGTAAGCTTTTTCACTAATTTGTTATAAAATACAGTTTTTTTCACTTCACCACAGCTTTGAACAGCTTCGTCATTGAATAATTTTAAAGCCAGGTGTTCCACACGAACTGCACACACTTGTTGGTAATAAACCTCCTTTGAATTGTCCCTAGCAATAATGTCTCAGTGCTGGCATTTTAGAGACAAGAAATGGGGTGGGAGCCGATTGTTACTCGAAAAAAGAGCAACAGTGATGAAGACAACTGTTTAACTTAGCCTTTTACCTCCATATGCAAGAATCTAGTCTTTGCAGTGGGCGACACAATCATACTTTGACATATACACAAGGGATTTTTCAGAGATTTTTCAAGGTGTGTCTTTCGCTTATGGCCAAACGACCCTGAAAAACTCCCAATCCCGTCTGATCTCGGAAGCAATCCAGGGTTGGGCCTGGTCAGTACCTGTATGGGAGACCTCTTGGGAATACCAGGTGCTGTAAGCTTTTTCACTAATTTGTTATAAAATACAGTTTTTTTCACTTCACCATAGCTTTGAACAGCTTCGTCATTGAATAATTTTAAAGTCAGGTGTTCCACACGAACTGCACACACTTGTTGGTAATAAACCTCCTTTGATTTGTCCCTAGCAATAATGTCTCAGTGCTGGCATTTTAGAGACAAGAAATGGGGTGGGAGCCAATTGTTAAAGTCTAAAGAAGAGCAATAATGATGAAGACAACTGTTTAACTTAGCCTTTTACCTCTGTAACGTGAGGAAATATGGGTTTTCTGTCACAATGGGGGTGTTGGACTCAGCTGTGTCAAAGCTGGGTCGCTGAGAACTTTCACCCACAGATTAAGACCTGAACGCCAGCGAGTCTGGGAGGAAACCATAACATCTGCCACCTGCAGTCTACCAGAAGATGTGTTTACATGAGTTGTACCCAGACCAAGTCAAAACATAAAGTTTAAACTTCTTTTTCTTGATTTTAATGTTAAAGTAACCATTATCATTTTGCTCATTATAAATGTGATTAATCAAATGAATGACTATTTAGCTTTGGGGTAATTATAATGGTTTAATGAATCCATTCTTAAATAATGTTGAGAATGTTTGTTACTGACCTTCACACACACTCAAGCACAAACATTCACACACATCCACACACACCTGCTCACAGTAAACTCCAGACACATTTGATGACGCACGTTTGCTTTGAGAAGAGAAAGGTTTTTGGTAAGTTTTCAGTCTTATGATTTGGTTCGTGTTGGACAACGAGAGAGAACAGTCCTGAAAACCAAAGGGGGGGCAGAGCCTGTTGGCTCGTTCTTCCCCCCTTCTCTCACGCTGCTTCTGCCACGCCAGGCAGAATAGCTGAACCGCAACTTCTAACGCAGACTCATTACCGAGTCTTTTGATTTCTGAGTGAATTAACTTAAGGAAGCGCGTCGACAAAACGCTTTACCATCAACGTGTACCGAGGGGCAACTCTGGACCGGGTCACAGCGCATCTTTGTCTTCTTTGCCAGCCAAGGTGACCTGGATGAAACATCCTAAGGTGACGTCCCGGGTCCAACAGAGGGTCCGATTTTCGGTGAGGCAAAACACGACAGATAGCGTTTTGATGCATCTTTTCCACTAAACCTAAGTTTATTCAAACCATCACTTCACTCAGACACCTGTTTCTTCCTGAAGCAACATCAGATGCACACATGCATTCATCTCATCTCATGTTCAATTCTCACTACACTTGGCACCCACACGCATCCATAATCACATCATATCACTCTCAATCTTCATTCACCTACAGAAGGTCTATTTGAGCATTAACAGCATATCAACTGTTAAAAAGATTGTCCCACAAAGTTATCAATGTTGATTGTATTTTCTGTTTGTCAATTTCAAAATCATTAGTTTAATTTGAAGAATTAAAACTTTTAAACGTCAAACTGGTTTCCTCATTGAACTGAAACACAGACACTCAGATATTATCGGCAGTTTATGGATGAAAACAACCTTTGAGTCTTCTGGACAATATAACATTTGGTTATTGATTTATTAAAATTAATATTCCGAATTAATACGTAGCATGGTTTCTCTTCAATAAAAGAGCATAAATCCATAACGCTACATTTAATGGCGAGCATATCCAGACTTCTATATCTGCGATTTATCTGATTTCTTACATCTAAAAGCTGCAAACAACGCTTTTCTCTGTGTTTCACTTTGATGTCTTATTTTGAAATTAACCGGAAATTGTTCCGTTGAAGTCACTCTTCCGCGAGGCGTCGTCCTGGTGGAAACTTGGCCGGGAAGATCTCCGATCTCAAATTGACCGCAAATTACAGACCTAACTTTGATTTATCCCATCTTCGCCTTCGGAGCGAACGTGTGAGTTGTGCTTTTGACTAAATTCTGTCCATTTTGACGCGCCGCCGCGTCTCCAATCTAACCTCAGGTCGGAACGCTCCGTTTCCGCTCTGATCATCGCTGGGTGAGCTACCGTGCAGCTTATCCTCAGTTCCTAAAATTATCACTATATTCTCCGAACCTCAGAACCGAGACTGAATTCTCGGACACCTTTCGTCTCAGTGTGTTGACACTGTGGGCGAGCTATTGTGAAAGAAGTTTCTACTGCATTCAGATTGCGTGCGCTTTTTAAACGGAATGCTCGGTGACACCTGCCGGAGCTTGACTGCTCGGTAAACGTCGTAAAGCGAGGCACAGCCGTTACGCGTTACTGCATTCAGATTGCGTACGTTTTTTTTAAAGTCCGTATTAAAAGTGGAGCGAGATGCCTACTTGTTAATCGGGAAAATTTAAGTCTGGTAGCTACAGACAAAGAACGCTAGAACTAGCCGGAGAGCTAAGCTAGCGCCACAGTTAGACAAATAGGGCATGCGTCCCGTTAAATTGTCATCATTTCTGGCACAGTCAGTCTGTGTCCTCACAAAACCCGCATTGGCGGTGATTCTTGTAAATCGCTACGGTGTGTAGAATCTACATTTTGCTACGTTTGTCCGTCTGACACCAACACGGCAGCGTAGGGTTTGTTATTTTTTTTTTATTATTTTTTATTTTGGACCGGTGAACGGGTCGGCTTTCACAGCCTCCGTTGCTCGGTTCCATGCCTTTTTCTTCCATCTTGTGAAGTTGTGTGTATTCGTTTCTCTATCAACAATTCCTTGTTTTACCCTGTGTCATAAAGTTAAGTAAGCTACGGACAGTCCTTGTTTGTGTGAGACATATTAAGGAATCTGCCCGGAGTTTTACGTCGGCTCAGAAGGTAAAAACGCGAGTTGCTCTGAACTTAATGGGAGATGGACGAGACACGACAAAATCTTTCTTGCACTGTTACACCTGATGTAAAGTTCTCTGACGTTCTGCTTCCAGAACATGCCAAGACGCAGGAAATTCACCGGCCGAGCATCGCTGGTCCCTCCGCCCGCCCGAACGGGCCCGTTTTAGGCGGGTGCCGCCGGTCGGGAACAGTGGGGACTAGTGGCTGCGGTTCGGTGCCAGCTGCACTGGGTCGGAGGTGGTTCTGGTCTGCACTTCATGTCGTGAATTCGAGCAGCATGCTGTTTACAGTCATAACGCTTTTTCTTTACTTTTATTTCTTCCAGGGGGTCAAAAACCCACCATCAACATCAAGGTTTGAAATAAACAACACTTTCTCTGCTGCTTTTAAGATGAATAAATCTCTTGAGCCTATGGTTAACCTCTCTGACAAGCAGGTTGTGCTTAACCCTTTGTTTCCTAATGCTTCTCCTCTGTCATCCATGTTAAAGGCTGAACATCTCTCCAGCATGGGTGTGAAATCTTCAGGCTGTGACCCACCATTTCAGTCAGAGGTCTGTTTTACTCGTCAGTCCGCCTCATGCACAAACCAGCTTCTTTATCGGGGCGTGATGGAAACGTCAGCCGCCGTGAAACACTTGTGGTCTCCGGACGGAGCTACCATGCCATTTAAGGGGTTTGTGCCCGGACATCTTGACCTTTATGTGAATGACCTTGTCACTTTTCAGTTTGTGACCTCTGCTAATACGGTGGCCAATTCTTTTCTCCTTTCACAGGGGTGTGACTTAGTCTCGGGCCTCTGTGCTCTCTTTCCTGTGATTTCTCTTACAGGTGACCACGACGACGCAGAAAACCCTGCGGTTTCCAGCAGTCCTGTGGTCAGTGGCGATATTAAAGGTGGCTCGGTGGTTGCTGCGCACACCTCTCTCACGGGCTCGGGAAGGCAACCCGGCCCGGGAGGTGTAGGTGCGTGCAGTGATGCTCTGCTCGGGGCCCCTCCTGACAAAGGGGGGGTGCTGAGTGGCTCTGAGTTTTCCGTTGCGGACTTCAACCGGTTCGGGGGAACGCCTCCTCCGAGCGGGCGGGTCATTGCAGAACTCGACACTGACCTTCCTCCAATTCAGCTGACAACATTGACCTCCGACCCGGAGTTAGGTGCTGCACCTTCTACGGGGCGGAGTTCTAGTCGGTCTGTAAATACTCTGGTTAAACCGGGTTTTTCTGATTCTGTGTGGGAACCTCCATCATTCTTGGGAATAAAGTATTCATGGCTTCAGTTTTCAGGACAGACCATGTTCCTAAAGCTAGCATCATGTCTGTATCTGATTCTAAACATGGCTAGGTTTGCTTTGACACCCGTGACACAACCATCCTTGGATCACTCCTTTTCAGAACCTCCAAGTCCAGCACCTCCAGGTCTTTGGACATCTGAACACCTGCTCTTTCAGCACGATTCAGGTGACACTGTGCATCTTCTTGGTAATAGAGCTTTTAAGAGCTTAAGAACTGTTCTTTGTTATGCTTCTCCTGTCTCACAGACATGGCATAGGTTTGTGCAACAAAAGGGGGGTGGGGAGCCTCCTCCCGCTTTGCGAGCATCAGTTTCGCATTTCCAGTTCACTACCATTTCTGATCACAACAAAGTCGCCTCCGTAAAGCTGCAACACAACTTTGAGCAGGTAAAATCAGGTTCTGATCTAACAGCTAAACCATCAGCTTCGCTCCAGTTCCAAACGGGACCCTCAGGTAAATTCAAACAAGTTTCCCTGTGGGTTCGTAACACCAGATACAAACAGGTTGATAACCAAATCGCTTATGAGCCTGCTCCCACAGATACGTCCAAACTCGTGTCTCTGTGGGTCCGCAATACCAGATTCAAAACTCTATTCTGACCGACTCTATTCTTACCGGATTCTTTTCCACTGACTGGTGGACCGTTACAAATTCTCTCGTTGTGGGATGGATTTTTAACAAATGTGATATCCTTTGAGTTTTTTTTTTCAGGTTACCTGCCTCCAGCCAGGGTCCTGTTACTAACTCACATTTTTAGGGATTACTAACCTACTGATTTACATTTTTAGAACTGATTTACATCTCTATCTTTTTATTAGTGCTTTGTGTAGCAGGATTATATTTGATTACAAATTTAATTTTATTTTCTTGCTATTTCCCTTAAAGGGCCACAAGCCAATTTGCCCTTCATTTTCATGATTATTATTTCTTTTATATACATGCCTTTAATTAGTGCAGCCTGCTGAGTTTCACATATCAGTTAGGATTTACTTTTTTTTATTTGTGGTTTCACTGCATCACGTTTTTACATGACACGTAGAACAGGGTGCAGAACATTTCTTCTTTAGATAATTCACAAAAGGCACCCACATTTTCCCAGAGGCACCCATAGATAGGTTTTGATTGATTTCTTTGTTTGGCATCAAATGCTATCTATCGTGTGGGCTGTCTCACTTTGTCTCCTTCTCCGAGCTCGTATGGACTACATCCCATCAGAGGGGCCGTCTTCACCATCCTTCAACTGGTTTTCTGTCGCATGGGGCTTCGGTCGTGGTTCGAGATGGGTCGAGGTCGTCACTGGACTTCGCCTGGACTACGCCTGAGGAATACATCACCTGCCCAGCTCCGTGTGACACACGAGCTGCTTATCCTTTGCATACCTTTGCATTATTGCTGATGAAATTAACTGCTATTGAAAAAGCTCTGCTTTCAAGATGTCCTAAGTGGATTACTTTACAATGATTGCAACAGTTTTGGCCTTAATCATCTGATCAGGATACACTCCCTTCTACACGAGACCTGTGGTGACACTTCATCGTTCCTGCCTTCATCTGGGATGTCTACCTTCACGAGTACATCACGTTATTGTGTTTGTAACGGCAGGTGGCCTGTGCTTGACCACCATGTCGTCACAAAAAGGGGGGGAATGTAACGTGAGGAAATATGGGTTTTCTGTCACAATGGGGGTGTTGGACTCAGCTGTGTCAAAGCTGGGTCGCTGAGAACTTTCACCCACAGATTAAGACCTGAACGCCAGCGAGTCTGGGAGGAAACCATAACATCTGCCACCTGCAGTCTACCAGAAGATGTGTTTACATGAGTTGTACCCAGACCAAGTCAAAACATAAAGTTTAAACTTCTTTTTCTTGATTTTAATGTTAAAGTAACCATTATCATTTTGCTCATTATAAATGTGATTAATCAAATGAATGACTATTTAGCTTTGGGGTAATTATAATGGTTTAATGAATCCATTCTTAAATAATGTTGAGAATGTTTGTTACTGACCTTCACACACACTCAAGCACAAACATTCACACACATCCACACACACCTGCTCACAGTAAACTCCAGACACATTTGATGACGCACGTTTGCTTTGAGAAGAGAAAGGTTTTTGGTAAGTTTTCAGTCTTATGATTCGGTTCGTGTTAGACAACGAGAGAGAACAGACCTGAAAACCAAAGGGGGGGCAGAGCCTGTTGGCTCGTTCTTCCCCCCTTCTCTCACGCTGCTTCTGCCACGCCAGGCAGAATAGCTGAACCGCAACTTCTAACGCAGACTCATTACCGAGTCTTTTGATTTCTGAGTGAATTAACTTAAGGAAGCGCGTCGACAAAACGCTTTACCATCAACGTGTACCGAGGGGCAACTCTGGACCGGGTCGCAGCGCATCTTTGTCTTCTTTGCCAGCCAAGGTGACCTGGATGAAACATCCTAAGGTGACGTCCCGGGTCCAACAGAGGGTCCGATTTTCGGTGAGGCAAAACACGACAGATAGCGTTTTGATGCATCTTTTCCACTAAACCTAAGTTTATTCAAACCATCACTTCACTCAGACACCTGTTTCTTCCTGAAGCAACATCAGATGCACACATGCATTCATCTCATCTCATGTTCAATTCTCACTACACTTGGCACCCACACGCATCCATAATCACATCATATCACTCTCAATCTTCATTCACCTACAGAAGGTCTATTTGAGCATTAACAGCATATCAACTGTTAAAAAGATTGTCCCACAAAGTTATCAATGTTGATTGTATTTCCTGTTTGTCAATTTCAAAATCATTAGTTTAATTTGAAGAATTAAAACTTTTAAACGTCAAACTGGTTTCCTCATTGAACTGAAACACAGACACTCAGATATTATCGGCAGTTTATGGATGAAAACAACCTTTGAGTCTTCTGGACAATATAACATTTGGTTATTGATTTATTAAAATTAATATTCCGAATTAATACGTAGCATGGTTTCTCTTCAATAAAAGAGCATAAATCCATAACGCTACACCTCTATGTGCAAGAATCTAGTCTTTGCAGTGGGCGACACAATCATACCTTGACAAATACACAAGGGATTTTTCAGAGATTTTTCAAGGTTTTTCCTTCGCTTACAGCCATACCACCCTGAAAAAGCCCGATCCCCTCTCATCTCGGAATCAATCAGGGTTGGGCCTGGTCAGTACCTGTATGGGAGACCTCTTGGGAATACCAGGTGCTGTAAGCTTTTTCACTAATTTGTTATAAAATACAGTTTTTTTCACTTCACCACATCTTTGAACAGCTTCGTCATTGAATAATTTTAAAGTCAGGTGTTCCACACGAACTGCACACACTTGTTGGTAATAAACCTCCTTTGATTTGTCCCTAGCAATAATGTCTCAGTGCTGGCATTTTAGAGACAAGAAATGGGGTGGGAGCCAATTGTTAGAGTCTAAAGAAGAGCAACAATGATGAAGACAACTGTTTAACTAAGCCTTTTACCTCTATATGCAAGAATCTAGTCTTTGCAGTGGGCGACACAATCATACCTTGACAAATACACAAGGGATTTTTCAGAGATTTTTCAAGGTTTTTCCTTCGCTTACAGCCATACCACCCTGAAAAAGCCCGATCCCGTCTGACCTCGGAAGCAATCCAGGTTGGGGCCTGGTCAGTACTTGTATGGGAGACCTTTTGGGAATACCAGGTGCTGTAAGCTTTTTCACTAATTTGTTATAAAATACAGTTTTTTTCACTTCACCACAGCTTTGAACAGCTTCGTCATTGAATAATTTTAAAGCCAGGTGTTCCACACGAACTGCACACACTTGTTGGTAATAAACCTCCTTTGAATTGTCCCTAGCAATAATGTCTCAGTGCTGGCATTTTAGAGACGAGAAATGGGGTGGGAGCCGATTGTTACTCGAAAAAAGAGCAACAGTGATGAAGACAACTGTTTAACTTAGCCTTTTACCTCCATATGCAAGAATCTAGTCTTTGCAGTGGGCGACACAATCATTCTTTGACATATACACAAGGGATTTTTCAGAGATTTTTCAAGGTGTGTCTTTCGCTTATGGCCAAACCACCCTGAAAAACCCCGATCCCGTCTGACGTCGGAAGCAATCCAGGTTTGGGCCTGGTCATTACCTGTATGGGAGACCTTTTGGGAATACCAGGTGCTGTAAGCTTTTTCACTAATTTGTTATAAAATACAGTTTTTTTCACTTCACCACAGCTTTGAACAGCTTCGTCATTGAATAATTTTAAAGCCAGGTGTTCCACACGAACTGCACACACTTGTTGGTAATAAACCTCCTTTGAATTGTCCCTAGCAATAATGTCTCAGTGCTGGCATTTTAGAGACAAGAAATGGGGTGGGAGCCGATTGTTACTCGAAAAAAGAGCAACAGTGATGAAGACAACTGTTTAACTTAGCCTTTTACCTCCATATGCAAGAATCTAGTCTTTGCAGTGGGCGACACAATCATACTTTGACATATACACAAGGGATTTTTCAGAGATTTTTCAAGGTGTGTCTTTCGCTTATGGCCAAACGACCCTGAAAAACTCCCAATCCCGTCTGATCTCGGAAGCAATCCAGGGTTGGGCCTGGTCAGTACCTGTATGGGAGACCTCTTGGGAATACCAGGTGCTGTAAGCTTTTTCACTAATTTGTTATAAAATACAGTTTTTTTCACTTCACCATAGCTTTGAACAGCTTCGTCATTGAATAATTTTAAAGTCAGGTGTTCCACACGAACTGCACACACTTGTTGGTAATAAACCTCCTTTGATTTGTCCCTAGCAATAATGTCTCAGTGCTGGCATTTTAGAGACAAGAAATGGGGTGGGAGCCAATTGTTAAAGTCTAAAGAAGAGCAATAATGATGAAGACAACTGTTTAACTTAGCCTTTTACCTCTGTAACGTGAGGAAATATGGGTTTTCTGTCACAATGGGGGTGTTGGACTCAGCTGTGTCAAAGCTGGGTCGCTGAGAACTTTCACCCACAGATTAAGACCTGAACGCCAGCGAGTCTGGGAGGAAACCATAACATCTGCCACCTGCAGTCTACCAGAAGATGTGTTTACATGAGTTGTACCCAGACCAAGTCAAAACATAAAGTTTAAACTTCTTTTTCTTGATTTTAATGTTAAAGTAACCATTATCATTTTGCTCATTATAAATGTGATTAATCAAATGAATGACTATTTAGCTTTGGGGTAATTATAATGGTTTAATGAATCCATTCTTAAATAATGTTGAGAATGTTTGTTACTGACCTTCACACACACTCAAGCACAAACATTCACACACATCCACACACACCTGCTCACAGTAAACTCCAGACACATTTGATGACGCACGTTTGCTTTGAGAAGAGAAAGGTTTTTGGTAAGTTTTCAGTCTTATGATTTGGTTCGTGTTGGACAACGAGAGAGAACAGTCCTGAAAACCAAAGGGGGGGCAGAGCCTGTTGGCTCGTTCTTCCCCCCTTCTCTCACGCTGCTTCTGCCACGCCAGGCAGAATAGCTGAACCGCAACTTCTAACGCAGACTCATTACCGAGTCTTTTGATTTCTGAGTGAATTAACTTAAGGAAGCGCGTCGACAAAACGCTTTACCATCAACGTGTACCGAGGGGCAACTCTGGACCGGGTCACAGCGCATCTTTGTCTTCTTTGCCAGCCAAGGTGACCTGGATGAAACATCCTAAGGTGACGTCCCGGGTCCAACAGAGGGTCCGATTTTCGGTGAGGCAAAACACGACAGATAGCGTTTTGATGCATCTTTTCCACTAAACCTAAGTTTATTCAAACCATCACTTCACTCAGACACCTGTTTCTTCCTGAAGCAACATCAGATGCACACATGCATTCATCTCATCTCATGTTCAATTCTCACTACACTTGGCACCCACACGCATCCATAATCACATCATATCACTCTCAATCTTCATTCACCTACAGAAGGTCTATTTGAGCATTAACAGCATATCAACTGTTAAAAAGATTGTCCCACAAAGTTATCAATGTTGATTGTATTTTCTGTTTGTCAATTTCAAAATCATTAGTTTAATTTGAAGAATTAAAACTTTTAAACGTCAAACTGGTTTCCTCATTGAACTGAAACACAGACACTCAGATATTATCGGCAGTTTATGGATGAAAACAACCTTTGAGTCTTCTGGACAATATAACATTTGGTTATTGATTTATTAAAATTAATATTCCGAATTAATACGTAGCATGGTTTCTCTTCAATAAAAGAGCATAAATCCATAACGCTACATTTAATGGCGAGCATATCCAGACTTCTATATCTGCGATTTATCTGATTTCTTACATCTAAAAGCTGCAAACAACGCTTTTCTCTGTGTTTCACTTTGATGTCTTATTTTGAAATTAACCGGAAATTGTTCCGTTGAAGTCACTCTTCCGCGAGGCGTCGTCCTGGTGGAAACTTGGCCGGGAAGATCTCCGATCTCAAATTGACCGCAAATTACAGACCTAACTTTGATTTATCCCATCTTCGCCTTCGGAGCGAACGTGTGAGTTGTGCTTTTGACTAAATTCTGTCCATTTTGACGCGCCGCCGCGTCTCCAATCTAACCTCAGGTCGGAACGCTCCGTTTCCGCTCTGATCATCGCTGGGTGAGCTACCGTGCAGCTTATCCTCAGTTCCTAAAATTATCACTATATTCTCCGAACCTCAGAACCGAGACTGAATTCTCGGACACCTTTCGTCTCAGTGTGTTGACACTGTGGGCGAGCTATTGTGAAAGAAGTTTCTACTGCATTCAGATTGCGTGCGCTTTTTAAACGGAATGCTCGGTGACACCTGCCGGAGCTTGACTGCTCGGTAAACGTCGTAAAGCGAGGCACAGCCGTTACGCGTTACTGCATTCAGATTGCGTACGTTTTTTTTAAAGTCCGTATTAAAAGTGGAGCGAGATGCCTACTTGTTAATCGGGAAAATTTAAGTCTGGTAGCTACAGACAAAGAACGCTAGAACTAGCCGGAGAGCTAAGCTAGCGCCACAGTTAGACAAATAGGGCATGCGTCCCGTTAAATTGTCATCATTTCTGGCACAGTCAGTCTGTGTCCTCACAAAACCCGCATTGGCGGTGATTCTTGTAAATCGCTACGGTGTGTAGAATCTACATTTTGCTACGTTTGTCCGTCTGACACCAACACGGCAGCGTAGGGTTTGTTATTTTTTTTTTATTATTTTTTATTTTGGACCGGTGAACGGGTCGGCTTTCACAGCCTCCGTTGCTCGGTTCCATGCCTTTTTCTTCCATCTTGTGAAGTTGTGTGTATTCGTTTATCTATCAACAATTCCTTGTTTTACCCTGTGTCATAAAGTTAAGTAAGCTACGGACAGTCCTTGTTTGTGTGAGACATATTAAGGAATCTGCCCGGAGTTTTACGTCGGCTCAGAAGGTAAAAACGCGAGTTGCTCTGAACTTAATGGGAGATGGACGAGACACGACAAAATCTTTCTTGCACTGTTACACCTGATGTAAAGTTCTCTGACGTTCTGCTTCCAGAACATGCCAAGACGCAGGAAATTCACCGGCCGAGCATCGCTGGTCCCTCCGCCCGCCCGAACGGGCCCGTTTTAGGCGGGTGCCGCCGGTCGGGAACAGTGGGGACTAGTGGCTGCGGTTCGGTGCCAGCTGCACTGGGTCGGAGGTGGTTCTGGTCTGCACTTCATGTCGTGAATTCGAGCAGCATGCTGTTTACAGTCATAACGCTTTTTCTTTACTTTTATTTCTTCCAGGGGGTCAAAAACCCACCATCAACATCAAGGTTTGAAATAAACAACACTTTCTCTGCTGCTTTTAAGATGAATAAATCTCTTGAGCCTATGGTTAACCTCTCTGACAAGCAGGTTGTGCTTAACCCTTTGTTTCCTAATGCTTCTCCTCTGTCATCCATGTTAAAGGCTGAACATCTCTCCAGCATGGGTGTGAAATCTTCAGGCTGTGACCCACCATTTCAGTCAGAGGTCTGTTTTACTCGTCAGTCCGCCTCATGCACAAACCAGCTTCTTTATCGGGGCGTGATGGAAACGTCAGCCGCCGTGAAACACTTGTGGTCTCCGGACGGAGCTACCATGCCATTTAAGGGGTTTGTGCCCGGACATCTTGACCTTTATGTGAATGACCTTGTCACTTTTCAGTTTGTGACCTCTGCTAATACGGTGGCCAATTCTTTTCTCCTTTCACAGGGGTGTGACTTAGTCTCGGGCCTCTGTGCTCTCTTTCCTGTGATTTCTCTTACAGGTGACCACGACGACGCAGAAAACCCTGCGGTTTCCAGCAGTCCTGTGGTCAGTGGCGATATTAAAGGTGGCTCGGTGGTTGCTGCGCACACCTCTCTCACGGGCTCGGGAAGGCAACCCGGCCCGGGAGGTGTAGGTGCGTGCAGTGATGCTCTGCTCGGGGCCCCTCCTGACAAAGGGGGGGTGCTGAGTGGCTCTGAGTTTTCCGTTGCGGACTTCAACCGGTTCGGGGGAACGCCTCCTCCGAGCGGGCGGGTCATTGCAGAACTCGACACTGACCTTCCTCCAATTCAGCTGACAACATTGACCTCCGACCCGGAGTTAGGTGCTGCACCTTCTACGGGGCGGAGTTCTAGTCGGTCTGTAAATACTCTGGTTAAACCGGGTTTTTCTGATTCTGTGTGGGAACCTCCATCATTCTTGGGAATAAAGTATTCATGGCTTCAGTTTTCAGGACAGACCATGTTCCTAAAGCTAGCATCATGTCTGTATCTGATTCTAAACATGGCTAGGTTTGCTTTGACACCCGTGACACAACCATCCTTGGATCACTCCTTTTCAGAACCTCCAAGTCCAGCACCTCCAGGTCTTTGGACATCTGAACACCTGCTCTTTCAGCACGATTCAGGTGACACTGTGCATCTTCTTGGTAATAGAGCTTTTAAGAGCTTAAGAACTGTTCTTTGTTATGCTTCTCCTGTCTCACAGACATGGCATAGGTTTGTGCAACAAAAGGGGGGTGGGGAGCCTCCTCCCGCTTTGCGAGCATCAGTTTCGCATTTCCAGTTCACTACCATTTCTGATCACAACAAAGTCGCCTCCGTAAAGCTGCAACACAACTTTGAGCAGGTAAAATCAGGTTCTGATCTAACAGCTAAACCATCAGCTTCGCTCCAGTTCCAAACGGGACCCTCAGGTAAATTCAAACAAGTTTCCCTGTGGGTTCGTAACACCAGATACAAACAGGTTGATAACCAAATCGCTTATGAGCCTGCTCCCACAGATACGTCCAAACTCGTGTCTCTGTGGGTCCGCAATACCAGATTCAAAACTCTATTCTGACCGACTCTATTCTTACCGGATTCTTTTCCACTGACTGGTGGACCGTTACAAATTCTCTCGTTGTGGGATGGATTTTTAACAAATGTGATATCCTTTGAGTTTTTTTTTTCAGGTTACCTGCCTCCAGCCAGGGTCCTGTTACTAACTCACATTTTTAGGGATTACTAACCTACTGATTTACATTTTTAGAACTGATTTACATCTCTATCTTTTTATTAGTGCTTTGTGTAGCAGGATTATATTTGATTACAAATTTAATTTTATTTTCTTGCTATTTCCCTTAAAGGGCCACAAGCCAATTTGCCCTTCATTTTCATGATTATTATTTCTTTTATATACATGCCTTTAATTAGTGCAGCCTGCTGAGTTTCACATATCAGTTAGGATTTACTTTTTTTTATTTGTGGTTTCACTGCATCACGTTTTTACATGACACGTAGAACAGGGTGCAGAACATTTCTTCTTTAGATAATTCACAAAAGGCACCCACATTTTCCCAGAGGCACCCATAGATAGGTTTTGATTGATTTCTTTGTTTGGCATCAAATGCTATCTATCGTGTGGGCTGTCTCACTTTGTCTCCTTCTCCGAGCTCGTATGGACTACATCCCATCAGAGGGGCCGTCTTCACCATCCTTCAACTGGTTTTCTGTCGCATGGGGCTTCGGTCGTGGTTCGAGATGGGTCGAGGTCGTCACTGGACTTCGCCTGGACTACGCCTGAGGAATACATCACCTGCCCAGCTCCGTGTGACACACGAGCTGCTTATCCTTTGCATACCTTTGCATTATTGCTGATGAAATTAACTGCTATTGAAAAAGCTCTGCTTTCAAGATGTCCTAAGTGGATTACTTTACAATGATTGCAACAGTTTTGGCCTTAATCATCTGATCAGGATACACTCCCTTCTACACGAGACCTGTGGTGACACTTCATCGTTCCTGCCTTCATCTGGGATGTCTACCTTCACGAGTACATCACGTTATTGTGTTTGTAACGGCAGGTGGCCTGTGCTTGACCACCATGTCGTCACAAAAAGGGGGGGAATGTAACGTGAGGAAATATGGGTTTTCTGTCACAATGGGGGTGTTGGACTCAGCTGTGTCAAAGCTGGGTCGCTGAGAACTTTCACCCACAGATTAAGACCTGAACGCCAGCGAGTCTGGGAGGAAACCATAACATCTGCCACCTGCAGTCTACCAGAAGATGTGTTTACATGAGTTGTACCCAGACCAAGTCAAAACATAAAGTTTAAACTTCTTTTTCTTGATTTTAATGTTAAAGTAACCATTATCATTTTGCTCATTATAAATGTGATTAATCAAATGAATGACTATTTAGCTTTGGGGTAATTATAATGGTTTAATGAATCCATTCTTAAATAATGTTGAGAATGTTTGTTACTGACCTTCACACACACTCAAGCACAAACATTCACACACATCCACACACACCTGCTCACAGTAAACTCCAGACACATTTGATGACGCACGTTTGCTTTGAGAAGAGAAAGGTTTTTGGTAAGTTTTCAGTCTTATGATTCGGTTCGTGTTAGACAACGAGAGAGAACAGACCTGAAAACCAAAGGGGGGGCAGAGCCTGTTGGCTCGTTCTTCCCCCCTTCTCTCACGCTGCTTCTGCCACGCCAGGCAGAATAGCTGAACCGCAACTTCTAACGCAGACTCATTACCGAGTCTTTTGATTTCTGAGTGAATTAACTTAAGGAAGCGCGTCGACAAAACGCTTTACCATCAACGTGTACCGAGGGGCAACTCTGGACCGGGTCGCAGCGCATCTTTGTCTTCTTTGCCAGCCAAGGTGACCTGGATGAAACATCCTAAGGTGACGTCCCGGGTCCAACAGAGGGTCCGATTTTCGGTGAGGCAAAACACGACAGATAGCGTTTTGATGCATCTTTTCCACTAAACCTAAGTTTATTCAAACCATCACTTCACTCAGACACCTGTTTCTTCCTGAAGCAACATCAGATGCACACATGCATTCATCTCATCTCATGTTCAATTCTCACTACACTTGGCACCCACACGCATCCATAATCACATCATATCACTCTCAATCTTCATTCACCTACAGAAGGTCTATTTGAGCATTAACAGCATATCAACTGTTAAAAAGATTGTCCCACAAAGTTATCAATGTTGATTGTATTTCCTGTTTGTCAATTTCAAAATCATTAGTTTAATTTGAAGAATTAAAACTTTTAAACGTCAAACTGGTTTCCTCATTGAACTGAAACACAGACACTCAGATATTATCGGCAGTTTATGGATGAAAACAACCTTTGAGTCTTCTGGACAATATAACATTTGGTTATTGATTTATTAAAATTAATATTCCGAATTAATACGTAGCATGGTTTCTCTTCAATAAAAGAGCATAAATCCATAACGCTACACCTCTATGTGCAAGAATCTAGTCTTTGCAGTGGGCGACACAATCATACCTTGACAAATACACAAGGGATTTTTCAGAGATTTTTCAAGGTTTTTCCTTCGCTTACAGCCATACCACCCTGAAAAAGCCCGATCCCCTCTCATCTCGGAATCAATCAGGGTTGGGCCTGGTCAGTACCTGTATGGGAGACCTCTTGGGAATACCAGGTGCTGTAAGCTTTTTCACTAATTTGTTATAAAATACAGTTTTTTTCACTTCACCACATCTTTGAACAGCTTCGTCATTGAATAATTTTAAAGTCAGGTGTTCCACACGAACTGCACACACTTGTTGGTAATAAACCTCCTTTGATTTGTCCCTAGCAATAATGTCTCAGTGCTGGCATTTTAGAGACAAGAAATGGGGTGGGAGCCAATTGTTAGAGTCTAAAGAAGAGCAACAATGATGAAGACAACTGTTTAACTAAGCCTTTTACCTCTATATGCAAGAATCTAGTCTTTGCAGTGGGCGACACAATCATACCTTGACAAATACACAAGGGATTTTTCAGAGATTTTTCAAGGTTTTTCCTTCGCTTACAGCCATACCACCCTGAAAAAGCCCGATCCCGTCTGACCTCGGAAGCAATCCAGGTTGGGGCCTGGTCAGTACTTGTATGGGAGACCTTTTGGGAATACCAGGTGCTGTAAGCTTTTTCACTAATTTGTTATAAAATACAGTTTTTTTCACTTCACCACAGCTTTGAACAGCTTCGTCATTGAATAATTTTAAAGCCAGGTGTTCCACACGAACTGCACACACTTGTTGGTAATAAACCTCCTTTGAATTGTCCCTAGCAATAATGTCTCAGTGCTGGCATTTTAGAGACAAGAAATGGGGTGGGAGCCGATTGTTACTCGAAAAAAGAGCAACAGTGATGAAGACAACTGTTTAACTTAGCCTTTTACCTCCATATGCAAGAATCTAGTCTTTGCAGTGGGCGACACAATCATACTTTGACATATACACAAGGGATTTTTCAGAGATTTTTCAAAGTGTGTCTTTCGCTTATGGCCAAACCACCCTGAAAAACCCCGATCCCGTCTGATCTCGGAAGCAATCCAGGGTTGGGCCTGGTCAGTAACTGAATGGGAGACCTCTTGGGAATACCAGGTGCTGTAAGCTTTTTCACTAATTTGTTATAAAATACAGTTTTTTTCACTTCACCACATCTTTGAACAGCTTCGTCATTGAATAATTTTAAAGCCAGGTGTTCCACACGAACTGCACACACTTGTTGGTAATAAACCTCCTTTTATTTGTCCCTAGCAATAATGTCTCAGTGCTGGCATTTTAGAGACAAGAAATGGGGTGGGAGCCAATTGTTAGAGTCTAAAGAAGAGCAACAATGATGAAGACAACTGTTTAACTTAGCCTTTTACCTCTATATGCAATAATCTAGTCTTTGCAGTGGGCGACACAATCATACCTTGACAAATACACAAGGGATTTTCCAGAGATGTTTCAAGGTTTTTCCTTCGCTTACAGCCATACCACCCTGAAAAAGCCCGATCCCCTCTGATCTCGGAATCAATCCAGGGTTGGGCCTGGTCAGTACCTGTATGGGAGACCTCTTGGGAATACCAGGTGCTGTAAGCTTTTTCACTAATTTGTTATAAAATACAGTTTTTTTCACTTCACCACATCTTTGAACAGCTTCGTCATTGAATAATTTTAAAGCCAGGTGTTCCACACGAACTGCACACACTTGTTGGTAATAAACCTCCTTTGATTTGTCCCTAGCAATAATGTCTCAGTGCTGGCATTTTAGAGACAAGAAATGGGGTGGGAGCCAATTGTTAGAGTCTAAAGAAGAGCAACAATGATGAAGACAACTGTTTAACTTAGCCTTTTACCTCTATATGCAAGAATCTAGTCTTTGCAGTGGGCGACACAATCATACCTTGACAAATACACAAGGGATTTTTCAGAGATTTTTCAAGGTTTTTCCTTCGCTTACAGCCATACCACCCTGAAAAGGCCCGATCCCCTCTGATCTCGGAATCAATCTAGGTTTGGGCCTGGTCAGTACCTGTATGGGAGACCTTTTGGGAATGCCAGGTGCTGTAAGCTTTTTCACTAATTTGTTATAAAATACAGTTTTTTTCACTTCACCACAGCTTTGAACAGCTTCGTCATTGAATAATTTTAAAGCCAGGTGGTCCACACGAACTGCACACACTTGTTGGTAATAAACCTCTTTTGAATTGTCCCTAGCAATAATGTCTCAGTGCTGGCATTTTAGAGACAAGAAATGGGGTGGGAGCCGATTGTTACTCGAAAAAAGAGCAACAGTGATGAAGACAACTGTTTAACTTAGCCTTTTACCTCCATATGCAAGAATCTAGTCTTTGCAGTGGGCGACACAATCATACTTTGACATATACACAAGGGAGTTTTTCAGAGATTTTTCAAGGTGCGTCTTTCGCTTATGGCCAAACCACCCTGAAAAACCCCGATCCCGTCTGATCTCGGAAGCAATCCAGGGTTGGGCCTGGTCAGTAACTGAATGGGAGACCTCTTGGGAATACCAGGTGCTGTAAGCTTTTTCACTAATTTGTTATAAAATACAGTTTTTTTCACTTCACCACATCTTTGAACAGCTTCGTCATTGAATAATTTTAAAGCCAGGTGTTCCACACGAACTGCACACACTTGATGGTAATAAACCTCCTTTGATTTGTCCGTAGCAATAATGTCTCAGTGCTGGCATTTTAGAGACAAGAAATGGGGTGGGAGCCGATTCTTACTCGAAAAAAGAGCAACAGTGATGACGACAACTGTTTAACTTAGCCTTTTACCTCCATATGCAAGAATCTAGTCTTTGCAGTGGGCGACACAATCATACTTTGACATATACACAAGGGATTTTTCAGAGATTTTTCAAGGTTTTTTCTTCGCTAACAGCCATACCACCCTGAAAAAGCCCGATCCCGTCTGATCTCGGAAGCAATCCAGGGTTGGGCCTGGTCAGTACCTGTATGGGAGACCTCTTGGGAATACCAGGTGCTGTAAGCTTTTTCACTAATTTGTTATAAAATACAGTTTTTTTCACTTCACCACATCTTTGAACAGCTTCGTCATTGAATAATTTTAAAGCCAGGTGTTCCACACGAACTGCACACACTTGTTGGTAATAAACCTCCTTTTATTTGTCCCTAGCAATAATGTCTCAGTGCTGGCATTTAGAGACAAGAAATGGGGTGGGAGCCAGTTGTTAGAGTCTAAAGAAGAGCAACAATGATGAAGACAACTGTTTAACTTAGCCTTTTACCTCTATATGCAAGAATCTAGTCTTTGCAGTGGGCGACACAATCATACCTTGACAAATACAGAAGGGATTTTCCAGAGATGTTTCAAGGTTTTTCCTTCACTTACAGCCATACCACCCTGAAAAAGCCCAATCCCCTCTGATCTCGGACTCAATCCAGGGTTGGGCCTGGTCAGTACCTGTATGGGAGACCTCTTGGGAATACCAGGTGCTGTAAGCTTTTTCACTAATTTGTTATAAAATACAGTTTTTTTTCACTTCACCACATCTTTGAACAGCTTCGTCATTGAATAATTTTAAAGCCAGGTGTTCCACACGAACTGCACACACTTGTTGGTAATAAACCTCCTTTGATTTGTCCCTAGCAATAATGTCTCAGTGCTGGCATTTTAGAGACAAAAAATGGGGTGGGAGCCGATTGTTACTCGAAAAAAAAGCAACTGTGATGAAGACAACTGTTTAACTTAGCCTTTTACCTCCATATGCAAGAATCTAGTCTTTGCAGTGGGCGACACAATCATACTTTGACATATACACAAGGGATTTTTCAGAGATTTTTCAAGGTGTTTCCTTCGCTTACGGCCATACCACCCTGAAATAGCCCGATCCCGTCTGAACTCGGAAGCAATCCAGGATTGGGCCTGGTCAGTACCTGTATGGGAGACCTCTTGGGAATACCAGGTGCTGTAAGCTTTTTCACTAATTTGTTATAAAATACAGTTTTTTTCACTTCACCACATCTTTGAACAGCTTCGTCATTGAATAATTTTAAAGCCAGGTGTTCCACACGAACTGCACACACTTGTTGGTAATAAACCTCCTTTTATTTGTCCCTAGCAATAATGTCTCAGTGCTGGCATTTTAGAGACAAGAAATGGGGTGGGAGCCAATTGTTAGAGTCTAAAGAAGAGCAACAATGATGAAGACAACTGTTTAACTTAGCCTTTTACCTCTATATGCAATAATCTAGTCTTTGCAGTGGGCGACACAATCATACCTTGACAAATACACAAGGGATTTTCCAGAGATGTTTCAAGGTTTTTCCTTCGCTTACAGCCATACCACCCTGAAAAAGCCCGATCCCCTCTGATCTCGGAATCAATCCAGGGTTGGGCCTGGTCAGTACCTGTATGGGAGACCTCTTGGGAATACCAGGTGCTGTAAGCTTTTTCACTAATTTGTTATAAAATACTGTTTTTTTCACTTCACCACATCTTTGAACAGCTTCGTCATTGAATAATTTTAAAGCCAGGTGTTCCACACGAACTGCACACACTTGTTGGTAATAAACCTCCTTTGATTTGTCCCTAGCAATAATGTCTCAGTGCTGGCATTTTAGAGACAAGAAATGGGGTGGGAGCCAATTGTTAGAGTCTAAAGAAGAGCAACAATGATGAAGACAACTGTTTAACTTAGCCTTTTACCTCTATATGCAAGAATCTAGTCTTTGCAGTGGGCGACACAATCATACTTTGACATATACACAAGGGATTTTTCAGAGATTTTTCAAGGTGTGTCCTTCGCTTACGGCCATACCACCCTGAAAAAGCCCGATCCCGTCTGATCTCGGAAGCAATCCAGGGTTGGGCCTGGTCAGTACCTGTATGGGAGACCTCTTGGGAATACCAGGTGCTGTAAGCTTTTTCACTAATTTGTTATAAAATACAGTTTTTTTCACTTCACCACATCTTTGAACAGCTTCGTCATTGAATAATTTTAAAGCCAGGTGTTCCACACGAACTGCACACACTTGTTGGTAATAAACCTCCTTTTATTTGTCCCTAGCAATAATGTCTCAGTGCTGGCATTTTAGAGACAAGAAATGGGGTGGGAGCCAATTGTTAGAGTCTAAAGAAGAGCAACAATGATGAAGACAACTGTTTAACTTAGCCTTTTACCTCTATATGCAATAATCTAGTCTTTGCAGTGGGCGACACAATCATACCTTGACAAATACACAAGGGATTTTCCAGAGATGTTTCAAGGTTTTTCCTTCGCTTACAGCCATACCACCCTGAAAAAGCCCGATCCCCTCTGATCTCGGAATCAATCCAGGGTTGGGCCTGGTCAGTACCTGTATGGGAGACCTCTTGGGAATACCAGGTGCTGTAAGCTTTTTCACTAATTTGTTATAAAATACAGTTTTTTTCACTTCACCACATCTTTGAACAGCTTCGTCATTGAATAATTTTAAAGCCAGGTGTTCCACACGAACTGCACACACTTGTTGGTAATAAACCTCCTTTGATTTGTCCCTAGCAATAATGTCTCAGTGCTGGCATTTTAGAGACAAGAAATGGGGTGGGAGCCGATTGTTACTCGAAAAAAGAGCAACAGTGATGAAGACAACTGTTTAACTTAGACTTTTACCTCCATATGCAAGAATCTAGTCTTTGCAGTGGGCGACACAATCATACTTTGACATATACACAAGGGATTTTTCAGAGATTTTTCAAGGTGTGTCTTTCGCTTATGGCCAAACGACCCTGAAAAACCCCGATCCCGTCTGATCTCGGAAGCAATCCAGGGTTGGGCCTGGTCAGTACCTGTATGGGAGACCTCTTGGGAATACCAGGTGCTGTAAGCTTTTTCACTAATTTGTTATAAAATACAGTTTTTTTCACTTCACCACATCTTTGAACAGCTTCGTCATTGAATAATTTTAAAGCCAGGTGTTCCACACGAACTGCACACACTTGTTGGTAATAAACCTCCTTTTATTTGTCCCTAGCAATAATGTCTCAGTGCTGGCATTTTAGAGACAAGAAATGGGGTGGGAGCCAATTGTTAGAGTCTAAAGAAGAGCAACAATGATGAAGACAACTATTTAACTTAGGCTTTTACCTCTATATGCAATAATCTAGTCTTTGCAGTGGGCGACACAATCATACCTTGACAAATACACAAGGGATTTTCCAGAGATGTTTCAAGGTTTTTCCTTCACTTACAGCCATACCACCCTGAAAAAGCCCAATCCCCTCTGATCTCGGAATCAATCCAGGGTTGGGCCTGGTCAGTACCTGTATGGGAGACCTCTTGGGAATACCAGGTGCTGTAAGCTTTTTCACTAATTTGTTATAAAATACAGTTTTTTTTCACTTCACCACATCTTTGAACAGCTTCGTCATTGAATAATTTTAAAGCCAGGTGTTCCACACGAACTGCACACACTTGTTGGTAATAAACCTCCTTTGATTTGTCCCTAGCAATAATGTCTCAGTGCTGGCATTTTAGAGACAAAAAATGGGGTGGGAGCCGATTGTTACTCGAAAAAAAAGCAACTGTGATGAAGACAACTGTTTAACTTAGCCTTTTACCTCCATATGCAAGAATCTAGTCTTTGCAGTGGGCGACACAATCATACTTTGACATATACACAAGGGATTTTTCAGAGATTTTTCAAGGTGTTTCCTTCGCTTACGGCCATACCACCCTGAAATAGCCCGATCCCGTCTGAACTCGGAAGCAATCCAGGATTGGGCCTGGTCAGTACCTGTATGGGAGACCTCTTGGGAATACCAGGTGCTGTAAGCTTTTTCACTAATTTGTTATAAAATACAGTTTTTTTCACTTCACCACATCTTTGAACAGCTTCGTCATTGAATAATTTTAAAGCCAGGTGTTCCACACGAACTGCACACACTTGTTGGTAATAAACCTCCTTTTATTTGTCCCTAGCAATAATGTCTCAGTGCTGGCATTTTAGAGACAAGAAATGGGGTGGGAGCCAATTGTTAGAGTCTAAAGAAGAGCAACAATGATGAAGACAACTGTTTAACTTAGCCTTTTACCTCTATATGCAATAATCTAGTCTTTGCAGTGGGCGACACAATCATACCTTGACAAATACACAAGGGATTTTCCAGAGATGTTTCAAGGTTTTTCCTTCGCTTACAGCCATACCACCCTGAAAAAGCCCGATCCCCTCTGATCTCGGAATCAATCCAGGGTTGGGCCTGGTCAGTACCTGTATGGGAGACCTCTTGGGAATACCAGGTGCTGTAAGCTTTTTCACTAATTTGTTATAAAATACTGTTTTTTTCACTTCACCACATCTTTGAACAGCTTCGTCATTGAATAATTTTAAAGCCAGGTGTTCCACACGAACTGCACACACTTGTTGGTAATAAACCTCCTTTGATTTGTCCCTAGCAATAATGTCTCAGTGCTGGCATTTTAGAGACAAGAAATGGGGTGGGAGCCAATTGTTAGAGTCTAAAGAAGAGCAACAATGATGAAGACAACTGTTTAACTTAGCCTTTTACCTCTATATGCAAGAATCTAGTCTTTGCAGTGGGCGACACAATCATACTTTGACATATACACAAGGGATTTTTCAGAGATTTTTCAAGGTGTGTCCTTCGCTTACGGCCATACCACCCTGAAAAAGCCCGATCCCGTCTGATCTCGGAAGCAATCCAGGGTTGGGCCTGGTCAGTACCTGTATGGGAGACCTCTTGGGAATACCAGGTGCTGTAAGCTTTTTCACTAATTTGTTATAAAATACAGTTTTTTTCACTTCACCACATCTTTGAACAGCTTCGTCATTGAATAATTTTAAAGCCAGGTGTTCCACACGAACTGCACACACTTGTTGGTAATAAACCTCCTTTTATTTGTCCCTAGCAATAATGTCTCAGTGCTGGCATTTTAGAGACAAGAAATGGGGTGGGAGCCAATTGTTAGAGTCTAAAGAAGAGCAACAATGATGAAGACAACTGTTTAACTTAGCCTTTTACCTCTATATGCAATAATCTAGTCTTTGCAGTGGGCGACACAATCATACCTTGACAAATACACAAGGGATTTTCCAGAGATGTTTCAAGGTTTTTCCTTCGCTTACAGCCATACCACCCTGAAAAAGCCCGATCCCCTCTGATCTCGGAATCAATCCAGGGTTGGGCCTGGTCAGTACCTGTATGGGAGACCTCTTGGGAATACCAGGTGCTGTAAGCTTTTTCACTAATTTGTTATAAAATACAGTTTTTTTCACTTCACCACATCTTTGAACAGCTTCGTCATTGAATAATTTTAAAGCCAGGTGTTCCACACGAACTGCACACACTTGTTGGTAATAAACCTCCTTTGATTTGTCCCTAGCAATAATGTCTCAGTGCTGGCATTTTAGAGACAAGAAATGGGGTGGGAGCCGATTGTTACTCGAAAAAAGAGCAACAGTGATGAAGACAACTGTTTAACTTAGACTTTTACCTCCATATGCAAGAATCTAGTCTTTGCAGTGGGCGACACAATCATACTTTGACATATACACAAGGGATTTTTCAGAGATTTTTCAAGATGTGTCTTTCGCTTA
Source organism: Nothobranchius furzeri (assembly GCF_043380555.1). Lineage (NCBI taxonomy): Eukaryota > Metazoa > Chordata > Actinopteri > Cyprinodontiformes > Nothobranchiidae > Nothobranchius > Nothobranchius furzeri. The sequence continues at coordinate 65,584,897 of NC_091742.1, forward strand.
TGGCCAAACGACCCTGAAAAACCCCGATCCCGTCTGATCTCGGAAGCAATCCAGGGTTGGGCCTGGTCAGTACCTGTATGGGAGACCTCTTGGGAATACCAGGTGCTGTAAGCTTTTTCACTAATTTGTTATAAAATACAGTTTTTTTCACTTCACCACATCTTTGAACAGCTTCGTCATTGAATAATTTTAAAGCCAGGTGTTCCACACGAACTGCACACACTTGTTGGTAATAAACCTCCTTTTATTTGTCCCTAGCAATAATGTCTCAGTGCTGGCATTTTAGAGACAAGAAATGGGGTGGGAGCCAATTGTTAGAGTCTAAAGAAGAGCAACAATGATGAAGACAACTATTTAACTTAGGCTTTTACCTCTATATGCAATAATCTAGTCTTTGCAGTGGGCGACACAATCATACCTTGACAAATACACAAGGGATTTTCCAGAGATGTTTCAAGGTTTTTCCTTCGCTTACAGCCATACCACCCTGAAAAAGCCCGATCCCCTCTGATCTCGGAATCAATCCAGGGTTGGGCCTGGTCAGTACCTGTATGGGAGACCTCTTGGGAATACCAGGTGCTGTAAGCTTTTTCACTAATTTGTTATAAAATACAGTTTTTTTCACTTCACCACATCTTTGAACAGCTTCGTCATTGAATAATTTTAAAGCCAGGTGTTCCACACGAACTGCACACACTTGTTGGTAATAAACCTCCTTTGATTTGTCCCTAGCAATAATGTCTCAGTGCTGGCATTTTAGAGACAAGAAATGGGGTGGGAGCCAATTGTTAGAGTCTAAAGAAGAGCAACAATGATGAAGACAACTGTTTAACTTAGCCTTTTACCTCTATATGCAAGAATCTAGTCTTTGCAGTGGGCGACACAATCATACCTTGACAAATACACAAGGGATTTTTCAGAGATTTTTCAAGGTTTTTCCTTCACTTACAGCCATACCACCCTGAAAAAGCCCGATCCCCTCTGATCTCGGAATCAATCCAGGTTTGGGCCTGGTCAGTACCTGTATGGGAGACCTTTTGGGAATACCAGGTGCTGTAAGCTTTTTCACTAATTTGTTATAAAATACAGTTTTTTTCACTTCACCACAGCTCTGAACAGCTTCGTCATTGAATAATTTTAAAGCCAGGTGTTCCACACGAACTGCACACACTTGTTGGTAATAAACCTCCTTTGAATTGTCCCTAGCAATAATGTCTCAGTGCTGGCATTTTAGAGACAAGAAATGGGGTGGGAGCCGATTGTTACTCGAAAAAAGAGCAACAGTGATGAAGACAACTGTTTAACTTAGCCTTTTACCTCCATATGCAAGAATCTAGTCTTTGCAGTGGGCGACACAATCATACTTTGACATATACACAAGGGATTTTTCAGAGATTTTTCAAAGTGTGTCTTTCGCTTATGGCCAAACCACCCTGAAAAACCCCGATCCCGTCTGATCTCGTAAACAATCCAGGGTTGGGCCTGGTCAGTACCTGTATGGGAGACCTCTTGGGAATACCAGGTGCTGTAAGCTTTTTCACTAATTTGTTATAAAATACAGTTTTTTTCACTTCACCACATCTTTGAACAGCTTCGTCATTGAATAATTTTAAAGCCAGGTGTTCCACAAAAACTGCACACACTTGTTGGTAATAAACCTCCTTTGATTTGTCCCTAGCAATATTGTCTCAGTGCTGGCATTTTAGAGACAAGAAATGGGGTGGGAGCCGATTCTTACTCGAAAAAAGAGCAACAGTGATGAAGACAACTGTTTAACTTAGCCTTTTACCTCCATATGCAAGAATCTAGTCTTTGCAGTGGGCGACACAATCATACTTTGACATATACACAAGGGATTTTTCAGAGATTTTTCAAGGTATGTCCTTCGCTTACGGCCATACCACCCTGAAATATCCCGATCCCGTCTGAACTCGGAAGCAATCCAGGATTGGGCCTGGTCAGTACCTGTATGGGAGACCTCTTGGGAATACCAGGTGCTGTAAGCTTTTTCACTAATTTGTTATAAAATACAGTTTTTTTCACTTCACCACATCTTTGAACAGCTTCGTCATTGAATAATTTTAAAGCCAGGTGTTCCACACGAACTGCACACACTTGTTGGTAATAAACCTCCTTTTATTTGTCCCTAGCAATAATGTCTCAGTGCTGGCATTTTAGAGACAAGAAATGGGGTGGGAGCCAATTGTTAGAGTCTAAAGAAGAGCAACAATGATGAAGACAACTGTTTAACTTAGCCTTTTACCTCTATATGCAATAATCTAGTCTTTGCAGTGGGCGACACAATCATACCTTGACAAATACACAAGGGATTTTCCAGAGATGTTTCAAGGTTTTTCCTTCGCTTACAGCCATACCACCCTGAAAAAGCCCGATCCCCTCTGATCTCGGAATCAATCCAGGGTTGGGCCTGGTCAGTACCTGTATGGGAGACCTCTTGGGAATACCAGGTGCTGTAAGCTTTTTCACTAATTTGTTATAAAATACAGTTTTTTTCACTTCACCACATCTTTGAACAGCTTCGTCATTGAATAATTTTAAAGCCAGGTGTTCCACACGAACTGCACACACTTGTTGGTAATAAACCTCCTTTGATTTGTCCCTAGCAATAATGTCTCAGTGCTGGCATTTTAGAGACAAGAAATGGGGTGGGAGCCGATTGTTACTCGAAAAAAGAGCAACAGTGATGAAGACAACTGTTTAACTTAGACTTTTACCTCCATATGCAAGAATCTAGTCTTTGCAGTGGGCGACACAATCATACTTTGACATATACACAAGGGATTTTTCAGAGATTTTTCAAGGTGTGTCTTTCGCTTATGGCCAAACGACCCTGAAAAACCCCGATCCCGTCTGATCTCGGAAGCAATCCAGGGTTGGGCCTGGTCAGTACCTGTATGGGAGACCTCTTGGGAATACCAGGTGCTGTAAGCTTTTTCACTAATTTGTTATAAAATACAGTTTTTTTCACTTCACCACATCTTTGAACAGCTTCGTCATTGAATAAGTTTAAAGCCAGGTGTTCCACACGAACTGCACACACTTGTTGGTAATAAACCTCCTTTTATTTGTCCCTAGCAATAATGTCTCAGTGCTGGCATTTTAGAGACAAGAAATGGGGTGGGAGCCAATTGTTAGAGTCTAAAGAAGAGCAACAATGATGAAGACAACTATTTAACTTAGGCTTTTACCTCTATATGCAATAATCTAGTCTTTGCAGTGGGCGACACAATCATACCTTGACAAATACACAAGGGATTTTCCAGAGATGTTTCAAGGTTTTTCCTTCGCTTACAGCCATACCACCCTGAAAAAGCCCGATCCCCTCTGATCTCGGAATCAATCCAGGGTTGGGCCTGGTCAGTACCTGTATGGGAGACCTCTTGGGAATACCAGGTGCTGTAAGCTTTTTCACTAATTTGTTATAAAATACAGTTTTTTTCACTTCACCACATCTTTGAACAGCTTCGTCATTGAATAATTTTAAAGCCAGGTGTTCCACACGAACTGCACACACTTGTTGGTAATAAACCTCCTTTGATTTGTCCCTAGCAATAATGTCTCAGTGCTGGCATTTTAGAGACAAGAAATGGGGTGGGAGCCAATTGTTAGAGTCTAAAGAAGAGCAACAATGATGAAGACAACTGTTTAACTTAGCCTTTTACCTCTATATGCAAGAATCTAGTCTTTGCAGTGGGCGACACAATCATACCTTGACAAATACACAAGGGATTTTTCAGAGATTTTTCAAGGTTTTTCCTTCGCTTACAGCCATACCACCCTGAAAAAGCCCGATCCCCTCTGATCTCGGAATCAATCCAGGTTTGGGCCTGGTCAGTACCTGTATGGGAGACCTTTTGGGAATACCAGGTGCTGTAAGCTTTTTCACTAATTTGTTATAAAATACAGTTTTTTTCACTTCACCACAGCTCTGAACAGCTTCGTCATTGAATAATTTTAAAGCCAGGTGTTCCACACGAACTGCACACACTTGTTGGTAATAAACCTCCTTTGAATTGTCCCTAGCAATAATGTCTCAGTGCTGGCATTTTAGAGACAAGAAATGGGGTGGGAGCCGATTGTTACTCGAAAAAAGAGCAACAGTGATGAAGACAACTGTTTAACTTAGCCTTTTACCTCCATATGCAAGAATCTAGTCTTTGCAGTGGGCGACACAATCATACTTTGACATATACACAAGGGATTTTTCAGAGATTTTTCAAAGTGTGTCTTTCGCTTATGGCCAAACCACCCTGAAAAACCCCGATCCCGTCTGATCTCGTAAACAATCCAGGGTTGGGCCTGGTCAGTACCTGTATGGGAGACCTCTTGGGAATACCAGGTGCTGTAAGCTTTTTCACTAATTTGTTATAAAATACAGTTTTTTTCACTTCACCACATCTTTGAACAGCTTCGTCATTGAATAATTTTAAAGCCAGGTGTTCCACAAAAACTGCACACACTTGTTGGTAATAAACCTCCTTTGATTTGTCCCTAGCAATATTGTCTCAGTGCTGGCATTTTAGAGACAAGAAATGGGGTGGGAGCCGATTCTTACTCGAAAAAAGAGCAACAGTGATGAAGACAACTGTTTAACTTAGCCTTTTACCTCCATATGCAAGAATCTAGTCTTTGCAGTGGGCGACACAATCATACTTTGACATATACACAAGGGATTTTTCAGAGATTTTTCAAGGTATGTCCTTCGCTTACGGCCATACCACCCTGAAATATCCCGATCCCGTCTGAACTCGGAAGCAATCCAGGATTGGGCCTGGTCAGTACCTGTATGGGAGACCTCTTGGGAATACCAGGTGCTGTAAGCTTTTTCACTAATTTGTTATAAAATACAGTTTTTTTCACTTCACCACATCTTTGAACAGCTTCGTCATTGAATAATTTTAAAGCCAGGTGTTCCACACGAACTGCACACACTTGTTGGTAATAAACCTCCTTTTATTTGTCCCTAGCAATAATGTCTCAGTGCTGGCATTTTAGAGACAAGAAATGGGGTGGGAGCCAATTGTTAGAGTCTAAAGAAGAGCAACAATGATGAAGACAACTGTTTAACTTAGCCTTTTACCTCTATATGCAATAATCTAGTCTTTGCAGTGGGCGACACAATCATACCTTGACAAATACACAAGGGATTTTCCAGAGATGTTTCAAGGTTTTTCCTTCGCTTACAGCCATACCACCCTGAAAAAGCCCGATCCCCTCTGATCTCGGAATCAATCCAGGGTTGGGCCTGGTCAGTACCTGTATGGGAGACCTCTTGGGAATACCAGGTGCTGTAAGCTTTTTCACTAATTTGTTATAAAATACAGTTTTTTTCACTTCACCACATCTTTGAACAGCTTCGTCATTGAATAATTTTAAAGCCAGGTGTTCCACACGAACTGCACACACTTGTTGGTAATAAACCTCCTTTGATTTGTCCCTAGCAATAATGTCTCAGTGCTGGCATTTTAGAGACAAGAAATGGGGTGGGAGCCAATTGTTAGAGTCTAAAGAAGAGCAACAATGATGAAGACAACTGTTTAACTTAGCCTTTTACCTCTATATGCAAGAATCTAGTCTTTGCAGTGGGCGACACAATCATACCTTGACAAATACACAAGGGATTTTTCAGAGATTTTTCAAGGTTTTTCCTTCGCTTACAGCCATACCACCCTGAAAAAGCCCGATCCCCTCTGATCTCGGAATCAATCCAGGTTTGGGCCTGGTCAGTACCTGTATGGGAGACCTTTTGGGAATACCAGGTGCTGTAAGCTTTTTCACTAATTTGTTATAAAATACAGTTTTTTTCACTTCACCACAGCTTTGAACAGCTTCGTCATTGAATAATTTTAAAGCCAGGTGTTCCACACGAACTGCACACACTTGTTGGTAATAAACCTCCTTTGAATTGTCCCTAGCAATAATGTCTCAGTGCTGGCATTTTAGAGACAAGAAATGGGGTGGGAGCCGATTGTTACTCGAAAAAAGAGCAACAGTGATGAAGACAACTGTTTAACTTAGCCTTTTACCTCCATATGCAAGAATCTAGTCTTTGCAGTGGGCGACACAATCATACTTTGACATATACACAAGGGATTTTTCAGAGATTTTTCAAGGTGTGTCTTTCGCTTATGGCCAAACCACCCTGAAAAACCCCAAATCCCGTCTGATCTCGTAAACAATCCAGGGTTGGGCCTGGTCAGTACCTGTATGGGAGACCTCTTGGGAATACCAGGTGCTGTAAGCTTTTTCACTTATTTGTTATAAAATACAGTTTTTTTCACTTCACCACATCTTTGAACAGCTTCGTCATTGAATAATTTTAAAGCCAGGTGTTCCACAAAAACTGCACACACTTGTTGGTAATAAACCTCCTTTTATTTGTCCCTAGCAATAATGTCTCAGTGCTGGCATTTTAGAGACAAGAAATGGGGTGGGAGCCGATTCTTACTCGAAAAAAGAGCAACAGTGATGAAGACAACTGTTTAACTTAGCCTTTTACCTCCATATGCAAGAATCTAGTCTTTGCAGTGGGCGACACAATCATATTTTGACATATACACAAGGGATTTTTCAGAGATTTTTCAAGGTGTGTCCTTCGCTTACGGCCATACCACCCTGAAATAGCCCGATCCCGTCTGAACTCGGAAGAAATCCAGGATTGGGCCTGGTCAGTACCTGTATGGGAGACCTCTTGGGAATACCAGGTGCTGTAAGCTTTTTCACTAATTTGTTATAAAATACAGTTTTTTTCACTTCACCACATCTTTGAACAGCTTCGTCATTGAATAATTTTAAAGCCAGGTGTTCCACACGAACTGCACACACTTGTTGGTAATAAACCTCCTTTTATTTGTCCCTAGCAATAATGTCTCAGTGCTGGCATTTTAGAGACAAGAAATGGGGTGGGAGCCAATTGTTAGAGTCTAAAGAAGAGCAACAATGATGAAGACAACTGTTTAACTTAGCCTTTTACCTCTATATGCAAGAATCTAGTCTTTGCAGTGGGCGACACAATCATACCTTGACAAATACACAAGGGATTTTTCAGAGATTTTTCAAGGTTTTTCCTTCGCTTACAGCCATACCACCCTGAAAAAGCCCGATCCCCTCTGATCTCGGAATCAATCCAGGTTTGGGCCTGGTCAGTACCTGTATGGGAGACCTCTTGGGAATACCAGGTGCTGTAAGCTTTTTCACTAATTTGTTATAAAATACAGTTTTTTTCACTTCACCACAGCTTTGAACAGCTTCGTCATTGAATAATTTTAAAGCCAGGTGTTCCGCACGAACTGCACACACTTGTTGGTAATAAACCTCCTTTGAATTGTCCCTAGCAATAATGTCTCAGTGCTGGCATTTTAGAGACAAGAAATGGGGTGGGAGCCGATTGTTACTCGAAAAAAGAGCAACAGTGATGAAGACAACTGTTTAACTTAGCCTTTTACCTCCATATGCAAGAATCTAGTCTTTGCAGTGGGCGACACAATCATACTTTGACATATACACAAGGGATTTTTCAGAGATTTTTCAAGGTGTGTCTTTCGCTTATGGCCAAACCACCCTGAAAAACCCCGATCCCGTCTGATCTCGTAAACAATCCAGGGTTGGGCCTGGTCAGTACCTGTATGTGAGACCTCTTGGGAATACCAGGTGCTGTAAGCTTTTTCACTAATTTGTTATAAAATACAGTTTTTTTCACTTCACCACATCTTTGAACAGCTTCGTCATTGAATAATTTTAAAGCCAGGTGTTCCACAAAAACTGCACACACTTGTTGGTAATAAACCTCCTTTGATTTGTCCCTAGCAATAATGTCTCAGTGCTGGCATTTTAGAGACAAGAAATTGGGTGGGAGCCGATTCTTACTCGAAAAAAGAGCAACAGTGATGAAGACAACTGTTTAACTTAGCCTTTTACCTCCATATGCAAGAATCTAGTCTTTGCAGTGGGCGACACAATCATACTTTGACATATACACAAGGGATTTTTCAGAGATTTTTCAAGGTGTGTCCTTCGCTTACGGCCATACCACCCTGAAATAGCCCGATCCCGTCTGAACTCGGAAGCAATCCAGGATTGGGCCTGGTCAGTACCTGTATGGGAGACCTCTTGGGAATACCAGGTGCTGTAAGCTTTTTCACTAATTTGTTATAAAATACAGTTTTTTTCACTTCACCACATCTTTGAACAGCTTCGTCATTGAATAATTTTAAAGCCAGGTGTTCCACACGAACTGCACACACTTGTTGGTAATAAACCTCCTTTTATTTGTCCCTAGCAATAATGTCTCAGTGCTGGCATTTTAGAGACAAGAAATGGGGTGGGAGCCAATTGTTAGAGTCTAAAGAAGAGCAACAATGATGAAGACAACTGTTTAACTTAGCCTTTTACCTCTATATGCAATAATCTAGTCTTTGCAGTGGGCGACACAATCATACCTTGACAAATACACAAGGGATTTTCCAGAGATGTTTCAAGGTTTTTCCTTCGCTTACAGCCATACCACCCTGAAAAAGCCCGATCCCCTCTGATCTCGGAATCAATCCAGGGTTGGGCCTGGTCAGTACCTGTATGGGAGACCTCTTGGGAATACCAGGTGCTGTAAGCTTTTTCACTAATTTGTTATAAAATACAGTTTTTTTCACTTCACCACATCTTTGAACAGCTTCGTCATTGAATAATTTTAAAGCCAGGTGTTCCACACGAACTGCACACACTTGTTGGTAATAAACCTCCTTTGATTTGTCCCTAGCAATAATGTCTCAGTGCTGGCATTTTAGAGACAAGAAATGGGGTGGGAGCCAATTGTTAGAGTCTAAAGAAGAGCAACAATGATGAAGACAACTGTTTAACTTAGCCTTTTACCTCTATATGCAAGAATCTAGTCTTTGCAGTGGGCGACACAATCATACCTTGACAAATACACAAGGGATTTTTCAGAGATTTTTCAAGGTTTTTCCTTCGCTTACAGCCATACCACCCTGAAAAAGCCCGATCCCCTCTGATCTTGGAATCAATCCAGGTTTTGGCCTGGTCAGTGCCTGTATGGGAGACCTTTTGGGAATACCAGGTGCTGTAAGCTTTTTCACTAATTTGTTATAAAATACAGTTTTTTTCACTTCACCACAGCTTTGAACAGCTTCGTCATTGAATAATTTTAAAGCCAGGTGTTCCACACGAACTGCACACACTTGTTGGTAATAAACCTCCTTTGAATTGTCCCTAGCAATAATGTCTCAGTGCTGGCATTTTAGAGACAAGAAATGGGGTGGGAGCCGATTGTTACTCGAAAAAAGAGCAACAGTGATGAAGACAACTGTTTAACTTAGCCTTTTACCTCCATATGCAAGAATCTAGTCTTTGCAGTGGGAGACACAATCATACTTTGACATATACACAAGGGATTTTTCAGAGATTTTTCAAGGTGTGTCTTTCGCTTATGGCCAAACCACCCTGAAAAACCCCGATCCCGTCTGATCTCGGAAACAATCCAGGGTTGGGCCTGGTCAGTACCTGTATGGGAGACCTCTTGGGAATACCAGGTGCTGTAAGCTTTTTCACTAATTTGTTATAAAATACAGTTTTTTTCACTTCACCACAGCTTTGAACAGCTTCGTCATTGAATAATTTTAAAGCCAGGTGTTCCACACGAACTGCACACACTTGTTGGTAATAAACCTCCTTTGATTTGTCCCTAGCAATAATGTCTCAGTGCTGGCATTTTAGAGACAAGAAATGGGGTGGGAGCCGATTCTTACTCGAAAAAAGAGCAACAGTGATGAAGACAACTGTTTAACTTAGCCTTTTACCTCCATATGCAAGAATCTAGTCTTTGCAGTGGGCGACACAATCATACTTTGACATATACACAAGGGATTTTTCAGAGATTTTTCAAGGTGTGTCCTTCGCTTACGGCCATACCACCCTGAAAAAGCCCGATCCCGGCTGATCTCGGAAGCAATCCAGGGTTGGGCCTGGTCAGTACCTGTATGGGAGACCTCTAGGGAATACCAGGTGCTGTAAGCTTTTTCACTAATTTGTTATAAAATACAGTTTTTTTCACTTCACCACATCTTTGAACAGCTTCGTCATTGAATAATTTTAAAGCCAGGTGTTCCACACGAACTGCACACACTTGTTGGTAATAAACCTCCTTTTATTTGTCCCTAGCAATAATGTCTCAGTGCTGGCATTTAGAGACAAGAAATGGGGTGGGAGCCAATTGTTAGAGTCTAAAGAAGAGCAACAATGATGAAGACAACTGTTTAACTTAGCCTTTTACCTCTATATGCAAGAATCTAGTCTTTGCAGTGGGCGACACAATCATACCTAGACAAATACAGAAGGGATTTTCCAGAGATGTTTCAAGGTTTTTCCTTCGCTTACGGCCATACCACCCTGAAAAAGCCCGATCCCGTCTGATCTCGGAAGCAATCCAGGGTTGGGCCTGGTCAGTACCTGTATGGGAGACCTCTTGGTAATACCAGGTGCTGTAAGCTTTTTCACTAATTTGTTATAAAATACAGTTTTTTTCACTTCACCATAGCTTTGAACAGCTTCGTCATTGAATAATTTTAAAGCCAGGTGTTCCACACGAACTGCACACACTTGTTGGTAATAAACCTCCTTTCATTTGTCCCTAGCAATAATGTCTCAGTGCTGGCATTTTAGAGACAAGAAATGGGGTGGGAGCCAATTGTTAGAGTCTAAAGAAGAGCAACAATGATGAAGACAACTGTTTAACTTAGCCTTTTACCTCTATGTGCAAGAATCTAGTCTTTGCAGTGGGCGACACAATCATACCTTGACAAATACACAAGGGATTTTTCAGAGATTTTTCAAGGTTTTTCCTTCGCTTACAGCCATACCACCCTGAAAAAGCCCGATCCCCTCTCATCTCGGAATCAATCCAGGGTTGGGCCTGGTCAGTACCTGTATGGGAGACCTCTTGGGAATACCAGGTGCTGTAAACTTTTTCACTAATTTGTTATAAAATACAGTTTTTTTCACTTCACCACATCTTTGAACAGCTTCGTCATTGAATAATTTTAAAGCCAGGTGTTCCACACGAACTGCACACACTTGTTGGTAATAAACCTCCTTTGATTTGTCCCTAGCAATAATGTCTCAGTGCTGGCATTTTAGAGACAAGAAATGGGGTGGGAGCCGATTGTTACTCGAAAAAAGAGCAACAGTGATGAAGACAAATGTTTTACCTAGCCTTTTACCTCCATATGCAAGAATCTAGTCTTTGCAGTGGGCGACACAATCATTCTTTGACAAATACACAAGGGATTTTTCAGAGATTTTTCAAGGTGTGTCCTTCGCTTACGGCCATACCACCCTGAAAAAGCCCGATCCCGTCTGATCTCGGAAGCAATCCAGGGTTGGGCCTGGTCAGTACCTGTATGGGAGACCTCTTGGGAATACCAGGTGCTGTAAGCTTTTTCACTAATTTGTTATAAAATACAGTTTTTTTTCACTTCACCATAGCTTTGAACAGCTTCGTCATTGAATAATTTTAAAGTCAGGTGTTCCACACGAACTGCACACACTTGTTGGTAATAAACCTCCTTTGATTTGTCCCTAGCAATAATGTCTCAGTGCTGGCATTTTAGAGACAAGAAATGGGGTGGGAGCCAATTGTTAAAGTCTAAAGAAGAGCAACAATGATGAAGACAACTGTTTAACTTAGCCTTTTACCTCTATGTGCAAGAATCTAGTCTTTGCAGTGGGCGACACAATCATACCTTGACAAATACACAAGGGATTTTTCAGAGATTTTTCAAGGTTTTTCCTTCGCTTACAGCCATACCACCCTGAAAAAGCCCGATCCCCTCTCATCTCGGAATCAATCAGGGTTGGGCCTGGTCAGTACCTGTATGGGAGACCTCTTGGGAATACCAGGTGCTGTAAGCTTTTTCACTAATTTGTTATAAAATACAGTTTTTTTCACTTCACCATAGCTTTGAACAGCTTCGTCATTGAATAATTTTAAAGCCAGGTGTTCCACACGAACTGCACACACTTGTTGGTAATAAACCTCCTTTCATTTGTCCCTAGCAATAATGTCTCAGTGCTGGCATTTTAGAGACAAGAAATGGGGTGGGAGCCAATTGTTAGAGTCTAAAGAAGAGCAACAATGATGAAGACAACTGTTTAACTTAGCCTTTTACCTCTATGTGCAAGAATCTAGTCTTTGCAGTGGGCGACACAATCATACCTTGACAAATACACAAGGGATTTTTCAGAGATTTTTCAAGGTTTTTCCTTCGCTTACAGCCATACCACCCTGAAAAAGCCCGATCCCCTCTCATCTCGGAATCAATCCAGGGTTGGGCCTGGTCAGTACCTGTATGGGAGACCTCTTGGGAATACCAGGTGCTGTAAACTTTTTCACTAATTTGTTATAAAATACAGTTTTTTTCACTTCACCACATCTTTGAACAGCTTCGTCATTGAATAATTTTAAAGCCAGGTGTTCCACACGAACTGCACACACTTGTTGGTAATAAACCTCCTTTGATTTGTCCCTAGCAATAATGTCTCAGTGCTGGCATTTTAGAGACAAGAAATGGGGTGGGAGCCGATTGTTACTCGAAAAAAGAGCAACAGTGATGAAGACAACTGTTTAACCTAGCCTTTTACCTCCATATGCAAGAATCTAGTCTTTGCAGTGGGCGACACAATCATTCTTTGACAAATACACAAGGGATTTTTCAGAGATTTTTCAAGGTGTGTCCTTCGCTTACGGCCATACAACCCTGAAAAAGCCCGATCCCGTCTGATCTCGGAAGCAATCCAGGGTTGGGCCTGGTCAGTACCTGTATGGGAGACCTCTTGGGAATACCAGGTGCTGTAAGCTTTTTCACTAATTTGTTATAAAATACAGTTTTTTTCACTTCACCATAGCTTTGAACAGCTTCGTCATTGAATAATTTTAAAGCCAGGTGTTCCACACGAACTGCACACACTTGTTGGTAATAAACCTCCTTTCATTTGTCCCTAGCAATAATGTCTCAGTGCTGGCATTTTAGAGACAAGAAATGGGGTGGGAGCCAATTGTTAAAGTCTAAAGAAGAGCAACAATGATGAAGACAACTGTTTAACTTAGCCTTTTACCTCTATGTGCAAGAATCTAGTCTTTGCAGTGGGCGACACAATCATACCTTGACAAATACACAAGGGATTTTTCTGAGATTTTTCAAGGTTTTTCCTTCGCTTACAGCCATACCACCCTGAAAAAGCCCGATCCCCTCTCATCTCGGAATCAATCCAGGGTTGGGCCTGGTCAGTACCTGTATGGGAGACCTCTTGGGAATACCAGGTGCTGTAAGCTTTTTCACTAATTTGTTATAAAATACAGTTTTTTTCACTTCACCACATCTTTGAACAGCTTCGTCATTGAATAATTTTAAAGCCAGGTGTTCCACACGAACTGCACACACTTGTTGGTAATAAACCTCCTTTGATTTGTCCCTAGCAATAATGTCTCAGTGCTGGCATTTTAGAGACAAGAAATGGGGTGGGAGCCAATTGTTAGAGTCTAAAGAAGAGCAACAATGATGAAGACAACTGTTTAACTTAGCCTTTTACCTCTATATGCAAGAATCTAGTCTTTGCAGTGGGCGACACAATGATACCTTGACAAATACTCAAGGGATTTTTCAGAGATTTTTCAAGGTTTTTCCTTCGCTTACAGCCATACCACCCTGAAAAAGCCCGATCCCCTCTGATCTCGGAATCAATCCAGGTTTGGGCCTGGTCAGTACCTGTATGGGAGACCTTTTGGGAATACCAGGTGCTGTAAGCTTTTTCACTAATTTGTTATAAAATACAGTTTTTTTCACTTCACCACAGCTTTGAACAGCTTCGTCATTGAATAATTTTAAAGCCAGGTGTTCCACACGAACTGCACACACTTGTTGGTAATAAACCTCCTTTGAATTGTCCCTAGCAATAATGTCTCAGTGCTGGCATTTTAGAGACGAGAAATGGGGTGGGAGCCGATTGTTACTCGAAAAAAGAGCAACAGTGATGAAGACAACTGTTTAACTTAGCCTTTTACCTCCATATGCAAGAATCTAGTCTTTGCAGTGGGCGACACAATCATACTTTGACATATACACAAGGGATTTTTCAGAGATTTTTCAAGGTGTGTCTTTCGCTTATGGCCAAACCACCCTGAAAAACCCCGATCCCGTCTGACCTCGGAAGCAATCCAGGTTGGGGCCTGGTCAGTACTTGTATGGGAGACCTTTTGGGAATACCAGGTGCTGTAAGCTTTTTCACTAATTTGTTATAAAATACAGTTTTTTTCACTTCACCACAGCTTTGAACAGCTTCGTCATTGAATAATTTTAAAGCCAGGTGTTCCACACGAACTGCACACACTTGTTGGTAATAAACCTCCTTTGAATTGTCCCTAGCAATAATGTCTCAGTGCTGGCATTTTAGAGACAAGAAATGGGGTGGGAGCCGATTGTTACTCGAAAAAAGAGCAACAGTGATGAAGACAACTGTTTAACTTAGCCTTTTACCTCCATATGCAAGAATCTAGTCTTTGCAGTGGGCGACACAATCGTACTTTGACATATACACAAGGGATTTTTCAGAGATTTTTCAAGGTGTGTCTTTCGCTTATGGCCAAACCACCCTGAAAAACCCCGATCCCGTCTGATCTCTGAAGCAATCCAGGGTTAGCCCTGGTCAGTACCTGTATGGGAGACCTCTTGGGAATACCAGGTGCTGTAAGCTTTTTCACTAATTTGTTATAAAATACAGTTTTTTTCACTTCACCACATCTTTGAACAGCTTCGTCATTGAATAATTTTAAAGCCAGGTGTTCCACACGAACTGCACACACTTGTTGGTAATAAACCTCCTTTGATTTGTCCCTAGCAATAATGTCTCAGTGCTGGCATTTTAGAGACAAGAAATGGGGTGGGAGCCGATTCTTACTCGAAAAAAGAGCAACAGTGATGAAGACAACTGTTTAACTTAGCCTTTTACCTCCATATGCAAGAATCTAGTCTTTGCAGTGGGCGACACAATCATACTTTGACATATACACAAGGGATTTTTCAGAGATTTTTCAAGGTGTGTCCTTCGCTTACGGCCATACCACCCTGAAAAAGCCCGATCCCGTCTGATCTCGGAAGCAATCCAGGGTTGGGCCTGGTCAGTACCTGTATGGGAGACCTCTTGGGAATACCAGGTGCTGTAAGCTTTTTCACTAATTTGTTATAAAATACAGTTTTTTTCACTTCACCACATCTTTGAACAGCTTCGTCATTGAATAATTTTAAAGCCAGGTGTTCCACACGAACTGCACACACTTGTTGGTAATAAACCTCCTTTTATTTGTCCCTAGCAATAATGTCTCAGTGCTGGCATTTAGAGACAAGAAATGGGGTGGGAGCCAATTGTTAGAGTCTAAAGAAGAGCAACAATGATGAAGACAACTGTTTAACGTAGCCTTTTACCTCTATATGCAAGAATCTAGTCTTTGCAGTGGGCGACACAATCATACCTTGACAAATACAGAAGGGATTTTCCAGAGATGTTTCAAGGTTTTTCCTTCGCTTACAGCCATACCACCCTGAAAAAGCCCGATCCCCTCTGATCTCGGAATCAATCCAGGGTTGGGCCTGGTCAGTACCTGTATGGGAGACCTCTTGGGAATACCAGGTGCTGTAAGCTTTTTCACTAATTTGTTATAAAATACAGTTTTTTTTCACTTCACCACATCTTTGAACAGCTTCGTCATTGAATAATTTTAAAGCCAGGTGTTCCACACGAACTGCACACACTTGTTGGTAATAAACCTCCTTTGATTTGTCCCTAGCAATAATGTCTCAGTGCTGGCATTTTAGAGACAAGAAATGGGGTGGGAGCCGATTGTTACTCGAAAAAAGAGCAACAGTGATGAAGACAACTGTTTAACTTAGCCTTTTACCTCCATATGCAAGAATCTAGTCTTTGCAGTGGGCAACACAATCATACTTTGACATATACACAAGGGATTTTTCAGAGATTTTTCAAGGTGTGTCCTTCGCTTACGGCCATACCACCCTGAAAAAGCCCGATCCTGTCTGATCTCGGAAGCAATCCAGGGTTGGGCTTGGTCAGTACCTGTATGGGAGACCTCTTGGGAATACCAGGTGCTTTAACCTTTTTCACTAATTTGTTATAAAATACAGTTTTTTTCACTTCACCATAGCTTTGAACAGCTTCGTCATTGAATAATTTTAAAGCCAGGTGTTCCACACGAACTGCACACACTTGTTGGTAATAAACCTCCTTTCATTTGTCCCTAGCAATAATGTCTCAGTGCTGGCATTTTAGAGACAAGAAATGGGGTGGGAGCCAATTGTTAGAGTCTAAAGAAGAGCAACAATGATGAAGACAACTGTTTAACTTAGCCTTTTACCTCTATGTGCAAGAATCTAGTCTTTGCAGTGGGCGACACAATCATACCTTGACAAATACACAAGGGATTTTTCAGAGATTTTTCAAGGTTTTTCCTTCGCTTACAGCCATACCACCCTGAAAAAGCCCGATCCCCTCTCATCTCGGAATCAATCCAGGGTTGGGCCTGGTCAGTACCTGTATGGGAGACCTCTTGGGAATACCAGGTGCTGTAAACTTTTTCACTAATTTGTTATAAAATACAGTTTTTTTCACTTCACCACATCTTTGAACAGCTTCGTCATTGAATAATTTTAAAGCCAGGTGTTCCACACGAACTGCACACACTTGTTGGTAATAAACCTCCTTTGATTTGTCCCTTGCAATAATGTCTCAGTGCTGGCATTTTAGAGACAAGAAATGGGGTGGGAGCCGATTGTTACTCGAAAAAAGAGCAACAGTGATGAAGACAACTGTTTAACTTAGCCTTTTACCTCCATATGCAAGAATCTAGTCTTTGCAGTGGGCGACACAATCATTCTTTGACAAATACACAAGGGATTTTTCAGAGATTTTTCAAGGTGTGTCCTTCGCTTACGGCCATACCACCCTGAAAAAGCCCGATCCCGTCTGATCTCGGAAGCAATCCAGGGTTGGGCCTGGTCAGTACCTGTATGGGAGACCTCTTGGGAATACCAGGTGCTGTAAGCTTTTTCACTAATTTGTTATAAAATACAGTTTTTTTCACTTCACCATAGCTTTGAACAGCTTCGTCATTGAATAATTTTAAAGTCAGGTGTTCCACACGAACTGCACACACTTGTTGGTAATAAACCTCCTTTGATTTGTCCCTAGCAATAATGTCTCAGTGCTGGCATTTTAGAGACAAGAAATGGGGTGGGAGCCAATTGTTAAAGTCTAAAGAAGAGCAACAATGATGAAGACAACTGTTTAACTTAGCCTTTTACCTCTATGTGCAAGAATCTAGTCTTTGCAGTGGGCGACACAATCATACCTTGACAAATACACAAGGGATTTTTCAGAGATTTTTCAAGGTTTTTCCTTCGCTTACAGCCATACCACCCTGAAAAAGCCCGATCCCCTCTCATCTCGGAATCAATCAGGGTTGGGCCTGGTCAGTACCTGTATGGGAGACCTCTTGGGAATACCAGGTGCTGTAAGCTTTTTCACTAATTTGTTATAAAATACAGTTTTTTTCACTTCACCACATCTTTGAACAGCTTCGTCATTGAATAATTTTAAAGCCAGGTGTTCCACACGAACTGCACACACTTGTTGGTAATAAACCTCCTTTGATTTGTCCCTAGCAATAATGTCTCAGTGCTGGCATTTTAGAGACAAGAAATGGGGTGGGAGCCAATTGTTAGAGTCTAAAGAAGAGCAACAATGATGAAGACAACTGTTTAACTTAGCCTTTTACCTCTATATGCAAGAATCTAGTCTTTGCAGTGGGCGACACAATCATACCTTGACAAATACACAAGGGATTTTTCAGAGATTTTTCAAGGTTTTTCCTTCGCTTACAGCCATACCACCCTGAAAAAGCCCGATCCCCTCTGATCTCGGAATCAATCTAGGTTTGGGCCTGGTCAGTACCTGTATGGGAGACCTCTTGGGAATACCAGGTGCTGTAAACTTTTTCACTAATTTGTTATAAAATACAGTTTTTTTCACTTCACCACATCTTTGAACAGCTTCGTCATTAAATAATTTTAAAGCCAGGTGTTCCACACGAACTGCACACACTTGTTGGTAATAAACCTCCTTTGATTTGTCCCTTGCAATAATGTCTCAGTGCTGGCATTTTAGAGACAAGAAATGGGGTGGGAGCCGATTGTTACTCGAAAAAAGAGCAACAGTGATGAAGACAACTGTTTAACTTAGCCTTTTACCTCCATATGCAAGAATCTAGTCTTTGCAGTGGGCGACACAATCATTCTTTGACAAATACACAAGGGATTTTTCAGAGATTTTTCAAGGTGTGTCCTTCGCTTACGGCCATACCACCCTGAAAAAGCCCGATCCCGTCTGATCTCGGAAGCAATCCAGGGTTGGGCGTGGTCAGTACCTGTATGGGAGACCTCTTGGGAATACCAGGTGCTGTAAGCTTTTTCACTAATTTGTTATAAAATACAGTTTTTTTCACTTCACCATAGCTTTGAACAGCTTCGTCATTGAATAATTTTAAAGTCAGGTGTTCCACACGAACTGCACACACTTGTTGGTAATAAACCTCCTTTGATTTGTCCCTAGCAATAATGTCTCAGTGCTGGCATTTTAGAGACAAGAAATGGGGTGGGAGCCAATTGTTAAAGTCTAAAGAAGAGCAACAATGATGAAGACAACTGTTTAACTTAGCCTTTTACCTCTATGTGCAAGAATCTAGTCTTTGCAGTGGGCGACACAATCATACCTTGACAAATACACAAGGGATTTTTCAGAGATTTTTCAAGGTTTTTCCTTCGCTTACAGCCATACCACCCTGACAAAGCCCGATCCCCTCTCATCTCGGAATCAATCAGGGTTGGGCCTGGTCAGTACCTGTATGGGAGACCTCTTGGGAATACCAGGTGCTGTAAGCTTTTTCACTAATTTGTTATAAAATACAGTTTTTTTCACTTCACCACATCTTTGAACAGCTTCGTCATTGAATAATTTTAAAGCCAGGTGTTCCACACGAACTGCACACACTTGTTGGTAATAAACCTCCTTTGATTTGTCCCTAGCAATAATGTCTCAGTGCTGGCATTTTAGAGACAAGAAATGGGGTGGGAGCCAATTGTTAGAGTCTAAAGAAGAGCAACAATGATGAAGACAACTGTTTAACTTAGCCTTTTACCTCTATATGCAAGAATCTAGTCTTTGCAGTGGGCGACACAATCATACCTTGACAAATACACAAGGGATTTTTCAGAGATTTTTCAAGGTTTTTCCTTCGCTTACAGCCATACCACCCTGAAAAAGCCCGATCCCCTCTGATCTCGGAATCAATCTAGGTTTGGGCCTGGTCAGTACCTGTATGGGAGACCTTTTGGGAATACCAGGTGCTGTAAGCTTTTTCACTAATTTGTTATAAAATACAGTTTTTTTCACTTCACCACAGCTTTGAACAGCTTCGTCATTGAATAATTTTAAAGCCAGGTGTTCCACACGAACTGCACACACTTGTTGGTAATAAACCTCCTTTGAATTGTCCCTAGCAATAATGTCTCAGTGCTGGCATTTTAGAGACAAGAAATGGGGTGGGAGCCGATTGTTACTCGAAAAAAGAGCAACAGTGATGAAGACAACTGTTTAACTTAGCCTTTTACCTCCATATGCAAGAATCTAGTCTTTGCAGTGGGCGACACAATCATACTTTGACATATACACAAGGGATTTTTCAGAGATTTTTCAAGGTGTGTCTTTCGCTTATGGCCAAACCACCCTGAAAAACCCCGATCCCGTCTGATCTCGGAAGCAATCCAGGGTTGGGCCTGGTCAGTAACTGAATGGGAGACCTCTTGGGAATACCAGGTGCTGTAAGCTTTTTCACTAATTTGTTATAAAATACAGTTTTTTTCACTTCACCACATCTTTGAACAGCTTCGTCATTGAATAATTTTAAAGCCAGGTGTTCCACACGAACTGCACACACTTGTTGGTAATAAACCTCCTTTGATTTGTCCCTAGCAATAATGTCTCAGTGCTGGCATTTTAGAGACAAGAAATGGGGTGGGAGCCAATTGTTAAAGTCTAAAGAAGAGCAACAATGATGAAGACAACTGTTTAACTTAGCCTTTTACCTCTATGTGCAAGAATCTAGTCTTTGCAGTGGGCGACACAATCATACCTTGACAAATACACAAGGGATTTTTCAGAGATTTTTCAAGGTTTTTCCTTCGCTTACAGCCATACCACCCTGAAAAAGCCCGATCCCCTCTCATCTCGGAATCAATCCAGTGTTGGGCCTGGTCAGTACCTGTATGGGAGACCTCTTGGGAATACCAGGTGCTGTAAGCTTTTTCACTAATTTGTTATAAAATACAGTTTTTTTCACTTCACCACATCTTTGAACAGCTTCGTCATTGAATAATTTTAAAGCCAGGTGTTCCACACGAACTGCACACACTTGTTGGTAATAAACCTCCTTTGATTTGTCCCTAGCAATAATGTCTCAGTGCTGGCATTTTAGAGACAAGAAATGGGGTGGGAGCCAATTGTTAGAGTCTAAAGAAGAGCAACAATGATGAAGACAACTGTTTAACTTAGCCTTTTACCTCTATATGCAAGAATCTAGTCTTTGCAGTGGGCGACACAATGATACCTTGACAAATACTCAAGGGATTTTTCAGAGATTTTTCAAGGTTTTTCTTTCGCTTACAGCCATACCACCCTGAAAAAGCCTGATCCCCTCTGATCTCGGAAGCAATCCAGGTTTGGGCCTGGTCAGTACTTGTATGGGAGACCTTTTGGGAATACCAGGTGCTGTAAGCTTTTTCACTAATTTGTTATAAAATACAGTTTTTTTCACTTCACCACAGCTTTGAACAGCTTCGTCATTGAATAATTTTAAAGCCAGGTGTTCCACACGAACTGCACACACTTGTTGGTAATAAACCTCCTTTGAATTGTCCCTAGCAATAATGTCTCAGTGCTGGCATTTTAGAGACAAGAAATGGGGTGGGAGCCGATTGTTACTCGAAAAAAGAGCAACAGTGATGAAGACAACTGTTTAACTTAGCCTTTTACCTCCATATGCAAGAATCTAGTCTTTGCAGTGGGCGACACAATCATACTTTGACATATACACAAGGGATTTTTCAGAGATTTTTCAAGGTGTGTCTTTTGCTTATGGCCAAACCACCCTGAAAAAGCCCGATCCCGTCTGATCTCGGAAGCAATCCAGGGTTGGGCCTGGTCAGTACCTGTATGGGAGACCTCTTGGGAATACCAGGTGCTGTAAGCTTTTTCACTAATTTGTTATAAAATACAGTTTTTTTCACTTCACCACATCTTTGAACAGCTTCGTCATTGAATAATTTTAAAGCCAGGTGTTCCACACGAACTGCACACACTTGTTGGTAATAAACCTCCTTTGATTTGTCCCTAGCAATAATGTCTCAGTGCTGGCATTTTAGAGACAAGAAATGGGGTGGGAGCCGATTCTTACTCGAAAAAAGAGCAACAGTGATGAAGACAACTGTTTAACTTAGCCTTTTACCTCCATATGCAAGAATCTAGTCTTTGCAGTGGGCGACACAATCATACTTTGACATATACACAAGGGATTTTTCAGAGATTTTTCAAGGTGTGTCCTTCGCTTACGGCCATACCACCCTGAAAAAGCCCGATCCCGTCTGATCTCGGAAGCAATCTAGGGTTGGGCCTGGTCAGTACCTGTATGGGAGACCTCTTGGGAATACCAGGTGCTGTAAGCTTTTTCACTAATTTGTTATAAAATACAGTTTTTTTCACTTCACCACATCTTTGAACAGCTTCGTCATTGAATAATTTTAAAGCCAGGTGTTCCAAACGAACTGCACACACTTGTTGGTAATAAACCTCCTTTTATTTGTCCCTAGCAATAATGTCTCAGTGCTGGCATTTAGAGACAAGAAATGGGGTGGGAGCCAATTGTTAGAGTCTAAAGAAGAGCAACAATGATGAAGACAACTGTTTAACGTAGCCTTTTACCTCTATATGCAAGAATCTAGTCTTTGCAGTGGGCGACACAATCATACCTTGACAAATACAGAAGGGATTTTCCAGAGATGTTTTAAGGTTTTTCCTTCGCTTACAGCCATACCACCCTGAAAAAGCCCGATCCCCTCTGATCTCGGAATCAATCCAGGGTTGGGCCTGGTCAGTACCTGTATGGGAGACCTCTTGGGAATACCAGGTGCTGTAAGCTTTTTCACTAATTTGTTATAAAATACAGTTTTTTTTCACTTCACCACATCTTTGAACAGCTTCGTCATTGAATAATTTTAAAGCCAGGTGTTCCACACGAACTGCACACACTTGTTGGTAATAAACCTCCTTTGATTTGTCCCTAGCAATAATGTCTCAGTGCTGGCATTTTAGAGACAAGAAATGGGGTGGGAGCCAATTGTTAGAGTCTAAAGAAGAGCAACAATGATGAAGACAACTGTTTAACTTAGCCTTTTACCTCTATATGCAAGAATCTAGTCTTTGCAGTGGGCGACACAATCATACCTTGACAAATACACAAGGGATTTTCCAGAGATGTTTCAAGGTTTTTCCTTCGTTTACAGCAGGGGTGGGCAATTATTTTTTCCATGGGGCCACATGAGAAATAGAAAATATTGTGGAGGGCCGCAGGCCAAAAGGCTGAAGTCAATTATGCATAATATTAATGGTATTTCTTTATAAAAAGCAGTAAATACCATTGTTTCTTCAAGCTGGTAAGAGTAGACTATATGTTATAAATGAGCAAAAAGGAAAAAGTGAGGTTGGCTTACAAAAATGTGATTTATTCAAATTTCCCAAGGCAATGGTAAACAAAGTGTGCACATTTGGTTTTTGTTAAACATTTGTGACTTATATTAGTTAACAGTTTCAGTCACATTCACTCCAAAACACATTCTGAGTTTCAAATATTGTTGGAAAGAGGTTCTTAGCATTCTACAGACACACAGTATCGTCTGTAAAATAAAATCACTGAACTGTGATCTTGAGAAAGAGGTTTAAAAAAAGTGTCCCAGTTCACTGCTAGTTGCCTACATTTGTGGTCCAAACACCTTATTTTGTGTTTTTAAGCAATTTTTTTCTTATTCAGTGAGAGAAATCTAGTCTCTGCTGGGCTTTAACGAGTGCATCAAAGTCAGGTTGGATGTCTGAGGTGGAGAAGCGAAGCACAGCTGACAAATGATCATCAGTGAGAGAGGATCTTTACCTGGATTTTGTAAACTTCATCATTGAAAATGTTTGTTCACAAATGTAGGTAGAGCTGAAGAGAACCAACATCTTCTGAGCATGTCTCTTCAGGTTTGGAAAGTCCTCCTTAAGAGAAGAGTAGAAATCCAGCAGAGATCCTGAATCTCTGCTTTCGAGTCCCAAACCCTCTTCAGCACTTTCCCCAGGCTGAGCCATCTGACAGCTGTGTGGAGTCCTCCACAAGAGCCACAAACTGTCTGTGATTCATCGCCCGCGCCCTGATGAAGTTTATTATTTTAGTAACAACATCAGTAACATGGTTGATTTTTAGCACTGACTTGCACAACACATGTTGGTTTATAATACAATGCAAAAACACCTATTTTTGATCTGCATCGATTTCTGTCACTATATCTTGCATGCGTTTCAAAAGTCCGACATTTTTCCCTGTAAAGCCGGACGTACACTGTGCGACTTTTTCACTCGTAGCACTCAGCTTCAGCTCAAACTGTACGACTTCCCCGCAGAGCAGATCTCACGAGTCATGTGCTCACACTGTACGACCCAGTTCTTGCATGCGACCTGACTGCTCACACTGTACGTCTGGTAGCAACACGTCGGCCCTAAAAATGTGCTAAAAATAGCAGTTTTTACTCAACACGTTAGACTTTTTTGTCTTGTTTTGCCTGTTGTCCTTCGGGAGTGCTGCTGGAGGACACACAGGGATTTATGGGGGTTGGATGAGGAAAACGAAATAAAGAAAGTAAATCTGTGTTTTGTGATCAGTTTAATTTGACATGAACACGACAAACACACTTTCTTGACAATCTTTGTGAGTAAAAAAAAATGTGTAGAAACAAAAACGAACAGCGTGTGTTATTAGGGAAATAGCGAGCGACCGGCGTTGATGCAGGATTGCGCGCGCATGCGCCGTGAGTGGTTCTGATACTTTTTGGGTCGCAGCTGCTCGCAGCGCCGCTTCAACAGTGCGATACCCTCACGAGGGACGAGCGAAATATTAAACACACCAGAGTGCGACCTCACGACTGCTGATCGGCGGCTGGTCACGTGGTGTTAATCGCCTCTCGTAACCCCCTGTACACTACACGACCGCTCGGCGCAAAACTCGCCCCGATGTCGTGGCTTCTCGCACGACTGGAAAATCGGCACAAAAAAGTGAAAAAGTCGCACAGTGTATGCCTGGCTTAAGATTTGGACAACCGTCTGTTGTGACACCTGACAGTCTCTCCCGTTTCAATCCCAGAGTGTCCATGCACGCATTTACCTCTGTAAAAAGATCACTCCCTGTCGTTGTCCCTTTCATCGACCGCATTGCTGCCCGCTCCTCTGTGAGCTTGAAGTCCGTTATCCCCGGACAAATACGAGCAGCTGGGCTGTGTCCCGGACATCACAGCTCCCGTCTAATGAGAAAAAGTCAAAACTTGCCACTTCACGTTGCAGCTGAAGCTCCAGGTTCCCCGCAATGTCCTCGATCCTCCTGGTCACGGTTCGCTGTTTTTAGCTATTTTGTGGGATATCACAAAGCTGGTCCTGGTTGCTGCATCCCTGGATGTGTGAAGCTTAGTAAAACAGCCTTGCTGCTTTTGCAACTTTGCTAGCAAAGCTTCGGATGTCCGTGCCCTCTCAGCATCAGACAAGTTCTTGTATTTTTCCGAGTGTTTCTTGTCGTAATGCCAACTCAAATTGTAGTCCTTAAACACGGCAATCTCCTCCCCGCAAACCAAACACACGGCTTTACCTCCGACTTCAGTAAAAAAAATACTTAGCAGTCCAATTTTTGTTGAAAATCCTGCATTCGGCATCTTTCTTTTTTTTTTTTTTTTTGCATGAGCGGACATTTCTCAGGTTACAATCACCATGTCAACCGCGGGCACTTGTTGCTATACGTATTGCGTCATTGTGCACGTAAAAAACAACTTCAAAATAAAAGCAATGCAGCCTTAGCCCATGCATGAGGTAAAATGAGAAAATACATTTATTTTGTAATTTCCAATTAACCTTACGCGGGCCGGTCAAAGTCAACCAAAGGGCCGGATGTGGCCCGCGGGCCGTAAAATGCCCAGGTCTGGTTTACAGCCATACCACCCTGAAAAAGCCCGATCCCCTCTGATCTCGGAATCAATCCAGGGTTGGGCCTGGTCAGTACCTGTATGGGAGACCTCTTGGGAATACCAGGTACTGTAAGCTTTTTCACTAATTTGTTATAAAATACAGTTTTTTTCACTTCACCACATCTTTGAACAGCTTCGTCATTGAATAATTTTAAAGCCAGGTGTTCCACACGAACTGCACACACTTGTTGGTAATAAACCTCCTTTGATTTGTCCCTAGCAATAATGTCTCAGTGCTGGCATTTTAGAGACAAGAAATGGGGTGGGAGCCGATTGTTACTCGAAAAAAGAGCAACAGTGATGAAGACAACTGTTTAACTTAGCCTTTTACCTCCATATGCAAGAATCTAGTCTTTGCAGTGGGCAACACAATCATACTTTGACATATACACAAGGGATTTTTCAGAGATTTTTCAAGGTGTATCCTTCGCTTACGGCCATACCACCCTGAAAAAGCCCGATCCCGTCTGATCTCGGAAGCAATCCAGGGTTGGGCCTGGTCAGTACCTTTATGGGAGACCTCTTGGGAATACCAGGTACTGTAACCTTTTTCACTTATTTGTTATAAAATACAGTTTTTTTCACTTCACCATAGCTTTGAACAGCTTCGTCATTGAATAATTTTAAAGCCAGGTGTTCCACACGAACTGCACACACTTGTTGGTAATAAACCTCCTTTCATTTGTCCCTAGCAATAATGTCTCAGTGCTGGCATTTTAGAGACAAGAAATGGGGTGGGAGCCAATTGTTAGAGTCTAAAGAAGAGCAACAATGATGAAGACAACTGTTTAACTTAGCCTTTTACCTCTATGTGCAAGAATCTAGTCTTTGCAGTGGGCGACACAATCATACCTTGACAAATACACAAGGGATTTTTCAGACATTTTTCAAGGTTTTTCCTTCGCTTACAGCCATATCACCCTGAAAAAGCCCGATCCCCTCTCATCTCGGAATCAATCCAGGGTTGGGCCTGGTCAGTACCTGTATGGGAGACCTCTTGGGAATACAAGGTGCTGTAAACTTTTTCACTAATTTGTTATAAAATACAGTTTTTTTCACTTCACCACATCTTTGAACAGCTTCGTCATTGAATAATTTTAAAGCCAGGTGTTCCACACGAACTGCACACACTTGTTGGTAATAAACCTCCTTTGATTTGTCCCTAGCAATAATGTCTCAGTGCTGGCATTTTAGAGACAAGAAATGGGGTGGGAGCCGATTGTTACTCGAAAAAAGAGCAACAGTGATGAAGACAACTGTTTAACTTAGCCTTTTACCTCCATATGCAAGAATCTAGTCTTTGCAGTGGGCGACACAATCATTCTTTGACAAATACACAAGGGATTTTTCAGAGATTTTTCAAGGTGTGTCCTTCGCTTACGGCCATACCACCCTGAAAAAGCCCGATCCCGCCTGATCTCGGAAGCAATCCAGGGTTGGGCCTGGTCAGTACCTGTATGGGAGACCTCTTGGGAATACCAGGTGCTGTAAGCTTTTTCACTAATTTGTTATAAAATACAGTTTTTTTCACTTCACCATAGCTTTGAACAGCTTCGTCATTGAATAATTTTAAAGTCAGGTGTTCCACACGAACTGCACACACTTGTTGGTAATAAACCTCCTTTGATTTGTCCCTAGCAATAATGTCTCAGTGCTGGCATTTTAGAGACAAGAAATGGGGTGGGAGCCAATTGTTAAAGTCTAAAGAAGAGCAACAATGATGAAGACAACTGTTTAACTTAGCCTTTTACCTCTATGTGCAAGAATCTAGTCTTTGCAGTGGGCGACACAATCATACCTTGACAAATACACAAGGGATTTTTCAGAGATTTTTCAAGGCTTTTCCTTCGCTTACAGCCATACCACCCTGAAAAAGCCCGATCCCCTCTCATCTCGGAATCAATCAGGGTTGGGCCTGGTCAGTACCTGTATGGGAGACCTCTTGGGAATAACAGGTGCTGTAAGCTTTTTCACTAATTTGTTATAAAATACAGTTTTTTTCACTTCACCACATCTTTGAACAGCTTCGTCATTGAATAATTTTAAAGCCAGGTGTTCCACACGAACTGCACACACTTGTTGGTAATAAACCTCCTTTGATTTGTCCCTAGCAATAATGTCTCAGTGCTGGCATTTTAGAGACAAGAAATGGGGTGGGAGCCAATTGTTAGAGTCTAAAGAAGAGCAACAATGATGAAGACAACTGTTTAACTTAGCCTTTTACCTCTATATGCAAGAATCTAGTCTTTGCAGTGGGCGACACAATCATACCTTGACAAATACACAAGGGATTTTTCAGAGATTTTTCAAGGTTTTTCCTTCGCTTACAGCCATACCACCCTGAAAAAGCCCGATCCCCTCTGATCTCGGAATCAATCTAGGTTTGGGCCTGGTCAGTACCTGTATGGGAGACCTTTTGGGAATACCAGGTGCTGTAAGCTTTTTCACTAATTTGTTATAAAATACAGTTTTTTTCACTTCACCACAGCTTTGAACAACTTCGTCATTGAATAATTTTAAAGCCAGGTGTTCCACACGAACTGCACACACTTGTTGGTAATAAACCTCCTTTGAATTGTCCCTAGCAATAATGTCTCAGTGCTGGCATTTTAGAGACAAGAAATGGGGTGGGAGCCGATTGTTACTCGAAAAAAGAGCAACAGTGATGAAGACAACTGTTTAACTTAGCCTTTTACCTCCATATGCAAGAATCTAGTCTTTGCAGTGGGCGACACAATCATACTTTGACATGTACACAAGGGATTTTTCAGAGATTTTTCAAGGTGTGTCTTTCGCTTATGGCCAAACCACCCTGAAAAACCCCGATCCCGTCTGATCTCGGAAGCAATCCAGGGTTGGGCCTGGTCAGTAACTGAATGGGAGACCTCTTGGGAATACCAGGTGCTGTAAGCTTTTTCACTAATTTGTTATTAAATACAGTTTTTTTCACTTCACCACATCTTTGAACAGCTTCGTCATTGAATAATTTTAAAGCCAGGTGTTCCACACGAACTGCACACACTTGTTGGTAATAAACCTCCTTTGATTTGTCCCTAGCAATAATGTCTCAGTGCTGGCATTTTAGAGACAAGAAATGGGGTGGGAGCCGATTCTTACTCGAAAAAAGAGCAACAGTGATGACGACAACTGTTTAACTTAGCCTTTTACCTCCATATGCAAGAATCTAGTCTTTGCAGTGGGCGACACAATCATACTTTGACATATACACAAGGGATTTTTCAGAGATTTTTCAAGGTGTGTCCTTCGCTTACGGCCATACCACCCTGAAAAAGCCCGATCCCGTCTGATCTCGGAAGCAATCCAGGGTTGGGCCTGGTCAGTACCTGTATGGGAGACCTCTTGGGAATACCAGGTGCTGTAAGCTTTTTCACTAATTTGTTATAAAATACAGTTTTTTTCACTTCACCACATCTTTGAACAGCTTCGTCATTGAATAATTTTAAAGCCAGGTGTTCCACACGAACTGCACACACTTGTTGGTAATAAACCTCCTTTCATTTGTCCCTAGCAATAATGTCTCAGTGCTGGCATTTTAGAGACAAGAAATGGGGTGGGAGCCAATTGTTAGAGTCTAAAGAAGAGCAACAATGATGAAGACAACTGTTTAACTTAGCCTTTTACCTCTATGTGCAAGAATCTAGTCTTTGCAGTGGGCGACACAATCATACCTTGACAAATACACAAGGGATTTTTCAGACATTTTTCAAGGTTTTTCCTTCGCTTACAGCCATACCACCCTGAAAAAGCCCGATCCCCTCTCATCTCAGAATCAATCCAGGGTTGGGCCTGGTCAGTACCTGTATGGGAGACCTCTTGGGAATACCAGGTGCTGTAAACTTTTTCACTAATTTGTTATAAAATACAGTTTTTTTCACTTCACCACATCTTTGAACAGCTTCGTCATTGAATAAT
Organism: Nothobranchius furzeri; assembly: GCF_043380555.1. Classification (NCBI taxonomy): domain Eukaryota; kingdom Metazoa; phylum Chordata; class Actinopteri; order Cyprinodontiformes; family Nothobranchiidae; genus Nothobranchius; species Nothobranchius furzeri. The sequence continues at coordinate 65,614,293 of NC_091742.1, forward strand.
TTTAAAGCCAGGTGTTCCACACGAACTGCACACACTTGTTGGTAATAAACCTCCTTTGATTTGTCCCTAGCAATAATGTCTCAGTGCTGGCATTTTAGAGACAAGAAATGGGGTGGGAGCCGATTGTTACTCGAAAAAAGAGCAACAGTGATGAAGACAACTGTTTAACTTAGCCTTTTACCTCCATATGCAAGAATCTAGTCTTTGCAGTGGGCGACACAATCATTCTTTGACAAATACACAAGGGATTTTTCAGAGATTTTTCAAGGTGTGTCCTTCGCTTACGGCCATACCACCCTGAAAAAGCCCGATCCCGTCTGATCTCGGAAGCAATCCAGGGTTGGGCCTGGTCAGTACCTGTATGGGAGACCTCTTGGGAATACCAGGTGCTGTAAGCTTTTTCACTAATTTGTTATAAAATACAGTTTTTTTCACTTCACCATAGCTTTGAACAGCTTCGTCATTGAATAATTTTAAAGTCAGGTGTTCCACAAGAACTGCACACACTTGTTGGTAATAAACCTCCTTTGATTTGTCCCTAGCAATAATGTCTCAGTGCTGGCATTTTAGAGACAAGAAATGGGGTGGGAGCCAATTGTTAAAGTCTAAAGAAGAGCAACAATGATGAAGACAACTGTTTAACTTAGCCTTTTACCTCTATGTGCAAGAATCTAGTCTTTGCAGTGGGCGACACAATCATACCTTGACAAATACACAAGGGATTTTTCAGAGATTTTTCAAGGTTTTTCCTTCGCTTACAGCCATACCACCCTGAAAAAGCCCGATCCCCTCTCATCTCGGAATCAATCAGGGTTGGGCCTGGTCAGTACCTGTATGGGAGACCTCTTGGGAATAACAGGTGCTGTAAGCTTTTTCACTAATTTGTTATAAAATACAGTTTTTTTCACTTCACCACATCTTTGAACAGCTTCGTCATTGAATAATTTTAAAGCCAGGTGTTCCACACGAACTGCACACACTGGTTGGTAATAAACCTCCTTTGATTTGTCCCTAGCAATAATGTCTCAGTGCTGGCATTTTAGAGACAAGAAATGGGGTGGGAGCCAATTGTTAGAGTCTAAAGAAGAGCAACAATGATGAAGACAACTGTTTAACTTAGCCTTTTACCTCTATATGCAAGAATCTAGTCTTTGCAGTGGGCGACACAATCATACCTTGACAAATACACAAGGGATTTTTCAGAGATTTTTCAAGGTTTTTCCTTCGCTTACAGCCATACCACCCTGAAAAAGCCCGATCCCCTCTGATCTCGGAATCAATCTAGGTTTGGGCCTGGTCAGTACCTGTATGGGAGACCTTTTGGGAATACCAGGTGCTGTAAGCTTTTTCACTAATTTGTTATAAAATACAGTTTTTTTCACTTCACCACAGCTTTGAACAGCTTCGTCATTGAATAATTTTAAAGCCAGGTGTTCCACACGAACTGCACACACTTGTTTGTAATAAACCTCCTTTGAATTGTCCCTAGCAATAATGTCTCAGTGCTGGCATTTTAGAGACAAGAAATGGGGTGGGAGCCGATTGTTACTCGAAAAAAGAGCAACAGTGATGAAGACAACTGTTTAACTTAGCCTTTTACCTCCATATGCAAGAATCTAGTCTTTGCAGTGGGTGACACAATCATACTTTGACATATACACAAGGGATTTTTCAGAGATTTTTCAAGGTGTGTCTTTCGCTTATGGCCAAACCACCCTGAAAAACCCCCATCCCGTCTGATCTCGGAAGCAATCCAGGGTTGGGCCTGGTCAGTAACTGAATGGGAGACCTCTTGGGAATACCAGGTGCTGTAAGCTTTTTCACTAATTTGTTATAAAATACAGTTTTTTTCACTTCACCACATCTTTGAACAGCTTCGTCATTGAATAATTTTAAAGCCAGGTGTTCCACACGAACTGCACACACTTGTTGGTAATAAACCTCCTTTGATTTGTCCCTAGCAATAATGTCTCAGTGCTGGCATTTTAGAGACAAGAAATGGGGTGGGAGCCGATTCTTACTCGAAAAAAGAGCAACAGTGATGACGACAACTGTTTAACTTAGCCTTTTACCTCCATATGCAAGAATCTAGTCTTTGCAGTGGGCGACACAATCATACTTTGACATATACACAAGGGATTTTTCAGAGATTTTTCAAGGTGTGTCCTTCGCTTACGGCCATACCACCCTGAAAAAGCCCGATCCCGTCTGATCTCAGAAGCAATCCAGGGTTGGGCCTGGTCAGTACCTGTATGGGAGACCTCTTGGGAATACCAGGTGCTGTAAGCTTTTTCACTAATTTGTTATAAAATACAGTTTTTTTCACTTCACCACATCTTTGAACAGCTTCGTCATTGAATAATTTTAAAGCCAGGTGTTCCACACGAACTGCACACACTTGTTGGTAATAAACCTCCTTTTATATGTCCCTAGCAATAATGTCTCAGTGCTGGCATTGAGAGACAAGAAATGGGGTGGGAGCCAGTTGTTAGAGTCTAAAGAAGAGCAACAATGATGAAGACAACTGTTTAACTTAGCCTTTTACCTCTTTATGCAAGAATCTAGTCTTTGCAGTGGGCGACACAATCATACTTTGACATATACACAAGGGATTTTTCAGAGATTTTTCAAGGGGTGTCCTTCGCTTACGGCCATACCACCCTGAAATAGCCCGATCCCGTCTGAACTCGGAAGCAATCCAGGATTGGGCCTGGTCAGTACCTGTATGGGAGACCTCTTGGGAATACCAGGTGCTGTAAGCTTTTTCACTAATTTGTTATAAAATACAGTTTTTTTTCACTTCACCACATCTTTGAACAGCTTCGTCATTGAATAATTTTAAAGACAGGTGTTCCACACGAACTGCACACACTTGTTGGTAATAAACCTCCTTTTATTTGTCCCTAGCAATAATGTCTCAGTGCTGGCATTTTTGAGACAAGAAATGGGGTGGGAGCCAATTGTTAGAGTCCAAAGAAGAGCAACAATGATGAAGACAACTGTTTAACTTAGCCTTTTACCTCTATATGCAATAATCTAGTCTTTGCAGTGGGCGACACAATCATACCTTGACAAATACACAAGGGATTTTCCAGAGATGTTTCAAGGTTTTTCCTTCGCTTACAGCCATACCACCCTGAAAAAGCCCGATCCCCTCTGATCTCGGAATCAATCCAGGGTTGGGCCTGGTCAGTACCTGTATGGCTAGACCTCTTGGGAATACCAGGTGCTGTAAGCTTTTTCACTAATTTGTTATAAAATACAGTTTTTTCACTTCACCACATCTTTGAACAGCTTCGTCATTGAATAATTTTAAAGCCAGGTGTTCCACACGAACTGCACACACTTGTTGGTAATAAACCTCCTTTGATTTGTCCCTAGCAATAATGTCTCAGTGCTGGCATTTTAGAGACAAGAAATGGGGTGGGAGCCAATTGTTAGAGTCTAAAGAAGAGCAACAATGATGAAGACAACTGTTTAACTTAGCCTTTTACCTCTATATGCAAGAATCTAGTCTTTGCAGTGGGCGACACAATCATACCTTGACAAATACACAAGGGATTTTTCAGAGATTTTTCAAGGTTTTTCCTTCGCTTACAGCCATACCACCCTGATAAAGCCCGATCCCCTCTGATCTCGGAATCAATCCAGGTTTCGGCCTGGTCAGTACCTGTATGGGAGACCTTTTGGGAATACCAGGTGCTGTAAGCTTTTTCACTAATTTGTTATAAAATACAGTTTTTTTCACTTCACCACAGCTTTGAACAGCTTCGTCATTGAATAATTTTAAAGCCAGGTGTTCCACACGAACTGCACACACTTGTTGGTAATAAACCTCCTTTGAATTGTCCCTAGCAATAATGTCTCAGTGCTGGCATTTTAGAGACAAGAAATGGGGTGGGAGCCGATTGTTACTCGAAAAAAGAGCAACAGTGATGAAGACAACTGTTTAACTTAGCCTTTTACCTCCATATGCAAGAATCTAGTCTTTGCAGTGGGCGACACAATCATACTTTGACATATACACAAGGGATTTTTCAGAGATTTTTCAAGGTGTGTCCTTCGCTTACGGCCATACCACCCTGAAAAAGCCCGATCCCGTCTGATCTCAGAAGCAATCCAGGGTTGGGCCTGGTCAGTACCTGTATGGGAGACCTCTTGGGAATACCAGGTGCTGTAAGCTTTTTCACTAATTTGTTATAAAATACAGTTTTTTTCACTTCACCACATCTTTGAACAGCTTCGTCATTGAATAATTTTAAAGCCAGGTGTTCCACACGAACTGCACACACTTGTTGGTAATAAACCTCCTTTTATTTGTCCCTAGCAATAATGTCTCAGTGCTGGCATTGAGAGACAAGAAATGGGGTGGGAGCCAGTTGTTAGAGTCTAAAGAAGAGCAACAATGATGAAGACAACTGTTTAACTTAGCCTTTTACCTCTTTATGCAAGAATCTAGTCTTTGCAGTGGGCGACACAATCATACTTTGACATATACACAAGGGATTTTTCAGAGATTTTTCAAGGTGTGTCCTTCGCTTACGGCCATACCACCCTGAAATAGCCCGATCCCGTCTGAACTCGGAAGCAATCCAGGATTGGGCCTGGTCAGTACCTGTATGGGAGACCTCTTGGGAATACCAGGTGCTGTAAGCTTTTTCACTAATTTGTTATAAAATACAGTTTTTTTTCACTTCACCACATCTTTGAACAGCTTCGTCATTGAATAATTTTAAAGACAGGTGTTCCACACGAACTGCACACACTTGTTGGTAATAAACCTCCTTTTATTTGTCCCTAGCAATAATGTCTCAGTGCTGGCATTTTAGAGACAAGAAATGGGGTGGGAGCCAATTGTTAGAGTCCAAAGAAGAGCAACAATGATGAAGACAACTGTTTAACTTAGCCTTTTACCTCTATATGCAATAATCTAGTCTTTGCAGTGGGCGACACAATCATACCTTGACAAATACACAAGGGATTATCCAGAGATGTTTCAAGGTTTTTCCTTCGCTTACAGCCATACCACCCTGAAAAAGCCCGATCCCCTCTGATCTCGGAATCAATCCAGGGTTGGGCCTGGTCAGTACCTGTATGGCTAGACCTCTTGGGAATACCAGGTGCTGTAAGCTTTTTCACTAATTTGTTATAAAATACAGTTTTTTCACTTCACCACATCTTTGAACAGCTTCGTCATTGAATAATTTTAAAGCCAGGTGTTCCACACGAACTGCACACACTTGTTGGTAATAAACCTCCTTTGATTTGTCCCTAGCAATAATGTCTCAGTGCTGGCATTTTAGAGACAAGAAATGGGGTGGGAGCCAATTGTTAGAGTCTAAAGAAGAGCAACAATGATGAAGACAACTGTTTAACTTAGCCTTTTACCTCTATATGCAAGAATCTAGTCTTTGCAGTGGGCGACACAATCATACCTTGACAAATACACAAGGGATTTTTCAGAGATTTTTCAAGGTTTTTCCTTCGCTTACAGCCATACCACCCTGATAAAGCCCGATCCCCTCTGATCTCGGAATCAATCCAGGTTTCGGCCTGGTCAGTACCTGTATGGGAGACCTTTTGGGAATACCAGGTGCTGTAAGCTTTTTCACTAATTTGTTATAAAATACAGTTTTTTTCACTTCACCACAGCTTTGAACAGCTTCGTCATTGAATAATTTTAAAGCCAGGTGTTCCACACGAACTGCACACACTTGTTGGTAATAAACCTCCTTTGAATTGTCCCTAGCAATAATGTCTCAGTGCTGGCATTTTAGAGACAAGAAATGGGGTGGGAGCCGATTGTTACTCGAAAAAAGAGCAACAGTGATGAAGACAACTGTTTAACTTAGCCTTTTACCTCCATATGCAAGAATCTAGTCTTTGCAGTGGGCGACACAATCATACTTTGACATATACACAAGGGATTTTTCAGAGATTTTTCAAGGTGTGTGTTTCGCTTATGGCCAAACCACCCTGAAAAACCCCGATCTCGTCTGATCTCGGAAACAATCCAGGGTTTGGCCTGGTCAGTACCTGTATGGGAGACCTCTTGGGAATACCAGGTGCTGTAAGCTTTTTCACTAATTTGTTATAAAATACAGTTTTTTTCACTTCACCACATCTTTGAACAGCTTCGTCATTGAATAATTTTAAAGCCAGGTGTTCCTCACGAACTGCACACACTTGTTGGTAATAAACCTCCTTTGATTTGTCCCTAGCAATAATGTCTCAGTGCTGGCATTTTAGAGACAAGAAATGGGGTGGGAGCCGATTCTTACTCGAAAAAAGAGCAACAGTGATGAAGACAACTGTTTAACTTAGCCTTTTACCTCCATATGCAAGAATCTAGTCTTTGCAGTGGGCGACACAATCATACTTTGACATATACACAAGGGATTTTTCAGAGATTTTTCAAGGTGTGTTCTTCGCTTACGGCCATACCACCCTGAAAAAGCCCGATCCCGTCTGATCTCGGAAGCAATCCAGGGTTGGGCCTGGTCAGTACCTGTATGGGAGACCTCTTGGGAATACCAGGTGCTGTAAGCTTTTTCAATAATTTGTTATAAAATACAGTTTTTTTCACTTCACCATAGCTTTGAACAGCTTCGTCATTGAATAATTTTAAAGCCAGGTGTTCCACACGAACTGCACACACTTGTTGGTAATAAACCTCCTTTCATTTGTCCCTAGCAATAATGTCTCAGTGCTGGCATTTAGAGACAAGAAATGGGGTGGGAGCCAATTGTTAGAGTCTAAAGAAGAGCAACAATGATGAAGACAACTGTTTAACTTAGCCTTTTACCTCTATGTGCAAGAATCTAGTCTTTGCAGTGGGCGACACAATCATACCTTGACAAATACACAAGGGATTTTTCAGAGATTTTTCAAGGTTTTTCCTTCGCTTACAGCCATACCACCCTTAAAAAGCCCGATCCCCTCTCATCTCGGAATCAATCCAGGGTTGGGCCTGGTCAGTACGTGTATGGGAGACCTCTTGGGAATACCAGGTGCTGTAAACTTTTTCACTAATTTGTTATAAAATACAGTTTTTTTCACTTCACCACATCTTTGAACAGCTTCGTCATTGAATAATTTTAAAGCCAGGTGTTCCACACGAACTGCACACACTTGTTGGTAATAAACCTCCTTTGATTTGTCCCTAGCAATAATGTCTCAGTGCTGGCATTTTAGAGACAAGAAATGGGGTGGGAGCCGATTGTTACTCGAAAAAAGAGCAACAGTGATGAAGACAACTGTTTAACCTAGCCTTTTACCTCCATATGCAAGAATCTAGTCTTCGCAGTGGGCGACACAATCATTCTTTGACAAATACACAAGGGATTTTTCAGAGATTTTTCAAGGTGTGTCCTTCGCTTACGGCCATACCACCCTGAAAAAGCCCGATCCCGTCTGATCTCGGAAGCAATCCAGGGTTGGGCCTGGTCAGTACCTGTATGGGAGACCTCTTGGGAATACCAGGTGCTGTAGGCTTTTTCACTAATTTGTTATAAAATACAGTTTTTTTCACTTCACCATAGCTTTGAACAGCTTCGTCATTGAATAATTTTAAAGCCAGGTGTTCCACACGAACTGCACACACTTGTTGGTAATAAACCTCCTTTGATTTGTCCCTAGCAATAATGTCTCAGTGCTGGCATTTTAGAGACAAGAAATGGGGTGGGAGCCAATTGTTAAAGTCTAAAGAAGAGCAACAATGATGAAGACAACTGTTTAACTTAGCCTTTTACCTCTATGTGCAAGAATCTAGTCTTTGCAGTGGGCGACACAATCATCTCTTAAAAAATACACAAGGGATTTTTCAGAGATTTTTCAAGGTTTTTCCTTCGCTTACAGCCATACCACCCTGAAAAAGCCCGATCCCCTCTCATCTCGGAATCAATCCAGGGTTGGGCCTGGTCAGTACCTGTATGGGAGACCTCTTGGGAATACCAGGTGCTGTAAGCTTTTTCACTAATTTGTTATAAAATACAGTTTTTTTCACTTCACCACATCTTTGAACAGCTTCGTCATTGAATAATTTTAAAGCCAGGTGTTCCACACGAACTGCACACACTTGTTGGTAATAAACCTCCTTTGAATTGTCCCTAGCAATAATGTCTCAGTGCTGGCATTTTAGAGACGAGAAATGGGGTGGGAGCCGATTGTTACTCGAAAAAAGAGCAACAGTGATGAAGACAACTGTTTAACTTAGCCTTTTACCTCCATATGCAAGAATCTAGTCTTTGCAGTGGGCGACACAATCATACTTTGACATATACACAAGGGATTTTTCAGAGATTTTTCAAAGTGTGTCTTTCGCTTATGGCCAAACCGCCCTGAAAAACCCCGATCCCGTCTTACCTCGGAAGCAATCTAGGTTTGGGCCTGGTCAGTACTTGTATGGGAGACCTTTTGGGAATACCAGGTGCTGTAAGCTTTTTCACTAATTTGTTATAAAATACAGTTTTTTTCACTTCACCACAGCTTTGAACAGCTTCGTCATTGAATAATTTTAAAGCCAGGTGTTCCACACGAACTGCACACACTTGTTGGTAATAAACCTCCTTTGAATTGTCCCTAGCAATAATGTCTCAGTGCTGGCATTTTAGAGACAAGAAATGGGGTGGGAGCCGATTGTTACTCGAAAAAAGAGCAACAGTGATGAAGACAACTGTTTAACTTAGCCTTTTACCTCCATATGCAAGAATCTAGTCTTTGCAGTGGGCGACACAATCATACTTTGACATATACACAAGGGATTTTTCAGAGATTTTTCAAGGTGTGTCTTTCGCTTATGGCCAAACCACCCTGAAAAACCCCGATCCCGTCTGATCTCGGAAGCAATCCAGGGTTGGGCCTGGTCAGTACCTGTATGGGAGACCTCTTGGGAATACCAGGTGCTGTAAGCTTTTTCACTAATTTGTTATAAAATACAGTTTTTTTCACTTCACCACATGTTTGAACAGCTTCGTCATTGAATAATTTTAAAGCCAGGTGTTCCACACGAACTGCACACACTTGTTGGTAATAAACCTCCTTTGATTTGTCCCTAGCAATAGTGTCTCAGTGCTGGCATTTTAGAGACAAGAAATGGGGTGGGAGCCGATTCTTACTCGAAAAAAGAGCAACAGTGATGAAGACAACTGTTTAACTTAGCCTTTTACCTCCATATGCAAGAATCTAGTCTTTGCAGTGGGCGACACAATCATACTTTGACATATACACAAGGGATTTTTCAGAGATTTTTCAAGGTGTGTCCTTCGCTTACGGCCATACCACCCTGAAAAAGCCCGATCCCGTCTGATCTCGGAAGCAATCCAGGGTTGGGCCTGGTCAGTACCTGTATGGGAGACCTCTTGGGAATACCAGGTGCTGTAAGCTTTTTCACTAATTTGTTATAAAATACAGTTTTTTTCACTTCACCACATCTTTGAACAGCTTCGTCATTGAATAATTTTAAAGCCAGGTGTTCCACACGAACTGCACACACTTGTTGGTAATAAACCTCCTTTTATTTGTCCCTAGCAATAATGTCTCAGTGCTGGCATTTAGAGACAAGAAATGGGGTGGGAGCCAATTGTTAGAGTCTAAAGAAGAGCAACAATGATGAAGACAACTGTTTAACGTAGCCTTTTACCTCTATATGCAAGAATCTAATCTTTGCAGTGGGCGACACAATCATACCTTGACAAATACAGAAAAGATTTTCCAGAGATGTTTCAAGGTTTTTCCTTCGCTTACAGCCATACCACCCTGAAAAAGCACGATCCCCTCTGATCTCGGAATCAATCCAGGGTTGGGCCTGGTCAGTACCTGTATGGGAGACCTCTTGGGAATACCAGGTGCTGTAAGCTTTTTCACTAATTTGTTATAAAATACAGTTTTTTTTCACTTCACCACATCTTTGAACAGCTTCGTCATTGAATAATTTTAAAGCCAGGTGTTCCACACGAACTGCACACACTTGTTGGTAATAAACCTCCTTTGATTTGTCCCTAGCAATAATGTCTTAGTGCTGGCATTTTAGAGACAAAAAATGGGGTGGGAGCCGATTGTTACTCGAAAAAAAAGCAACTGTGATGAAGACAACTGTTTAACTTAGCCTTTTACCTCCATATGCAAGAATCTAGTCTTTGCAGTGGGCGACACAATCATACTTTGACATATACACAAGGGATTTTCCAGAGATTTTTCAAGGTGTGTCCTTCGCTTACGGCCATACCACCCTGAAAAAGCCCGATCCCGTCTGATCTCGGAAGCAATCCAGGGTTGGGCCTGGTCAGTACCTGTATGGGAGACCTCTTGGGAATACCAGGTGCTGTAAGCTTTTTCACTAATTTGTTATAAAATACAGTTTTTTTCACTTCACCATAGCTTTGAACAGCTTCGTCATTGAATAATTTTAAAGCCAGGTGTTCCACACGAACTGCACACACTTGTTGGTAATAAACCTCCTTTGATTTGTCCCTAGCAATAATGTCTCAGTGCTGGCATTTTAGAGACAAGAAATGGGGTGGGAGCCAATTGTTAAAGTCTAAAGAAGAGCAACAATGATGAAGACAACTGTTTAACTTAGCCTTTTACCTCTATGTGCAAGAATCTAGTCTTTGCAGTGGGCGACACAATCATACCTTGACAAATACACAAGGGATTTTTCAGAGATTTTTCAAGGTTTTTCCTTCGCTTACAGCCATACCACCCTGAAAAAGCCTGATCCCCTCTCATCTCGGAATCAATCCAGGGTTGGGCCTGGTCAGTACCTGTATGGGAGACCTCTTGGGAATACCAGGTGCTGTAAGCTTTTTCACTAATTTGTTATAAAATACAGTTTTTTTCACTTCAACACATCTTTGAACAGCTTCGTCATTGAATAATTTTAAAGCCAGGTGTTCCACACGAACTGCACACACTTGTTGGTAATAAACCTCCTTTGATTTGTCCCTAGCAATAATGTCTCAGTGCTGGCATTTTAGAGACAAGAAATGGGGTGGGAGCCAATTGTTAGAGTCTAAAGAAGAGCAACAATGATGAAGACAACTGTTTAACAGCCTTTTACCTCTATATGCAAGAATCTAGTCTTTGCAGTGGGCGACACAATCATACCTTGACAAATACACAAGGGATTTTCCAGAGATGTTTCAAGGTTTTTCCTTTGCTTAAAGCCATACCACCCTGAAAAAGCCCGATCCCCTCTGATCTCGGAATCAATCCAGGGTTGGGCCTGGTCAGTACCTGTATGGGAGACCTCTTGGGAATACCAGGTGCTGTAAGCTTTTTCACTAATTTGTTATAAAATACAGTTTTTTTTCACTTCACCACATCTTTGAACAGCTTCGTCATTGAATAATTTTAAAGCCAGGTGTTCCACACGAACTGCACACACTTGTTGGTAATAAACCTCCTTTGATTTGTCCCTAGCAATAATGTCTCAGTGCTGGCATTTTAGAGACAAAAAATGGGGTGGGAGCCGATTGTTACTCGAAAAAAAAGCAACTGTGATGAAGACAACTGTTTAACTTAGCCTTTTACCTCCATATGCAAGAATCTAGTCTTTGCAGTGGGCGACACAATCATACTTTGACATATACACAAGGGATTTTTCAGAGATTTTTCAAGGTGTGTCTTTCGCTTACGGCCATACCACCCTGAAAAAGCCCGATCCCGTCTGATCTCGGAAGCAATCCAGGGTTGGGCCTGGTCAGTACCTGTATGGGAGACCTCTTGGGAATACCAGGTGCTGTAAGCTTTTTCACTAATTTGTTATAAAATACAGTTTTTTTCACTTCACCATAGCTTTGAACAGCTTCGTCATTGAATAATTTTAAAGCCAGGTGTTCCACACGAACTGCACACACTTGTTGGTAATAAACCTCCTTTGATTTGTCCCTAGCAATAATGTCTCAGTGCTGGCATTTTAGAGACAAGAAATGGGGTGGGAGCCAATTGTTAAAGTCTAAAGAAGAGCAACAATGATGAAGACAACTGTTTAAATTAGCCTTTTACCTCTATGTGCAAGAATCTAGTCCTTGCAGTGGGCGACACAATCATACCTTGACAAATACACAAGGGATTTTTCAGGGATTTTTCAAGGTTTTTCCTTCGCTTACAGCCATACCACCCTGAAAAAGCCCGATCCCCTCTCATCTCGGAATCAATCCAGGGTTGGGCCTGGTCAGTACCTGTATGGGAGACCTCTTGGGAATACCAAGTGCTGTAAGCTTTTTCACTAATTTGTTATAAAATACAGTTTTTTTCACTTCACCACATCTTTGAACAGCTTTGTCATTGAATAATTTTAAAGCCAGGTGTTCCACACGAACTGCACACACTTGTTGGTAATAAACCTCCTTTGATTTGTCCCTAGCAATAATGTCTCAGTGCTGGCATTTTAGAGACAAGAAATGGGGTGGGAGCCAATTGTTAGAGTCTAAAGAAGAGCAACAATGATGAAGACAACTGTTTAACTTAGCCTTTTACCTGTATATGCAAGAATCTAGTCTTTGCAGTGGGCGACACAATCATACCTTGACAAATACACAAGGGATTTTCCAGAGATGTTTCAAGGTTTTTCCTTCGCTTACAGCCATACCACCCTGAAAAAGCCCGATCCCCTCTGATCTCGGAATCAATCCAGGGTTGTGCCTGGTCAGTACCTGTATGGGAGACCTCTTGGGAATACCAGGTACTGTAAGCTTTTTCACTAATTTGTTATAAAATACAGTTTTTTCCTTTCACCACATCTTTGAACAGCTTCGTCATTGAATAATTTTAAAGCCAGGTGTTCCACACGAACTGCACACACTTGTTGGTAATAAACCTCCTTTGATTTGTCCCTAGCAATAATGTCTCAGTGCTGGCATTTTAGAGACAAGAAATGGGGTGGGAGCCGATTGTTACTCGAAAAAAGAGCAACAGTGATGAAGACATCTGTTTAACTTAGCCTTTTACCTCCATATGCAAGAATCTAGTCTTTGCAGTGGGCGACACAATCATTCTTTGACAAATACACAAGGGATTTTTCAGAGATTTTTCAAGGTGTGTCCTTCGCTTACGGCCATACCACCCTGAAAAAGCCCGATCCCGTCTGATCTCGGAAGCAATCCAGGGTTGGGCCTGGTCAGTACCTGTATGGGAGACCTCTTGGGAATACCAGGTGCTGTAAGCTTTTTCACTAATTTGTTATAAAATACAGTTTTTTTCACTTCACCATAGCTTTGAACAGCTTCGTCATTGAATAATTTTAAAGTCAGGTGTTCCACACGAACTGCACACACTTGTTGGTAATAAACCTCCTTTGATTTGTCCCTAGCAATAATGTCTCAGTGCTGGCATTTTAGAGACAAGAAATGGGGTGGGAGCCAATTGTTAAAGTCTAAAGAAGAGCAACAATGATGAAGACAACTGTTTAACTTAGCCTTTTACCTCTATGTGCAAGAATCTAGTCTTTGCAGTGGGCGACACAATCATACCTTGACAAATACACAAGGGATTTTTCAGAGATTTTTCAAGGTTTTTCCTTCGCTTACAGCCATACCACCCTGAAAAAGCCCGATCCCCTCTCATCTCGGAATCATGCAGGGTTGGGCCTGGTCAGTACCTGTATGGGAGACCTCTTGGGAATACCAGGTGCTGTAAGCTTTTTCACTAATTTGTTATAAAATACAGTTTTTTTCACTTCACCACATCTTTGAACAGCTTCGTCATTGAATAATTTTAAAGCCAGGTGTTCCACACGAACTGCACACACTTGTTGGTAATAAACCTCCTTTGATTTGTCCCTAGCAATAATGTCTCAGTGCTGGCATTTTAGAGACAAGAAATGGGGTGGGAGCCAATTGTTAGAGTCTAAAGAAGAGCAACAATGATGAAGACAACTGTTTAACTTAGCCTTTTACCTCTATATGCAAGAATCTAGTCTTTGCAGTGGGCGACACAATCATAGCTTGACAAATACACAAGGGATTTTTCAGAGATTTTTCAAGGTTTTTCCTTCGCTTACAGCCATACCACCCTGAAAAAGCCCGATCCCCTCTGATCTCGGAATCAATCTAGGTTTGGGCCTGGTCAGTACCTGTATGGGAGACCTTTTGGGAATACCAGGTGCTGTAAGCTTTTTCACTAATTTGTTATAAAATACAGTTTTTTTCACTTCACCACAGCTTTGAACAGCTTCGTCTTTGAATAATTTTAAAGCAAGGTGTTCCACACGAACTGCACACACTTGTTGGTAATAAACCTCCTTTGAATTGTCCCTAGCAATAATGTCTCAGTGCTGGCATTTTAGAGACAAGAAATGGGGTGGGAGCCGATTGTTACTCGAAAAAAGAGCAACAGTGATGAAGACAACTGTTTAACTTAGCCTTTTACCTCCATATGCAAGAATCTAGTCTTTGCAGTGGGCGACACAATCATACTTTGACATATACACAAGGGATTTTTCAGAGATTTTTCAAGGTGTGTCTTTCGCTTATGGCCAAACCACCCTGAAAAACCCCAATCCCGTCTGATCTCGGAAGCAATCCAGGGTTGGGCCTGGTCAGTAACTGAATGGGAGACCTCTTGGGAATACCAGGTGCTGTAAGCTTTTTCACTAATTTGTTATAAAATACAGTTTTTTTCACTTCACCACATCTTTGAACAGCTTCGTCATTGAATAATTTTAAAGCCAGGTGTTCCACACGAACTGCACACACTTGTTGGTAATAAACCTCCTTTGATTTGTCCCTAGCAATAATGTCTCAGTGCTGGCATTTTAGAGACAAGAAATGGGGTGGGAGCCGATTCTTACTCGAAAAAAGAGCAACAGTGATGACGACAACTGTTTAACTTAGCCTTTTACCTCCATATGCAAGAATCTAGTCTTTGCAGTGGGCGACACAATCATACTTTGACATATACACAAGGGCTTTTTCAGAGATTTTTCGAGGTGTGTCCTTCGCTTACGGCCATACCACCCTGAAAAAGCCCGATCCCGTCTGATCTCGGAAGCAATCCAGGGTTGGGCCTGGTCAGTACCTGTATGGGAGACCTCTTGGGAATACCAGGTGCTGTAAGCTTTTTCACTAATTTGTTATAAAATACAGTTTTTTTCACTTCACCACATCTTTGAACAGCTTCGTCATTGAATAATTTTAAAGCCAGGTGTTCCACACGAACTGCACACACTTGTTGGTAATAAACCTCCTTTTATTTGTCCCTAGCAATAATGTCTCAGTGCTGGCATTTAGAGACAAGAAATGGGGTGGGAGCCAGTTGTTAGAGTCTAAAGAAGAGCAACAATGATGAAGACAACTGTTTAACTTAGCCTTTTACCTCTATATGCAAGAATCTAGTCTTTGCAGTGGGCGACACAATCATACCTTGACAAATACAGAAGGGATTTTCCAGAGATGTTTCAAGGTTTTTCCTTCACTTACAGCCATACCACCCTGAAAAAGCCCGATCCCCTCTGATCTCGGAATCAATCCAGGGTTGGGCCTGGTCAGTACCTGTATGGGAGGCCTCTTGGGAATACCAGGTGCTGTAAGCTTTTTCACTAATTTGTTATAAAATACAGTTTTTTTTCACTTCACCACATCTTTGAACAGCTTCGTCATTGAATAATTTTAAAGCCAGGTGTTCCACACGAACTGCACACACTTGTTGGTAATAAACCTCCTTTGATTTGTCCCTAGCAATAATGTCTCAGTGCTGGCATTTTAGAGACAAAAAATGGGGTGGGAGCCAATTGTTAAAGTCTAAAGAAGAGCAACAATGATGAAGACAACTGTTTAAATTAGCCTTTTACCTCTATGTGCAAGAATCTAGTCTTTGCAGTGGGCGACACAATCATACCTTTACAAATACACAAGGGATTTTTCAGGGATTTTTCAAGGTTTTTCCTTCGCTTACAGCCATACCACCCTGAAAAAGCCCGATCCCCTCTCATCTCGGAATCAATCCAGGGTTGGGCCTGGTCAGTACCTGTATGGGAGACCTCTTGGGAATACCAAGTGCTGTAAGCTTTTTCACTAATTTGTTATAAAATACAGTTTTTTTCACTTCACCACATCTTTGAACAGCTTTGTCATTGAATAATTTTAAAGACAGGTGTTCCACACGAACTGCACACACTTGTTGGTAATAAACCTCCTTTGATTTGTCCCTAGCAATAATGTCTCAGTGCTGGCATTTTAGAGACAAGAAATGGGGTGGGAGCCAATTGTTAGAGTCTAAAGAAGAGCAACAATGATGAAGACAACTGTTTAACTTAGCCTTTTACCTGTATATGCAAGAATCTAGTCTTTGCAGTGGGCGACACAATCATACCTTGACAAATACACAAGGGATTTTCCAGAGATGTTTCAAGGTTTTTCCTTCGCTTACAGCCATACCACCCTGAAAAAGCCCGATCCCCTCTGATCTCGGAATCAATCCAGGGTTGTGCCTGGTCAGTACCTGTATGGGAGACCTCTTGGGAATACCAGGTACTGTAAGCTTTTTCACTAATTTGTTATAAAATACAGTTTTTTCCTTTCACCACATCTTTGAACAGCTTCGTCATTGAATAATTTTAAAGCCAGGTGTTCCACACGAACTGCACACACTTGTTGGTAATAAACCTCCTTTGATTTGTCCCTAGCAATAATGTCTCAGTGCTGGCATTTTAGAGACAAGAAATGGGGTGGGAGCCGATTGTTACTCGAAAAAAGAGCAACAGTGATGAAGACAACTGTTTAACTTAGCCTTTTACCTCCATATGCAAGAATCTAGTCTTTGCAGTGGGCGACACAATCATTCTTTGACAAATACACAAGGGATTTTTCAGAGATTTTTCAAGGTGTGTCCTTCGCTTACGGCCATACCACCCTGAAAAAGCCCGATCCCGTCTGATCTCGGAAGCAATCCAGGGTTGGGCCTGGTCAGTACCTGTATGGGAGACCTCTTGGGAATACCAGGTGCTGTAAGCTTTTTCACTAATTTGTTATAAAATACAGTTTTTTTCACTTCACCATAGCTTTGAACAGCTTCGTCATTGAATAATTTTAAAGTCAGGTGTTCCACACGAACTGCACACACTTGTTGGTAATAAACCTCCTTTGATTTGTCCCTAGCAATAATGTCTCAGTGCTGGCATTTTAGAGACAAGAAATGGGGTGGGAGCCAATTGTTAAAGTCTAAAGAAGAGCAACAATGATGAAGACAACTGTTTAACTTAGCCTTTTACCTCTATGTGCAAGAATCTAGTCTTTGCAGTGGGCGACACAATCATACCTTAACAAATACACAAGGGATTTTTCAGAGATTTTTCAAGGTTTTTCCTTCGCTTACAGCCATACCACCCTGAAAAAGCCCGATCCCCTCTCATCTCGGAATCATGCAGGGTTGGGCCTGGTCAGTACCTGTATGGGAGACCTCTTGGGAATACCAGGTGCTGTAAGCTTTTTCACTAATTTGTTATAAAATACAGTTTTTTTCACTTCACCACATCTTTGAACAGCTTCGTCATTGAATAATTTTAAAGCCAGGTGTTCCACACGAACTGCACACACTTGTTGGTAATAAACCTCCTTTGATTTGTCCCTAGCAATAATGTCTCAGTGCTGGCATTTTAGAGACAAGAAATGGGGTGGGAGCCAATTGTTAGAGTCTAAAGAAGAGCAACAATGATGAAGACAACTGTTTAACTTAGCCTTTTACCTCTATATGCAAGAATCTAGTCTTTGCAGTGGGCGACACAATCATAGCTTGACAAATACACAAGGGATTTTTCAGAGATTTTTCAAGGTTTTTCCTTCGCTTACAGCCATACCACCCTGAAAAAGCCCGATCCCCTCTGATCTCGGAATCAATCTAGGTTTGGGCCTGGTCAGTACCTGTATGGGAGACCTTTTGGGAATACCAGGTGCTGTAAGCTTTTTCACTAATTTGTTATAAAATACAGTTTTTTTCACTTCACCACAGCTTTGAACAGCTTCGTCTTTGAATAATTTTAAAGCAAGGTGTTCCACACGAACTGCACACACTTGTTGGTAATAAACCTCCTTTGAATTGTCCCTAGCAATAATGTCTCAGTGCTGGCATTTTAGAGACAAGAAATGGGGTGGGAGCCGATTGTTACTCGAAAAAAGAGCAACAGTGATGAAGACAACTGTTTAACTTAGCCTTTTACCTCCATATGCAAGAATCTAGTCTTTGCAGTGGGCGACACAATCATACTTTGACATATACACAAGGGATTTTTCAGAGATTTTTCAAGGTGTGTCTTTCGCTTATGGCCAAACCACCCTGAAAAACCCCAATCCCGTCTGATCTCGGAAGCAATCCAGGGTTGGGCCTGGTCAGTAACTGAATGGGAGACCTCTTGGGAATACCAGGTGCTGTAAGCTTTTTCACTAATTTGTTATAAAATACAGTTTTTTTCACTTCACCACATCTTTGAACAGCTTCGTCATTGAATAATTTTAAAGCCAGGTGTTCCACACGAACTGCACACACTTGTTGGTAATAAACCTCCTTTGATTTGTCCCTAGCAATAATGTCTCAGTGCTGGCATTTTAGAGACAAGAAATGGGGTGGGAGCCGATTCTTACTCGAAAAAAGAGCAACAGTGATGACGACAACTGTTTAACTTAGCCTTTTACCTCCATATGCAAGAATCTAGTCTTTGCAGTGGGCGACACAATCATACTTTGACATATACACAAGGGATTTTTCAGAGATTTTTCGAGGTGTGTCCTTCGCTTACGGCCATACCACCCTGAAAAAGCCCGATCCCGTCTGATCTCGGAAGCAATCCAGGGTTGGGCCTGGTCAGTACCTGTATGGGAGACCTCTTGGGAATACCAGGTGCTGTAAGCTTTTTCACTAATTTGTTATAAAATACAGTTTTTTTCACTTCACCACATCTTTGAACAGCTTCGTCATTGAATAATTTTAAAGCCAGGTGTTCCACACGAACTGCACACACTTGTTGGTAATAAACCTCCTTTTATTTGTCCCTAGCAATAATGTCTCAGTGCTGGCATTTAGAGACAAGAAATGGGGTGGGAGCCAGTTGTTAGAGTCTAAAGAAGAGCAACAATGATGAAGACAACTGTTTAACTTAGCCTTTTACCTCTATATGCAAGAATCTAGTCTTTGCAGTGGGCGACACAATCATACCTTGACAAATACAGAAGGGATTTTCCAGAGATGTTTCAAGGTTTTTCCTTCACTTACAGCCATACCACCCTGAAAAAGCCCGATCCCCTCTGATCTCGGAATCAATCCAGGGTTGGGCCTGGTCAGTACCTGTATGGGAGGCCTCTTGGGAATACCAGGTGCTGTAAGCTTTTTCACTAATTTGTTATAAAATACAGTTTTTTTTCACTTCACCACATCTTTGAACAGCTTCGTCATTGAATAATTTTAAAGCCAGGTGTTCCACACGAACTGCACACACTTGTTGGTAATAAACCTCCTTTGATTTGTCCCTAGCAATAATGTCTCAGTGCTGGCATTTTAGAGACAAAAAATGGGGTGGGAGCCGATTGTTACTCGAAAAAAAAGCAACTGTGATGAAGACAACTGTTTAACTTAGCCTTTTACCTCCATATGCAAGAATCTAGTCTTTGCAGTGGGCGACACAATCATACTTTGACATATACACAAGGGATTTTTCAGAGATTTTTCAAGGTGTGTCCTTCGCTTACGGCCATACCACCCTGAAAAAGCCCGATCCCGTCTGATCTCGGAAGCAATCCAGGGTTGGGCCTGGTCAGTACCTGTATGGGAGACCTCTTGGGAATACTAGGTGCTGTAAGCTTTTTCACTAATTTGTTATAAAATACAGTTTTTTTCACTTCACCATAGCTTTGAACAGCTTCGTCATTGAATAATTTTAAAGCCAGGTGTTCCACACGAACTGCACACACTTGTTGGTAATAAACCTCCTTTGATTTGTCCCTAGCAATAATGTCTCAGTGCTGGCATTTTAGAGACAAGAAATGGGGTGGGAGTTAATTGTTAAAGTCTAAAGAAGAGCAACAATGATGAAGACAACTGTTTAACTTAGCCTTTTACCTCTATGTGCAAGAATCTAGTCTTTGCAGTGGGCGACACAATCATACCTTGACAAATACACAAGGGATTTTTCAGAGATTTTTCAAGGTTTTTCCTTCGCTTACAGCCATACCACCCTGAAAAAGCCCGATCCCCTCTCATCTCGGAATCAATCCAGGGTTGGGCCTGGTCAGTACCTGTATGGGAGACCTCTTGGGAATACCAGGTGCTGTAAGATTTTTCACTAATTTGTTATAAAATACAGTTTTTTTCACTTCACCACATCTTTGAACAGCTTCGTCATTGAATAATTTTAAAGCCAGGTGTTCCACACGAACTGCACACACTTGTTGGTAATAAACCTCCTTTGATTTGTCCCTAGCAATAATGTCTCAGTGCTGGCATTTTAGAGACAAGAAATGGGGTGGGAGCCAATTGTTAGAGTCTAAAGAAGAGCAACAATGATGAAGACAACTGTTTAACTTAGCCTTTTACCTCTATATGCAAGAATCTAGTCTTTGCAGTGGGCGACACAATCATACCTTGACAAATACACAAGGGATTTTCCAGAGATGTTTCAAGGTTTTTCCTTCGCTTACAGCCATACCACCCTGAAAAAGCCCGATCCCCTCTGATCTCGGAATCAATCCAGGGTTGGGCCTGGTCAGTACCTGTATGGGAGACCTCTTGGGAATACCAGGTGCTGTAAGCTTTTTCACTAATTTGTTATAAAATACAGTTTTTTTTTCACTTCACCACATCTTTGAACAGCTTCGTCATTGAATAATTTTAAAGCCAGGTGTTCCACACGAACTGCACACACTTGTTGGTAATAAACCTCCTTTGATTTGTCCCTAGCAATAATGTTTCAGTGCTGGCATTTTAGAGACAAAAAATGGGGTGGGAGCCGATTGTTACTCGAAAAAAAAGCAACTGTGATGAAGACAACTGTTTAACTTAGCCTTTTACCTCCATACGCAAGAATCTAGTCTTTGCAGTGGGCGACACAATCATACTTTGACATATACACAAGGGATTTTTCAGAGATTTTTCAAGGTGTGTCCTTCGCTTACGGCCATACCACCCTGAAAAAGCCCGATCCCGTCTGATCTCGGAAGCAATCCAGGGTTGGGCCTGGTCAGTACCTGTATGGGAGACCTCTTGGGAATACCAGGTGCTGTAAGTTTTTCACTAATTTGTTATAAAATACAGTTTTTTTCACTTCACCATAGCTTTGAACAGCTTCGTCATTGAATAATTTTAAAGCCAGGTGTTCCACACGAACTGCACACACTTGTTGGTAATAAACCTCCTTTGATTTGTCCCTAGCAATAATGTCTCAGTGCTGGCATTTTAGAGACAAGAAATGGGGTGGGAGCCAATTGTTAAAGTCTAAAGAAGAGCAACAATGATGAAGACAACTGTTTAACTTAGCCTTTTACCTCTATGTGCAAGAATCTAGTCTTTGCAGTGGGCAACACAATCATACCTTGACAAATACACAAGGGATTTTTCAGAGATTTTTCAAGGTTTTTCCTTCGCTTACAGCCATACCACCCTGAAAAAGCCTGATCCCCTCTCATCTCGGAATCAATCCAGGGTTGGGCCTGGTCAGTACCTGTATGGGAGACCTCTTGGGAATACCAGGTGCTGTAAGCTTTTTCACTAATTTGTTATAAAATACAGTTTTTTTCACTTCACCACATCTTTGAACAGCTTCGTCATTGAATAATTTTAAAGCCAGGTGTTCCACACGAACTGCACACACTTGTTGGTAATAAACCTCCTTTGATTTGTCCCTAGCAATAATGTCTCAGTGCTGGCATTTTAGAGACAAGAAATGGGGTGGGAGTTAATTGTTAAAGTCTAAAGAAGAGCAACAATGATGAAGACAACTGTTTAACTTAGCCTTTTACCTCTATGTGCAAGAATCTAGTCTTTGCAGTGGGCGACACAATCATACCTTGACAAATACACAAGGGATTTTTCAGAGATTTTTCAAGGTTTTTCCTTCGCTTACAGCCATACCACCCTGAAAAAGCCCGATCCCCTCTCATCTCGGAATCAATCCAGGGTTGGGCCTGGTCAGTACCTGTATGGGAGACCTCTTGGGAATACCAGGTGCTGTAAGATTTTTCACTAATTTGTTATAAAATACAGTTTTTTTCACTTCACCACATCTTTGAACAGCTTCGTCATTGAATAATTTTAAAGCCAGGTGTTCCACACGAACTGCACACACTTGTTGGTAATAAACCTCCTTTGATTTGTCCCTAGCAATAATGTCTCAGTGCTGGCATTTTAGAGACAAGAAATGGGGTGGGAGCCAATTGTTAGAGTCTAAAGAAGAGCAACAATGATGAAGACAACTGTTTAACTTAGCCTTTTACCTCTATATGCAAGAATCTAGTCTTTGCAGTGGGCGACACAATCATACCTTGACAAATACACAAGGGATTTTCCAGAGATGTTTCAAGGTTTTTCCTTCGCTTACAGCCATACCACCCTGAAAAAGCCCGATCCCCTCTGATCTCGGAATCAATCCAGGGTTGGGCCTGGTCAGTACCTGTATGGGAGACCTCTTGGGAATACCAGGTGCTGTAAGCTTTTTCACTAATTTGTTATAAAATACAGTTTTTTTTTCACTTCACCACATCTTTGAACAGCTTCGTCATTGAATAATTTTAAAGCCAGGTGTTCCACACGAACTGCACACACTTGTTGGTAATAAACCTCCTTTGATTTGTCCCTAGCAATAATGTTTCAGTGCTGGCATTTTAGAGACAAAAAATGGGGTGGGAGCCGATTGTTACTCGAAAAAAAAGCAACTGTGATGAAGACAACTGTTTAACTTAGCCTTTTACCTCCATACGCAAGAATCTAGTCTTTGCAGTGGGCGACAAAATCATACTTTGACATATACACAAGGGATTTTTCAGAGATTTTTCAAGGTGTGTCCTTCGCTTACGGCCATACCACCCTGAAAAAGCCCGATCCCGTCTGATCTCGGAAGCAATCCAGGGTTGGGCCTGGTCAGTACCTGTATGGGAGACCTCTTGGGAATACCAGGTGCTGTAAGTTTTTCACTAATTTGTTATAAAATACAGTTTTTTTCACTTCACCATTGCTTTGAACAGCTTCGTCATTGAATAATTTTAAAGCCAGGTGTTCCACACGAACTGCACACACTTGTTGGTAATAAACCTCCTTTGATTTGTCCCTAGCAATAATGTCTCAGTGCTGGCATTTTAGAGACAAGAAATGGGGTGGGAGCCAATTGTTAAAGTCTAAAGAAGAGCAACAATGATGAAGACAACTGTTTAACTTAGCCTTTTACCTCTATGTGCAAGAATCTAGTCTTTGCAGTGGGCGACACAATCATACCTTGACAAATACACAAGGGATTTTTCAGAGATTTTTCAAGGTTTTTCCTTTGCTTACAGCCATACCACCCTGAAAAAGCCTGATCCCCTCTCATCTCGGAATCAATCCAGGGTTTGGCCTGGTCAGTACCTGTATGGGAGACCTCTTGGGAATACCAGGTGCTGTAAGCTTTTTCACTAATTTGTTATAAAATACAGTTTTTTTCACTTCACCACATCTTTGAACAGCTTCGTCATTGAATAATTTTAAAACCAGGTGTTCCACACGAACTGCACACACTTGTTGGTAATAAACCTCCTTTGATTTGTCCCTAGCAATAATGTCTCAGTGCTGGCATTTTAGAGACAAGAAATGGGGTGGGAGCCAATTGTTAGAGTCTAAAGAAGAGCAACAATGATGAAGACAACTGTTTAACTTAGCCTTTTACCTCTATATGCAAGAATCTAGTCTTTGCAGTGGGCGACACAATCATACCTTGACAAATACACAAGGGATTTTCCAGAGATGTTTCAAGGTTTTTCCTTCGCTTACAGCCATACCACCCTGAAAAAGCCCGATCCCCTCTGATCTCGGAATCAATCCGGGGTTGGGCCTGGTCAGTACCTGTATGGGAGACCTCTTGGGAATACCAGGTGCTGTAAGCTTTTTCACTAATTTGTTATAAAATACAGTTTTTTTCACTTCACCACATCTTTGAACAGCTTCGTCATTGAATAATTTTAAAGCCAGGTGTTCCACACGAACTGCACACACTTGTTGGTAATAAACCTCCTTTGATTTGTCCCTAGCAATAATGTCTCAGTGCTGGCATTTTAGAGACAAGAAATGGGGTGGGAGCCGATTGTTACTCGAAAAAAGAGCAACAGTGATGAAGACAACTGTTTAACTTAGCCTTTTACCTCCATATGCAAGAATCTAGTCTTTGCAGTGGGGAACACAATCATACTTTGACATATACACACGGGATTTTTCAGAGATTTTTCAAGGTGTGTCCTTCGCTTACGGCCATACCACCCTGAAAAAGCCCGATCCCGTCTGATCTCGGAAGCAATCCAGGGTTGGGCCTGGTCAGTATCAGTATGGGAGACCTCTTGGGAATACCAGGTGCTGTAAGCTTTTTCACTAATTTGTTATAAAATACAGTTTTTTTCACTTCAACATAGCTTTGAACAGCTTCGTCATTGAATAATTTTAAAGCCAGGTGTTCCACACGAACTGCACACACTTGTTTGTAATAAACCTCCTTTCATTTGTCCCTAGCAATAATGTCTCAGTGCTGGCATTTTAGAGACAAGAAATGGGGTGGGAGCCAATTGTTAGAGTCTAAAGAAGAGCAACAATGATGAAGACAACTGTTTAACTTAGCCTTTTACCTCTATGTGCAAGAATCTAGTCTTTGCAGTGGGCGACACAATCATACCTTGACAAATACACAAAGGATTTTTCAGAGATTTTTCAAGGTTTTTCCTTCGCTTACAGCCATACCACCCTGAAAAAGCCCGATCCCCTCTCATCTCGGAATCAATCCAGGGTTGGGCCTGGTCAGTACCTGTATGGGAGACCTCTTGGGAATACCAGGTGCTGTAAACTTTTTCACTAATTTGTTATAAAATACAGTTTTTTTCACTTCACCGCATCTTTGAACAGCTTCGTCATTGAATAATTTTAAAGCCAGGTGTTCCACACGAACTGCACACACTTGTTGGTAATAAACCTCCTTTGATTTGTCCCTAGCAATAATGTCTCAGTGCTGGCATTTTAGAGACAAGAAATGGGGTGGGAGCCGATTGTTACTCGAAAAAAGAGCAACAGTGATGAAGACAACTGTTTAACTTAGCCTTTTACCTCCATATGCAAGAATCTAGTCTTTGCAGTGGGCGACACAATCATTCTTTGACAAATACACAAGGGATTTTTCAGAGATTTTTCAAGGTGTGTCCTTCGCTTACGGCCATACCACCCTGAAAAAGCCCGATCCCGTCTGATCTCAGAAGCAATCCAGGGTTGGGCCTGGTCAGTACCTGTATGGGAGACCTCTTGGGAATACCAGGTGCTGTAAGCTTTTTCACTAATTTGTTATAAAATACAGTTTTTTTCACTTCACCATAGCTTTGAACAGCTTCGTCATTGAATAATTTTAAAGCCAGGTGTTCCACACGAACTGCACACACTTGTTGGTAATAAACCTCCTTTGATTTGTCCCTAGCAATAATGTCTCAGTGCTGGCATTTTAGAGACAAGAAATGGGGTGGGAGTTAATTGTTAAAGTCTAAAGAAGAGCAACAATGATGAAGACAACTGTTTAACTTAGCCTTTTACCTCTATGTGCAAGAATCTAGTCTTTGCAGTGGGCGACACAATCATACCTTGACAAATACACAAGGGATTTTTCAGAGATTTTTCAAGGTTTTTCCTTAGCTTACAGCCATACCACCCTGAAAAAGCCCGATCCCCTCTCATCTCGGAATCAATCCAGGGTTGGGCCTGGTCAGTACCTGTATGGGAGACCTCTTGGGAATACCAGGTGCTGTAAGATTTTTCACTAATTTGTTATAAAATACAGTTTTTTTCACTTCACCACATCTTTGAACAGCTTCGTCATTGAATAATTTTAAAGCCAGGTGTTCCACACGAACTGCACACACTTGTTGGTAATAAACCTCCTTTGATTTGTCCCTAGCAATAATGTCTCAGTGCTGGCATTTTAGAGACAAGAAATGGGGTGGGAGCCAATTGTTAGAGTCTAAAGAAGAGCAACAATGATGAAGACAACTGTTTAACTTAGCCTTTTACCTCTATATGCAAGAATCTAGTCTTTGCAGTGGGCGACACAATCATACCTTGACAAATACACAAGGGATTTTCCAGAGATGTTTCAAGGTTTTTCCTTCGCTTACAGCCATACCACCCTGAAAAAGCCCGATCCCCTCTAATCTCGGAATCAATCCAGGGTTGGGCCTGGTCAGTACCTGTATGGGAGACCTCTTGGGAATACCAGGTGCTGTAAGCTTTTTCACTAATTTGTTATAAAATACAGTTTTTTTTTCACTTCACCACATCTTTGAACAGCTTCGTCATTGAATAATTTTAAAGCCAGGTGTTCCACACGAACTGCACACACTTGTTGGTAATAAACCTCCTTTGATTTGTCCCTAGCAATAATGTTTCAGTGCTGGCATTTTAGAGACAAAAAATGGGGTGGGAGCCGATTGTTACTCGAAAAAAAAGCAACTGTGATGAAGACAACTGTTTAACTTAGCCTTTTACCTCCATACGCAAGAATCTAGTCTTTGCAGTGGGCGACACAATCATACTTTGACATATACACAAGGGATTTTTCAGACATTTTTCAAGGTGTGTCCTTCGCTTACGGCCATACCACCCTGAAAAAGCCCGATCCCGTCTGATCTCGGAAGCAATCCAGGGTTGGGCCTGGTCAGTACCTGTATGGGAGACCTCTTGGGAATACCAGGTGCTGTAAGTTTTTCACTAATTTGTTATAAAATACAGTTTTTTTCACTTCACCATAGCTTTGAACAGCTTCGTCATTGAATAATTTTAAAGCCAGGTGTTCCACACGAACTGCACACACTTGTTGGTAATAAACCTCCTTTGATTTGTCCCTAGCAATAATGTCTCAGTGCTGGCATTTTAGAGACAAGAAATGGGGTGGGAGCCAATTGTTAAAGTCTAAAGAAGAGCAACAATGATGAAGACAACTGTTGAACTTAGCCTTTTACCTCTATGTGCAAGAATCTAGTCTTTGCAGTGGGTGACACAATCATACCTTGACAAATACACAAGGGATTTTTCAGAGATTTTTCAAGGTTTTTCCTTCGCTTACAGCCATACCACCCTGAAAAAGCCTGATCCCCTCTCATCTCGGAATCAATCCAGGGTTGGGCCTGGTCAGTACCTGTATGGGAGACCTCTTGGGAATACCAGGTGCTGTAAGCTTTTTCACTAATTTGTTATAAAATACAGTTTTTTTCACTTCACCACATCTTTGAACAGCTTCGTCATTGAATAATTTTAAAACCAGGTGTTCCACACGAACTGCACACACTTGTTGGTAATAAACCTCCTTTGATTTGTCCCTAGCAATAATGTCTCAGTGCTGGCATTTTAGAGACAAGAAATGGGGTGGGAGCCAATTGTTAGAGTCTAAAGAAGAGCAACAATGATGAAGACAACTGTTTAACTTAGCCTTTTACCTCTATATGCAAGAATCTAGTCTTTGCAGTGGGCGACACAATCATACCTTGACAAATACACAAGGGATTTTCCAGAGATGTTTCAAGGTTTTTCCTTCGCTTACAGCCATACCACCCTGAAAAAGCCCGATCCCCTCTGATCTCGGAATCAATCCGGGGTTGGGCCTGGTCAGTACCTGTATGGGAGACCTCTTGGGAATACCAGGTGCTGTAAGCTTTTTCACTAATTTGTTATAAAATACAGTTTTTTTCACTTCACCACATCTTTGAACAGCTTCGTCATTGAATAATTTTAAAGCCAGGTGTTCCACACGAACTGCACACACTTGTTGGTAATAAACCTCCTTTGATTTGTCCCTAGCAATAATGTCTCAGTGCTGGCATTTTAGAGACAAGAAATGGGGTGGGAGACGATTGTTACTCGAAAAAAGAGCAACAGTGATGAAGACAACTGTTTAACTTAGCCTTTTACCTCCATATGCAAGAATCTAGTCTTTGCAGTGGGGAACACAATCATACTTTGACATATACACACGGGATTTTTCAGAGATTTTTCAAGGTGTGTCCTTCGCTTACGGCCATACCACCCTGAAAAAGCCCGATCCCGTCTGATCTCGGAATCAATCCAGGGTTGGGCCTGGTCAGTACCTGTATGGGAGACCTCTTGGGAATACCAGGTGCTGTAAGCTTTTTCACTAATTTGTTATAAAATACAGTTTTTTTGACTTCACCACATCTTTGAACAGCTTCGTCATTGAATAATTTTAAAGCCAGGTGTTCCACACGAACTGCACACACTTGTTGGTAATAAACATCCTTTGAATTGTCCCTAGCAATAATGTCTCAGTGCTGGCATTTTAGAGACAAGAAATGGGGTGGGAGCCGATTGTTACTCGAAAAAAGAGCAACAGTGATGAAGACAACTGTTTAACTTAGCCTTTTACCTCCATATGCAAGAATCTAGTCTTTGCAGTGGGTGACACAATCATACTTTGACATATACACAAGGGATTTTTCAGAGATTGTTCAAGGTGTGTCTTTCGCTTATGACCAAACCACCCTGAAAAACCCCGATCCCGTCTGATCTCGGAAGCAATCCAGGGTTGGGCCTGGTCAGTACCTGTATGGGAGACCTCTTGGGAATACCAGGTGCTGTAAGCTTTTTCACTAATTTGTTATAAAATACAGTTTTTTTCACTTCACCACATCTTTGAACAGCTTCGTCATTGAATAATTTTAAAGCCAGGTGTTCCACACGAACTGCACACACTTGTTGGTAATAAACCTCCTTTGATTTGTCCCTAGCAATAATGTCTCAGTGCTGGCATTTTAGAGACAAGAAATGGGGTGGGAGCCGATTCTTACTCGAAAAAAGAGCAACAGTGATGAAGACAACTGTTTAACTTAGCCTTTTACCTCCATATGCAAGAATCTAGTCTTTGCAGTGGGCGACACAATCAAACTTTGACATATACACAAGGGATTTTTCAGAGATTTTTCAAGGTGTGTCCTTCGCTTACGGCCATACCACCCTGAAAAAGCCCGATCCCGTCTGGTCTCGGAAGCAATCCAGGGTTGGGCCTGGTCAGTACCTGTATGGGAGACCTCTTGGGAATACCAGGTGCTGTAAGCTTTTTCACTAATTTGTTATAAAATACAGTTTTTTTCACTTCACCACATCTTTGAACAGCTTCGTCATTGAATAATTTTAAAGCCAGGTGTTCCACACGAACTGCACACACTTGTTGGTAATAAACCTCCTTTTATTTGTCCCTAGCAATAATGTCTCAGTGCTGGCATTTAGAGACAAGAAATGGGGTGGGAGCCAGTTGTTAGAGTCTAAAGAAGAGCAACAATGATGAAGACAACTGTTTAACTTAGCCTTTTACCTCTATATGCAAGAATCTAGTCTTTGCAGTGGGCGACACAATCATACCTTGACAAATACAGAAGGGATTTTCCAGAGATGTTTCAAGGTTTTTCCTTCGCATACAGCCATACCACCCTGAAAAAGCCCGATCCCCTCTGATCTTGGAATCAATCCAGGGTTGGGCCTGGATAGTACCTGTATGGGAGACCTCTTGGGAATACCAGGTGCTGTAAGCTTTTTCACTAATTTGTTATAAAATACAGTTTTTTTTCACTTCACCACATCTTTGAACAGCTTCGTCATTGAATAATTTTAAAGCCAGGTGTTCCACACGAACTGCACACACTTGTTGGTAATAAACCTCCTTTGATTTGTCCCTAGCAATAATGTCTCAGTGCTGGCATTTTAGAGACAAAAAATGGGGTGGGAGCCGATTGTTACTCGAAAAAAAAGCAACTGTGATGAAGACAACTGTTTAACTTAGCCTTTTACCTCCATATGCAAGAATCTAGTCTTTGCAGTGGGCGACACAATCATACTTTGACATATACACAAGGGATTTTTCAGAGATTTTTCAAGGTGTGTCCTTCGCTTACGGCCATACCACCCTGAAAAAGCCCGATCCCGTCTGATCTCGGAATCAATCCAGGGTTGGGCCTGGTCAGTACCTGTATGGGAGACCTCTTGGGAATACCAGGTGCTGTAAGCTTTTTCACTAATTTGTTATAAAATACAGTTTTTTTCACTTCACCACATCTTTGAACAGCTTCGTCATTGAATAATTTTAAAGCCAGGTGTTCCACACGAACTGCACACACTTGTTGGTAATAAACCTCCTTTTATTTGTCCCTAGCAATAATGTCTCAGTGCTGGCATTTAGAGACAAGAAATGGGGTGGGAGCCAGTTGTTAGAGTCTAAAGAAGAGCAACAATGATGAAGACAACTGTTTAACTTAGCCTTTTACCTCTATATGCAAGAATCTAGTCTTTGCAGTGGGCGACACAATCATACCTTGACAAATACAGAAGGGATTTTCCAGAGATGTTTCAAGGTTTTTCCTTCGCATACAGCCATACCACCCTGAAAAAGCCCGATCCCCTCTGATCTTGGAATCAATCCAGGGTTGGGCCTGGATAGTACCTGTATGGGAGACCTCTTGGGAATACCAGGTGCTGTAAGCTTTTTCACTAATTTGTTATAAAATACAGTTTTTTTTCACTTCACCACATCTTTGAACAGCTTCGTCATTGAATAATTTTAAAGCCAGGTGTTCCACACGAACTGCACACACTTGTTGGTAATAAACCTCCTTTGATTTGTCCCTAGCAATAATGTCTCAGTGCTGGCATTTTAGAGACAAAAAATGGGGTGGGAGCCGATTGTTACTCGAAAAAAAAGCAACTGTGATGAAGACAACTGTTTAACTTAGCCTTTTACCTCCATATGCAAGAATCTAGTCTTTGCAGTGGGCGACACAATCATACTTTGACATATACACAAGGGATTTTTCAGAGATTTTTCAAGGTGTGTCCTTCGCTTACGGCCATACCACCCTGAAAAAGCCCGATCCCGTCTGATCTCGGAATCAATCCAGGGTTGGGCCTGGTCAGTACCTGTATGGGAGACCTCTTGGGAATACCAGGTGCTGTAAGCTTTTTCACTAATTTGTTATAAAATACAGTTTTTTTGACTTCACCACATCTTTGAACAGCTTCGTCATTGAATAATTTTAAAGCCAGGTGTTCCACACGAACTGCACACACTTGTTGGTAATAAACATCCTTTGAATTGTCCCTAGCAATAATGTCTCAGTGCTGGCATTTTAGAGACAAGAAATGGGGTGGGAGCCGATTGTTACTCGAAAAAAGAGCAACAGTGATGAAGACAACTGTTTAACTTAGCCTTTTACCTCCATATGCAAGAATCTAGTCTTTGCAGTGGGTGACACAATCATACTTTGACATATACACAAGGGATTTTTCAGAGATTGTTCAAGGTGTGTCTTTCGCTTATGACCAAACCACCCTGAAAAACCCCGATCCCGTCTGATCTCGGAAGCAATCCAGGGTTGGGCCTGGTCAGTACCTGTATGGGAGACCTCTTGGGAATACCAGGTGCTGTAAGCTTTTTCACTAATTTGTTATAAAATACAGTTTTTTTCACTTCACCACATCTTTGAACAGCTTCGTCATTGAATAATTTTAAAGTCAGGTGTTCCACACGAACTGCACACACTTGTTGGTAATAAACCTCCTTTGATTTGTCCCTAGCAATAATGTCTCAGTGCTGGCATTTTAGAGACAAGAAATGGGGTGGGAGCCAATTGTTAAAGTCTAAAGAAGAGCAACAATGATGAAGACAACTGTTTAACTTAGCCTTTTACCTCTATGTGCAAGAATCTAGTCTTTGCAGTGGGCGACACAATCATACCTTGACAAATACACAAGGGATTTTTCAGAGATTTTTCAAGGTTTTTCCTTCGCTTACAGCCATACCACCCTGAAAAAGCCCGATCCCCTCTCATCTCGGAATCATGCAGGGTTGGGCCTGGTCAGTACCTGTATGGGAGACCTCTTGGGAATACCAGGTGCTGTAAGCTTTTTCACTAATTTGTTATAAAATACAGTTTTTTTCACTTCACCACATCTTTGAACAGCTTCGTCATTGAATAATTTTAAAGCCAGGTGTTCCACACGAACTGCACACACTTGTTGGTAATAAACCTCCTTTGATTTGTCCCTAGCAATAATGTCTCAGTGCTGGCATTTTAGAGACAAGAAATGGGGTGGGAGCCAATTGTTAGAGTCTAAAGAAGAGCAACAATGATGAAGACAACTGTTTAACTTAGCCTTTTACCTCTATATGCAAGAATCTAGTCTTTGCAGTGGGCGACACAATCATAGCTTGACAAATACACAAGGGATTTTTCAGAGATTTTTCAAGGTTTTTCCTTCGCTTACAGCCATACCACCCTGAAAAAGCCCGATCCCCTCTGATCTCGGAATCAATCTAGGTTTGGGCCTGGTCAGTACCTGTATGGGAGACCTTTTGGGAATACCAGGTGCTGTAAGCTTTTTCACTAATTTGTTATAAAATACAGTTTTTTTCACTTCACCACAGCTTTGAACAGCTTCGTCTTTGAATAATTTTAAAGCAAGGTGTTCCACACGAACTGCACACACTTGTTGGTAATAAACCTCCTTTGAATTGTCCCTAGCAATAATGTCTCAGTGCTGGCATTTTAGAGACAAGAAATGGGGTGGGAGCCGATTGTTACTCGAAAAAAGAGCAACAGTGATGAAGACAACTGTTTAACTTAGCCTTTTACCTCCATATGCAAGAATCTAGTCTTTGCAGTGGGCGACACAATCATACTTTGACATATACACAAGGGATTTTTCAGAGATTTTTCAAGGTGTGTCTTTCGCTTATGGCCAAACCACCCTGAAAAACCCCAATCCCGTCTGATCTCGGAAGCAATCCAGGGTTGGGCCTGGTCAGTAACTGAATGGGAGACCTCTTGGGAATACCAGGTGCTGTAAGCTTTTTCACTAATTTGTTATAAAATACAGTTTTTTTCACTTCACCACATCTTTGAACAGCTTCGTCATTGAATAATTTTAAAGCCAGGTGTTCCACACGAACTGCACACACTTGTTGGTAATAAACCTC
The DNA here is from genome assembly GCF_043380555.1 of Nothobranchius furzeri. Classification (NCBI taxonomy): domain Eukaryota; kingdom Metazoa; phylum Chordata; class Actinopteri; order Cyprinodontiformes; family Nothobranchiidae; genus Nothobranchius; species Nothobranchius furzeri. The sequence goes on from NC_091742.1 coordinate 65,647,459, forward strand.
CTTTGATTTGTCCCTAGCAATAATGTCTCAGTGCTGGCATTTTAGAGACAAGAAATGGGGTGGGAGCCGATTCTTACTCGAAAAAAGAGCAACAGTGATGACGACAACTGTTTAACTTAGCCTTTTACCTCCATATGCAAGAATCTAGTCTTTGCAGTGGGCGACACAATCATACTTTGACATATACACAAGGGATTTTTCAGAGATTTTTCGAGGTGTGTCCTTCGCTTACGGCCATACCACCCTGAAAAAGCCCGATCCCGTCTGATCTCGGAAGCAATCCAGAGTTGGGCCTGGTCAGTACCTGTATGGGAGACCTCTTGGGAATACCAGGTGCTGTAAGCTTTTTCACTAATTTGTTATAAAATACAGTTTTTTTCACTTCACCACATCTTTGAACAGCTTCGTCATTGAATAATTTTAAAGCCAGGTGTTCCACACGAACTGCACACACTTGTTGGTAATAAACCTCCTTTTATTTGTCCCTAGCAATAATGTCTCAGTGCTGGCATTTAGAGACAAGAAATGGGGTGGGAGCCAGTTGTTAGAGTCTAAAGAAGAGCAACAATGATGAAGACAACTGTTTAACTTAGCCTTTTACCTCTATATGCAAGAATCTAGTCTTTGCAGTGGGCGACACAATCATACCTTGACAAATACAGAAGGGATTTTCCAGAGATGTTTCAAGGTTTTTCCTTCACTTACAGCCATACCACCCTGAAAAAGCCCGATCCCCTCTGATCTCGGAATCAATCCAGGGTTGGGCCTGGTCAGTACCTGTATGGGAGGCCTCTTGGGAATACCAGGTGCTGTAAGCTTTTTCACTAATTTGTTATAAAATACAGTTTTTTTTCACTTCACCACATCTTTGAACAGCTTCGTCATTGAATAATTTTAAAGCCAGGTGTTCCACACGAACTGCACACACTTGTTGGTAATAAACCTCCTTTGATTTGTCCCTAGCAATAATGTCTCAGTGCTGGCATTTTAGAGACAAAAAATGGGGTGGGAGCCGATTGTTACTCGAAAAAAAAGCAACTGTGATGAAGACAACTGTTTAACTTAGCCTTTTACCTCCATATGCAAGAATCTAGTCTTTGCAGTGGGCGACACAATCATACTTTGACATATACACAAGGGATTTTTCAGAGATTTTTCAAGGTGTGTCTTTCGCTTACGGCCATACCACCCTGAAAAAGCCTGATCCCGTCTGATCTCGGAAGCAATCCAGGGTTGGGCCTGGTCAGTACCTGTATGGGAGACCTCTTGGGAATACCAGGTGCTGTAAGCTTTTTCACTAATTTGTTATAAAATACAGTTTTTTTCACTTCACCATAGCTTTGAACAGCTTCGTCATTGAATAATTTTAAAGCCAGGTGTTCCACACGAACTGCACACACTTGTTGGTAATAAACCTCCTTTGATTTGTCCCTAGCAATAATGTCTCAGTGCTGGCATTTTAGAGACAAGAAATGGGGTGGGAGCCAATTGTTAAAGTCTAAAGAAGAGCAACAATGATGAAGACAACTGTTTAAATTAGCCTTTTACCTCTATGTGCAAGAATCTAGTCTTTGCAGTGGGCGACACAATCATACCTTGACAAATACACAAGGGATTTTTCAGGGATTTTTCAAGGTTTTTCCTTCGCTTACAGCCATACCACCCTGAAAAAGCCCGATCCCCTCTCATCTCGGAATCAATCCAGGGTTGGGCCTGGTCAGTACCTGTATGGGAGACCTCTTGGGAATACCAAGTGCTGTAAGCTTTTTCACTAATTTGTTATAAAATACAGTTTTTTTCACTTCACCACATCTTTGAACAGCTTTGTCATTGAATAATTTTAAAGCCAGGTGTTCCACACGAACTGCACACACTTGTTGGTAATAAACCTCCTTTGATTTGTCCCTAGCAATAATGTCTCAGTGCTGGCATTTTAGAGACAAGAAATGGGGTGGGAGCCAATTGTTAGAGTCTAAAGAAGAGCAACAATGATGAAGACAACTGTTTAACTTAGCCTTTTACCTGTATATGCAAGAATCTAGTCTTTGCAGTGGGCGACACAATCATACCTTGACAAATACACAAGGGATTTTCCAGAGATGTTTCAAGGTTTTTCCTTCGCTTACAGCCATACCACCCTGAAAAAGCCCGATCCCCTCTGATCTCGGAATCAATCCAGGGTTGTGCCTGGTCAGTACCTGTATGGGAGACCTCTTGGGAATACCAGGTACTGTAAGCTTTTTCACTAATTTGTTATAAAATACAGTTTTTTCCTTTCACCACATCTTTGAACAGCTTCGTCATTGAATAATTTTAAAGCCAGGTGTTCCACACGAACTGCACACACTTGTTGGTAATAAACCTCCTTTGATTTGTCCCTAGCAATAATGTCTCAGTGCTGGCATTTTAGAGACAAGAAATGGGGTGGGAGCCGATTGTTACTCGAAAAAAGAGCAACAGTGATGAAGACAACTGTTTAACTTAGCCTTTTACCTCCATATGCAAGAATCTAGTCTTTGCAGTGGGCGACACAATCATTCTTTGACAAATACACAAGGGATTTTTCAGAGATTTTTCAAGGTGTGTCCTTCGCTTACGGCCATACCACCCTGAAAAAGCCCGATCCCGTCTGATCTCGGAAGCAATCCAGGGTTGGGCCTGGTCAGTACCTGTATGGGAGACCTCTTGGGAATACCAGGTGCTGTAAGCTTTTTCACTAATTTGTTATAAAATACAGTTTTTTTCACTTCACCATAGCTTTGAACAGCTTCGTCATTGAATAATTTTAAAGTCAGGTGTTCCACACGAACTGCACACACTTGTTGGTAATAAACCTCCTTTGATTTGTCCCTAGCAATAATGTCTCAGTGCTGGCATTTTAGAGACAAGAAATGGGGTGGGAGCCAATTGTTAAAGTCTAAAGAAGAGCAACAATGATGAAGACAACTGTTTAACTTAGCCTTTTACCTCTATGTGCAAGAATCTAGTCTTTGCAGTGGGCGACACAATCATACCTTAACAAATACACAAGGGATTTTTCAGAGATTTTTCAAGGTTTTTCCTTCGCTTACAGCCATACCACCCTGAAAAAGCCCGATCCCCTCTCATCTCGGAATCATGCAGGGTTGGGCCTGGTCAGTACCTGTATGGGAGACCTCTTGGGAATACCAGGTGCTGTAAGCTTTTTCACTAATTTGTTATAAAATACAGTTTTTTTCACTTCACCACATCTTTGAACAGCTTCGTCATTGAATAATTTTAAAGCCAGGTGTTCCACACGAACTGCACACACTTGTTGGTAATAAACCTCCTTTGATTTGTCCCTAGCAATAATGTCTCAGTGCTGGCATTTTAGAGACAAGAAATGGGGTGGGAGCCAATTGTTAGAGTCTAAAGAAGAGCAACAATGATGAAGACAACTGTTTAACTTAGCCTTTTACCTCTATATGCAAGAATCTAGTCTTTGCAGTGGGCGACACAATCATAGCTTGACAAATACACAAGGGATTTTTCAGAGATTGTTCAAGGTTTTTCCTTCGCTTACAGCCATACCACCCTGAAAAAGCCCGATCCCCTCTGATCTCGGAATCAATCTAGGTTTGGGCCTGGTCAGTACCTGTATGGGAGACCTTTTGGGAATACCAGGTGCTGTAAGCTTTTTCACTAATTTGTTATAAAATACAGTTTTTTTCACTTCACCACAGCTTTGAACAGCTTCGTCTTTGAATAATTTTAAAGCAAGGTGTTCCACACGAACTGCACACACTTGTTGGTAATAAACCTCCTTTGAATTGTCCCTAGCAATAATGTCTCAGTGCTGGCATTTTAGAGACAAGAAATGGGGTGGGAGCCGATTGTTACTCGAAAAAAGAGCAACAGTGATGAAGACAACTGTTTAACTTAGCCTTTTACCTCCATATGCAAGAATCTAGTCTTTGCAGTGGGCGACACAATCATACTTTGACATATACACAAGGGATTTTTCAGAGATTTTTCAAGGTGTGTCTTTCGCTTATGGCCAAACCACCCTGAAAAACCCCAATCCCGTCTGATCTCGGAAGCAATCCAGGGTTGGGCCTGGTCAGTAACTGAATGGGAGACCTCTTGGGAATACCAGGTGCTGTAAGCTTTTTCACTAATTTGTTATAAAATACAGTTTTTTTCACTTCACCACATCTTTGAACAGCTTCGTCATTGAATAATTTTAAAGCCAGGTGTTCCACACGAACTGCACACACTTGTTGGTAATAAACCTCCTTTGATTTGTCCCTAGCAATAATGTCTCAGTGCTGGCATTTTAGAGACAAGAAATGGGGTGGGAGCCGATTCTTACTCGAAAAAAGAGCAACAGTGATGACGACAACTGTTTAACTTAGCCTTTTACCTCCATATGCAAGAATCTAGTCTTTGCAGTGGGCGACACAATCATACTTTGACATATACACAAGGGATTTTTCAGAGATTTTTCGAGGTGTGTCCTTCGCTTACGGCCATACCACCCTGAAAAAGCCCGATCCCGTCTGATCTCGGAAGCAATCCAGGGTTGGGCCTGGTCAGTACCTGTATGGGAGACCTCTTGGGAATACCAGGTGCTGTAAGCTTTTTCACTAATTTGTTATAAAATACAGTTTTTTTCACTTCACCACATCTTTGAACAGCTTCGTCATTGAATAATTTTAAAGCCAGGTGTTCCACACGAACTGCACACACTTGTTGGTAATAAACCTCCTTTTATATGTCCCTAGCAATAATGTCTCAGTGCTGGCATTTAGAGACAAGAAATGGGGTGGGAGCCAGTTGTTAGAGTCTAAAGAAGAGCAACAATGATGAAGACAACTGTTTAACTTAGCCTTTTACCTCTATATGCAAGAATCTAGTCTTTGCAGTGGGCGACACAATCATACCTTGACAAATACAGAAGGGATTTTCCAGAGATGTTTCAAGGTTTTTCCTTCACTTACAGCCATACCACCCTGAAAAAGCCCGATCCCCTCTGATCTCGGAATCAATCCAGGGTTGGGCCTGGTCAGTACCTGTATGGGAGGCCTCTTGGGAATACCAGGTGCTGTAAGCTTTTTCACTAATTTGTTATAAAATACAGTTTTTTTTCACTTCACCACATCTTTGAACAGCTTCGTCATTGAATAATTTTAAAGCCAGGTGTTCCACACGAACTGCACACACTTGTTGGTAATAAACCTCCTTTGATTTGTCCCTAGCAATAATGTCTCAGTGCTGGCATTTTAGAGACAAAAAATGGGGTGGGAGCCGATTGTTACTCGAAAAAAAAGCAACTGTGATGAAGACAACTGTTTAACTTAGCCTTTTACCTCCATATGCAAGAATCTAGTCTTTGCAGTGGGCGACACAATCATACTTTGACATATACACAAGGGATTTTTCAGAGATTTTTCAAGGTGTGTCCTTCGCTTACGGCCATACCACCCTGAAAAAGCCCGATCCCGTCTGATCTCGGAAGCAATCCAGGGTTGGGCCTGGTCAGTACCTGTATGGGAGACCTCTTGGGAATACTAGGTGCTGTAAGCTTTTTCACTAATTTGTTATAAAATACAGTTTTTTTCACTTCACCATAGCTTTGAACAGCTTCGTCATTGAATAATTTTAAAGCCAGGTGTTCCACACGAACTGCACACACTTGTTGGTAATAAACCTCCTTTGATTTGTCCCTAGCAATAATGTCTCAGTGCTGGCATTTTAGAGACAAGAAATGGGGTGGGAGTTAATTGTTAAAGTCTAAAGAAGAGCAACAATGATGAAGACAACTGTTTAACTTAGCCTTTTACCTCTATGTGCAAGAATCTAGTCTTTGCAGTGGGCGACACAATCATACCTTGACAAATACACAAGGGATTTTTCAGAGATTTTTCAAGGTTTTTCCTTCGCTTACAGCCATACCACCCTGAAAAAGCCCGATCCCCTCTCATCTCGGAATCAATCCAGGGTTGGGCCTGGTCAGTACCTGTATGGGAGACCTCTTGGGAATACCAGGTGCTGTAAGATTTTTCACTAATTTGTTATAAAATACAGTTTTTTTCACTTCACCACATCTTTGAACAGCTTCGTCATTGAATAATTTTAAAGCCAGGTGTTCCACACGAACTGCACACACTTGTTGGTAATAAACCTCCTTTGATTTGTCCCTAGCAATAATGTCTCAGTGCTGGCATTTTAGAGACAAGAAATGGGGTGGGAGCCAATTGTTAGAGTCTAAAGAAGAGCAACAATGATGAAGACAACTGTTTAACTTAGCCTTTTACCTCTATATGCAAGAATCTAGTCTTTGCAGTGGGCGACACAATCATACCTTGACAAATACACAAGGGATTTTCCAGAGATGTTTCAAGGTTTTTCCTTCGCTTACAGCCATACCACCCTGAAAAAGCCCGATCCCCTCTGATCTCGGAATCAATCCAGGGTTGGGACTGGTCAGTACCTGTATGGGAGACCTCTTGGGAATACCAGGTGCTGTAAGCTTTTTCACTAATTTGTTATAAAATACAGTTTTTTTTTCACTTCACCACATCTTTGAACAGCTTCGTCATTGAATAATTTTAAAGCCAGGTGTTCCACACGAACTGCACACACTTGTTGGTAATAAACCTCCTTTGATTTGTCCCTAGCAATAATGTTTCAGTGCTGGCATTTTAGAGACAAAAAATGGGGTGGGAGCCGATTGTTACTCGAAAAAAAAGCAACTGTGATGAAGACAACTGTTTAACTTAGCCTTTTACCTCCATACGCAAGAATCTAGTCTTTGCAGTGGGCGACACAATCATACTTTGACATATACACAAGGGATTTTTCAGAGATTTTTCAAGGTGTGTCCTTCGCTTACGGCCATACCACCCTGAAAAAGCCCGATCCCGTCTGATCTCGGAAGCAATCCAGGGTTGGGCCTGGTCAGTACCTGTATGGGAGACCTCTTGGGAATACCAGGTGCTGTAAGTTTTTCACTAATTTGTTATAAAATACAGTTTTTTTCACTTCACCATAGCTTTGAACAGCTTCGTCATTGAATAATTTTAAAGCCAGGTGTTCCACACGAACTGCACACACTTGTTGGTAATAAACCTCCTTTGATTTGTCCCTAGCAATAATGTCTCAGTGCTGGCATTTTAGAGACAAGAAATGGGGTGGGAGCCAATTGTTAAAGTCTAAAGAAGAGCAACAATGATGAAGACAACTGTTTAACTTAGCCTTTTACCTCTATGTGCAAGAATCTAGTCTTTGCAGTGGGCGACACAATCATACCTTGACAAATACACAAGGGATTTTTCAGAGATTTTTCAAGGTTTTTCCTTCGCTTACAGCCATACCACCCTGAAAAAGCCTGATCCCCTCTCATCTCGGAATCAATCCAGGGTTGGGCCTGGTCAGTACCTGTATGGGAGACCTCTTGGGAATACCAGGTGCTGTAAGCTTTTTCACTAATTTGTTATAAAATACAGTTTTTTTCACTTCACCACATCTTTGAACAGCTTCGTCATTGAATAATTTTAAAACCAGGTGTTCCACACGAACTGCACACACTTGTTGGTAATAAACCTCCTTTGATTTGTCCCTAGCAATAATGTCTCAGTGCTGGCATTTTAGAGACAAGAAATGGGGTGGGAGCCAATTGTTAGAGTCTAAAGAAGAGCAACAATGATGAAGACAACTGTTTAACTTAGCCTTTTACCTCTATATGCAAGAATCTAGTCTTTGCAGTGGGCGACACAATCATACCTTGACAAATACACAAGGGATTTTCCAGAGATGTTTCAAGGTTTTTCCTTCGCTTACAGCCATACCACCCTGAAAAAGCCCGATCCCCTCTGATCTCGGAATCAATCCGGGGTTGGGCCTGGTCAGTACCTGTATGGGAGACCTCTTGGGAATACCAGGTGCTGTAAGCTTTTTCACTAATTTGTTATAAAATACAGTTTTTTTCACTTCACCACATCTTTGAACAGCTTCGTCATTGAATAATTTTAAAGCCAGGTGTTCCACACGAACTGCACACACTTGTTGGTAATAAACCTCCTTTGATTTGTCCCTAGCAATAATGTCTCAGTGCTGGCATTTTAGAGACAAGAAATGGGGTGGGAGCCGATTGTTACTCGAAAAAAGAGCAACAGTGATGAAGACAACTGTTTAACTTAGCCTTTTACCTCCATATGCAAGAATCTAGTCTTTGCAGTGGGGAACACAATCATACTTTGACATATACACACGGGATTTTTCAGAGATTTTTCAAGGTGTGTCCTTCGCTTACGGCCATACCACCCTGAAAAAGCCCGATCCCGTCTGATCTCGGAAGCAATCCAGGGTTGGGCCTGGTCAGTATCTGTATGGGAGACCTCTTGGGAATACCAGGTGCTGTAAGCTTTTTCACTAATTTGTTATAAAATACAGTTTTTTTCACTTCAACATAGCTTTGAACAGCTTCGTCATTGAATAATTTTAAAGCCAGGTGTTCCACACGAACTGCACACACTTGTTTGTAATAAACCTCCTTTCATTTGTCCCTAGCAATAATGTCTCAGTGCTGGCATTTTAGAGACAAGAAATGGGGTGGGAGCCAATTGTTAGAGTCTAAAGAAGAGCAACAATGATGAAGACAACTGTTTAACTTAGCCTTTTACCTCTATGTGCAAGAATCTAGTCTTTGCAGTGGGCGACACAATCATACCTTGACAAATACACAAAGGATTTTTCAGAGATTTTTCAAGGTTTTTCCTTCGCTTACAGCCATACCACCCTGAAAAAGCCCGATCCCCTCTCATCTCGGAATCAATCCAGGGTTGGGCCTGGTCAGTACCTGTATGGGAGACCTCTTGGGAATACCAGGTGCTGTAAACTTTTTCACTAATTTGTTATAAAATACAGTTTTTTTCACTTCACCACATCTTTGAACAGCTTCGTCATTGAATAATTTTAAAGCCAGGTGTTCCACACGAACTGCACACACTTGTTGGTAATAAACCTCCTTTGATTTGTCCCTAGCAATAATGTCTCAGTGCTGGCATTTTAGAGACAAGAAATGGGGTGGGAGCCGATTGTTACTCGAAAAAAGAGCAACAGTGATGAAGACAACTGTTTAACTTAGCCTTTTACCTCCATATGCAAGAATCTAGTCTTTGCAGTGGGCGACACAATCATTCTTTGACAAATACACAAGGGATTTTTCAGAGATTTTTCAAGGTGTGTCCTTCGCTTACGGCCATACCACCCTGAAAAAGCCCGATCCCGTCTGATCTCAGAAGCAATCCAGGGTTGGGCCTGGTCAGTACCTGTATGGGAGACCTCTTGGGAATACCAGGTGCTGTAAGCTTTTTCACTAATTTGTTATAAAATGCAGTTTTTTTCACTTCACCATAGCTTTGAACAGCTTCGTCATTGAATAATTTTAAAGCCAGGTGTTCCACACGAACTGCACACACTTGTTGGTAATAAACCTCCTTTGATTTGTCCCTAGCAATAATGTCTCAGTGCTGGCATTTTAGAGACAAGAAATGGGGTGGGAGTTAATTGTTAAAGTCTAAAGAAGAGCAACAATGATGAAGACAACTGTTTAACTTAGCCTTTTACCTCTATGTGCAAGAATCTAGTCTTTGCAGTGGGCGACACAATCATACCTTGACAAATACACAAGGGATTTTTCAGAGATTTTTCAAGGTTTTTCCTTAGCTTACAGCCATACCACCCTGAAAAAGCCCGATCCCCTCTCATCTCGGAATCAATCCAGGGTTGGGCCTGGTCAGTACCTGTATGGGAGACCTCTTGGGAATACCAGGTGCTGTAAGATTTTTCACTAATTTGTTATAAAATACAGTTTTTTTCACTTCACCACATCTTTGAACAGCTTCGTCATTGAATAATTTTAAAGCCAGGTGTTCCACACGAACTGCACACACTTGTTGGTAATAAACCTCCTTTGATTTGTCCCTAGCAATAATGTCTCAGTGCTGGCATTTTAGAGACAAGAAATGGGGTGGGAGCCAATTGTTAGAGTCTAAAGAAGAGCAACAATGATGAAGACAACTGTTTAACTTAGCCTTTTACCTCTATATGCAAGAATCTAGTCTTTGCAGTGGGCGACACAATCATACCTTGACAAATACACAAGGGATTTTCCAGAGATGTTTCAAGGTTTTTCCTTCGCTTACAGCCATACCACCCTGAAAAAGCCCGATCCCCTCTGATCTCGGAATCAATCCAGGGTTGGGCCTGGTCAGTACCTGTATGGGAGACCTCTTGGGAATACCAGGTGCTGTAAGCTTTTTCACTAATTTGTTATAAAATACAGTTTTTTTTTCACTTCACCACATCTTTGAACAGCTTCGTCATTGAATAATTTTAAAGCCAGGTGTTCCACACGAACTGCACACACTTGTTGGTAATAAACCTCCTTTGATTTGTCCCTAGCAATAATGTTTCAGTGCTGGCATTTTAGAGACAAAAAATGGGGTGGGAGCCGATTGTTACTCGAAAAAAAAGCAACTGTGATGAAGACAACTGTTTAACTTAGCCTTTTACCTCCATACGCAAGAATCTAGTCTTTGCAGTGGGCGACACAATCATACTTTGACATATACACAAGGGATTTTTCAGACATTTTTCAAGGTGTGTCCTTCGCTTACGGCCATACCACCCTGAAAAAGCCCGATCCCGTCTGATCTCGGAAGCAATCCAGGGTTGGGCCTGGTCAGTACCTGTATGGGAGACCTCTTGGGAATACCAGGTGCTGTAAGTTTTTCACTAATTTGTTATAAAATACAGTTTTTTTCACTTCACCATAGCTTTGAACAGCTTCGTCATTGAATAATTTTAAAGCCAGGTGTTCCACACGAACTGCACACACTTGTTGGTAATAAACCTCCTTTGATTTGTCCCTAGCAATAATGTCTCAGTGCTGGCATTTTAGAGACAAGAAATGGGGTGGGAGCCAATTGTTAGAGTCTAAAGAAGAGCAACAATGATGAAGACAACTGTTTAACTTAGCCTTTTACCTCTATATGCAAGAATCTAGTCTTTGCAGTGGGCGACACAATCATACCTTGACAAATACACAAGGGATTTTCCAGAGATGTTTCAAGGTTTTTCCTTCGCTTACAGCCATACCACCCTGAAAAAGCCCGATCCCCTCTGATCTCGGAATCAATCCGGGGTTGGGCCTGGTCAGTACCTGTATGGGAGACCTCTTGGGAATACCAGGTGCTGTAAGCTTTTTCACTAATTTGTTATAAAATACAGTTTTTTTCACTTCACCACATCTTTGAACAGCTTCGTCATTGAATAATTTTAAAGCCAGGTGTTCCACACGAACTGCACACACTTGTTGGTAATAAACCTCCTTTGATTTGTCCCTAGCAATAATGTCTCAGTGCTGGCATTTTAGAGACAAGAAATGGGGTGGGAGACGATTGTTACTCGAAAAAAGAGCAACAGTGATGAAGACAACTGTTTAACTTAGCCTTTTACCTCCATATGCAAGAATCTAGTCTTTGCAGTGGGGAACACAATCATACTTTGACATATACACACGGGATTTTTCAGAGATTTTTCAAGGTGTGTCCTTCGCTTACGGCCATACCACCCTGAAAAAGCCCGATCCCGTCTGATCTCGGAATCAATCCAGGGTTGGGCCTGGTCAGTACCTGTATGGGAGACCTCTTGGGAATACCAGGTGCTGTAAGCTTTTTCACTAATTTGTTATAAAATACAGTTTTTTTGACTTCACCACATCTTTGAACAGCTTCGTCATTGAATAATTTTAAAGCCAGGTGTTCCACACGAACTGCACACACTTGTTGGTAATAAACATCCTTTGAATTGTCCCTAGCAATAATGTCTCAGTGCTGGCATTTTAGAGACAAGAAATGGGGTGGGAGCCGATTGTTACTCGAAAAAAGAGCAACAGTGATGAAGACAACTGTTTAACTTAGCCTTTTACCTCCATATGCAAGAATCTAGTCTTTGCAGTGGGTGACACAATCATACTTTGACATATACACAAGGGATTTTTCAGAGATTGTTCAAGGTGTGTCTTTCGCTTATGACCAAACCACCCTGAAAAACCCCGATCCCGTCTGATCTCGGAAGCAATCCAGGGTTGGGCCTGGTCAGTACCTGTATGGGAGACCTCTTGGGAATACCAGGTGCTGTAAGCTTTTTCACTAATTTGTTATAAAATACAGTTTTTTTCACTTCACCACATCTTTGAACAGCTTCGTCATTGAATAATTTTAAAGCCAGGTGTTCCACACGAACTGCACACACTTGTTGGTAATAAACCTCCTTTGATTTGTCCCTAGCAATAATGTCTCAGTGCTGGCATTTTAGAGACAAGAAATGGGGTGGGAGCCGATTCTTACTCGAAAAAAGAGCAACAGTGATGAAGACAACTGTTTAACTTAGCCTTTTACCTCCATATGCAAGAATCTAGTCTTTGCAGTGGGCGACACAATCAAACTTTGACATATACACAAGGGATTTTTCAGAGATTTTTCAAGGTGTGTCCTTCGCTTACGGCCATACCACCCTGAAAAAGCCCGATCCCGTCTGGTCTCGGAAGCAATCCAGGGTTGGGCCTGGTCAGTACCTGTATGGGAGACCTCTTGGGAATACCAGGTGCTGTAAGCTTTTTCACTAATTTGTTATAAAATACAGTTTTTTTCACTTCACCACATCTTTGAACAGCTTCGTCATTGAATAATTTTAAAGCCAGGTGTTCCACACGAACTGCACACACTTGTTGGTAATAAACCTCCTTTTATTTGTCCCTAGCAATAATGTCTCAGTGCTGGCATTTAGAGACAAGAAATGGGGTGGGAGCCAGTTGTTAGAGTCTAAAGAAGAGCAACAATGATGAAGACAACTGTTTAACTTAGCCTTTTACCTCTATATGCAAGAATCTAGTCTTTGCAGTGGGCGACACAATCATACCTTGACAAATACAGAAGGGATTTTCCAGAGATGTTTCAAGGTTTTTCCTTCGCATACAGCCATACCACCCTGAAAAAGCCCGATCCCCTCTGATCTTGGAATCAATCCAGGGTTGGGCCTGGATAGTACCTGTATGGGAGACCTCTTGGGAATACCAGGTGCTGTAAGCTTTTTCACTAATTTGTTATAAAATACAGTTTTTTTTCACTTCACCACATCTTTGAACAGCTTCGTCATTGAATAATTTTAAAGCCAGGTGTTCCACACGAACTGCACACACTTGTTGGTAATAAACCTCCTTTGATTTGTCCCTAGCAATAATGTCTCAGTGCTGGCATTTTAGAGACAAAAAATGGGGTGGGAGCCGATTGTTACTCGAAAAAAAAGCAACTGTGATGAAGACAACTGTTTAACTTAGCCTTTTACCTCCATATGCAAGAATCTAGTCTTTGCAGTGGGCGACACAATCATACTTTGACATATACACAAGGGATTTTTCAGAGATTTTTCAAGGTGTGTCCTTCGCTTACGGCCATACCACCCTGAAAAAGCCCGATCCCGTCTGATCTCGGAATCAATCCAGGGTTGGGCCTGGTCAGTACCTGTATGGGAGACCTCTTGGGAATACCAGGTGCTGTAAGCTTTTTCACTAATTTGTTATAAAATACAGTTTTTTTGACTTCACCACATCTTTGAACAGCTTCGTCATTGAATAATTTTAAAGCCAGGTGTTCCACACGAACTGCACACACTTGTTGGTAATAAACATCCTTTGAATTGTCCCTAGCAATAATGTCTCAGTGCTGGCATTTTAGAGACAAGAAATGGGGTGGGAGCCGATTGTTACTCGAAAAAAGAGCAACAGTGATGAAGACAACTGTTTAACTTAGCCTTTTACCTCCATATGCAAGAATCTAGTCTTTGCAGTGGGTGACACAATCATACTTTGACATATACACAAGGGATTTTTCAGAGATTGTTCAAGGTGTGTCTTTCGCTTATGACCAAACCACCCTGAAAAACCCCGATCCCGTCTGATCTCGGAAGCAATCCAGGGTTGGGCCTGGTCAGTACCTGTATGGGAGACCTCTTGGGAATACCAGGTGCTGTAAGCTTTTTCACTAATTTGTTATAAAATACAGTTTTTTTCACTTCACCACATCTTTGAACAGCTTCGTCATTGAATAATTTTAAAGCCAGGTGTTCCACACGAACTGCACACACTTGTTGGTAATAAACCTCCTTTGATTTGTCCCTAGCAATAATGTCTCAGTGCTGGCATTTTAGAGACAAGAAATGGGGTGGGAGCCGATTCTTACTCGAAAAAAGAGCAACAGTGATGAAGACAACTGTTTAACTTAGCCTTTTACCTCCATATGCAAGAATCTAGTCTTTGCAGTGGGCGACACAATCAAACTTTGACATATACACAAGGGATTTTTCAGAGATTTTTCAAGGTGTGTCCTTCGCTTACGGCCATACCACCCTGAAAAATCCCGATCCCGTCTGGTCTCGGAAGCAATCCAGGGTTGGGCCTGGTCAGTACCTGTATGGGAGACCTCTTGGGAATACCAGGTGCTGTAAGCTTTTTCACTAATTTGTTATAAAATACAGTTTTTTTCACTTCACCACATCTTTGAACAGCTTCGTCATTGAATAATTTTAAAGCCAGGTGTTCCACACGAACTGCACACACTTGTTGGTAATAAACCTCCTTTTATTTGTCCCTAGCAATAATGTCTCAGTGCTGGCATTTAGAGACAAGAAATGGGGTGGGAGCCAGTTGTTAGAGTCTAAAGAAGAGCAACAATGATGAAGACAACTGTTTAACTTAGCCTTTTACCTCTATATGCAAGAATCTAGTCTTTGCAGTGGGCGACACAATCATACCTTGACAAATACAGAAGGGATTTTCCAGAGATGTTTCAAGGTTTTTCCTTCGCATACAGCCATACCACCCTGAAAAAGCCCGATCCCCTCTGATCTTGGAATCAATCCAGGGTTGGGCCTGGATAGTACCTGTATGGGAGACCTCTTGGGAATACCAGGTGCTGTAAGCTTTTTCACTAATTTGTTATAAAATACAGTTTTTTTTCACTTCACCACATCTTTGAACAGCTTCGTCATTGAATAATTTTAAAGCCAGGTGTTCCACACGAACTGCACACACTTGTTGGTAATAAACCTCCTTTGATTTGTCCCTAGCAATAATGTCTCAGTGCTGGCATTTTAGAGACAAAAAATGGGGTGGGAGCCGATTGTTACTCGAAAAAAAAGCAACTGTGATGAAGACAACTGTTTAACTTAGCCTTTTACCTCCATATGCAAGAATCTAGTCTTTGCAGTGGGCGACACAATCATACTTTGACATATACACAAGGGATTTTTCAGAGATTTTTCAAGGTGTGTCCTTCGCTTACGGCCATACCACCCTGAAAAAGCCCGATCCCGTCTGATCTCAGAAGCAATCCAGGGTTGGGCCTGGTCAGTACCTGTATGGGAGACCTCTTGGGAATACCAGGTGCTGTAAGCTTTTTCACTAATTTGTTATAAAATACAGTTTTTTTCACTTCACCATAGCTTTGAACAGCTTCGTCATTGAATAATTTTAAAGCCAGGTGTTCCACACGAACTGCACACACGTGTTGGTAATAAACCTCCTTTCATTTGTCCCTAGCAATAATGTCTCAGTGCTGGCATTTTAGAGACAAGAAATGGGGTGGGAGCCAATTGTTAAAGTCTAAAGAAGAGCAACAATGATGAAGACAACTGTTTAACTCAGCCTTTTACCTCTATGTGCAAGAATCTAGTCTTTGCAGTGGGCGACACAATCATACCTTGACAAATACACAAGGGATTTTTCAGAGATTTTTCAAGGTTTTTCCTTCGCTTACAGCCATACCACCCTGAAAAAGCCCGATCCCCTCTGATCTTGGAATCAATCCAGGGTTGGGCCTGGATAGTACCTGTATGGGAGACCTCTTGGGAATACCAGGTGCTGTAAGCTTTTTCACTAATTTGTTATAAAATACAGTTTTTTTTCACTTCACCACATCTTTGAACAGCTTCGTCATTGAATAATTTTAAAGCCAGGTGTTCCACACGAACTGCACACACTTGTTGGTAATAAACCTCCTTTGATTTGTCCCTAGCAATAATGTCTCAGTGCTGGCATTTTAGAGACAAGAAATGGGGTGGGAGCCGATTGTTACTCTAAAAAAGAGCAACAGTGATGAAGACAACTGTTTAACTTAGCCTTTTAACTCCATATGCAAGAATCTAGTCTTTGCAGTGGGCGAAACAATCATACTTTGACAGATACACAAGGGATTTTTCAGAGATTTTTCAAGGTGTGTCCTTCGCTTACGGCCATACCACACTGAAAAAGCTCGATCCCGTTTTATCTCGGAAGCAATCCAGGGTTGGGCCTGGTCAGTACCTGTATGGGAGACCTCTTGGGAATACCAGGTGCTGTAAGCTTTTTCACTAATTTGTTATAAAATACAGTTTTTTTCACTTCACCACATCTTTGAACAGCTTCGTCATTGAATAATTTTAAAGCCAGGTGTTCCACACGAACTGCACACACTTGTTGGTAATTAACCTCCTTTGATTTGTCCCTAGCAATAATGTCTCAGTGCTGGCATTTTAGAGACAAGAAATGGGGTGGGAGCCGATTGTTACTCGAAAAAAGAGCAACAGTGATGAAGACAACTGTTTAACTTACCCTTTTACCTCCATATGCAAGAATCTAGTCTTTGCAGTGGGCAACACAATCATACTTTGACATATACACAAGGGATTTTTCAGAGATTTTTCAAGGTGTGTCTTTCGCTTACGGCCATACCACCCTGAAAAAGCCCGATCCCGCCTGATCTCGGAAGCAATCCAGGGTTGGGCCTGGTCAGTACCTGTATGGGAGACCTCTTGGGAATACCAGGTGCTGTAAGCTTTTTCATTAATTTGTTATAAAATACAGTTTTTTTCACTTCACCACATCTTTGAACAGCTTCGTCATTGAATAATTTTAAAGCCAGGTGTTCCACACGAACTGCACACACTTGTTGGTAATAAACATCCTTTGAATTGTCCCTAGCAATAATGTCTCAGTGCTGGCATTTTAGAGACAAGAAATGAGGTGGGAGCCGATTGTTACTCGAAAAAAGAGCAACAGTGATGAAGACAACTGTTTAACTTAGCCTTTTACCTCCATATGCAAGAATCTAGTCTTTGCAGTGAGTGACACAATCATACTTTGACATATACACAAGGGATTTTTCAGAGATTGTTCAAGGTGTGTCTTTCGCTTATGACCAAACCACCCTGAAAAACCCCGATCCCGTCTGATCTCGGAAGCAATCCAGGGTTGGGCCTCGTCAGTACCTGTATGGGAGACCTCTTGGGAATACCAGGTGCTGTAAGCTTTTTCACTAATTTGTTATAAAATACAGTTTTTTTCACTTCACCACATCTTTGAACAGCTTCGTCATTGAATAATTTTAAAGCCAGGTGTTCCACACGAACTGCACACACTTGTTGGTAATAAACCTCCTTTGATTTGTCCCTAGCAATAATGTCTCAGTGCTGGCATTTTAGAGACAAGAAATGGGGTGGGAGCCGATTCTTACTCGAAAAAAGAGCAACAGTGATGAAGACAACTGTTTAACTTAGCCTTTTACCTCCATATGCAAGAATCTAGTCTTTGCAGTGGGCGACACAATCATACTTTGACATATACACAAGGGATTTTTCAGAGATTTTTCAAGGTGTGTCCTTCGCTTACGGCCATACCACCCTGAAAAAGCCCGATCCCGTCTGATCTCGGAAGCAATCCAGGGTTGGGCCTGGTCAGTACCTGTATGGGAGACCTCTTGGGAATACCAAGTGCTGTAAGCTTTTTCACTAATTTGTTATAAAATACAGTTTTTTTCACTTCACCACATCTTTGAACAGCTTCGTCATTGAATAATTTTAAAGCCAGGTGTTCCACACGAACTGCACACACTTGTTGGTAATAAACCTCCTTTTATTTGTCCCTAGCAATAATGTCTCAGTGCTGGCATTTAGAGACAAGAAATGGGGTGGGAGCCAGTTGTTAGAGTCTAAAGAAGAGCAACAATGATGAAGACAACTGTTTAACTTAGCCTTTTACCTCTATATGCAAGAATCTAGTCTTTGCAGTGGGCGACACAATCATACCTTGACAAATACAGAAGGGATTTTCCAGAGATGTTTCAAGGTTTTTCCTTCGCATACAGCCATACCACCCTGAAAAAGCCCGATCCCCTCTGATCTTGGAATCAATCCAGGGTTGGGCCTGGATAGTACCTGTATGGGAGACCTCTTGGGAATACCAGGTGCTGTAAGCTTTTTCACTAATTTGTTATAAAATACAGTTTTTTTTTCACTTCACCACATCTTTGAACAGCTTCGTCATTGAATAATTTTAAAGCCAGGTGTTCAACACGAACTGCACACACTTGTTGGTAATAAACCTCCTTTGATTTGTCCCTAGCAATAATGTCTCAGTGCTGGCATTTTAGAGACAAAAAATGGGGTGGGAGCCGATTGTTACTCGAAAAAAAAGCAACTGTGATGAAGACAACTGTTTAACTTAGCCTTTTACCTCCATATGCAAGAATCTAGTCTTTGCAGTGGGCGACACAATCATACTTTGACATATACACAAGGGATTTTTCAGAGATTTTTCAAGGTGTGTCCTTCGCTTACGGCCATACCACCCTGAAAAAGCCCGATCCCGTCTGATCTCGGAAGCAATCCAGGGTTGGGCCTGGTCAGTACCTGTATGGGAGACCTCTTGGGAATACCAGGTGCTGTAAGCTTTTTCACTAATTTGTTATAAAATACAGTTTTTTTCACTTCACCATAGCTTTGAACAGCTTCGTCATTGAATAATTTTAAAGCCAGGTGTTCCACACGAACTGCACACACTTGTTGGTAATAAACCTCCTTTCATTTGTCCCTAGCAATAATGTCTCAGTGCTGGCATTTTAGAGACAAGAAATGGGGTGGGAGCCAATTGTTAGAGTCTAAAGAAGAGCAACAGTGATGAAGACAACTGTTTAACTTAGCCTTTTACCTCCATATGCAAGAGTCTAGTCTTTGCAGTGGGCGACACAATCATACTTTGACATATACACAAGGGATTTTTCAGAGATTTTTCAAGCTGTGTCCTTCGCTTACGGCCATACCACCCTGAAAAAGCCCGATCCCGTCTGATCTCGGAAGCAATCCAGGGTTGGGCCTGGTCAGTACCTGTATGGGAGACCTCTTGGGAAAACCAGGTGCTGTAAGCTTTTTCACTAATTTGTTATAAAATACAGTTTTTTTCACTTCACCACATCTTTGAACAGCTTCGTCATTGAATATTTTTAAAGCCAGGTGTTCCACACGAACTGCACACACTTGTTGGTAATAAACCTCCTTTTATTTGTCCCTAGCAATAATGTCTCAGTGCTGGCATTTTAGAGACAAGAAATGGGGTGGGAGCCAATTGTTAGAGTCTAAAGAAGAGCAACAATGATGAAGACAACTGTTTAACTTAGCCTTTTACCTCTATATGCAAGAATCTAGTCTTTGCAGTGGGCGACACAATCATACCTTGACAAATACACAAGGGATTTTCCAGAGATGTTTCAAGGTTTTTCCTTCGCTTACAGCCATACCACCCTGAAAAAGCCCGATCCCCTCTGATCTCGGAATCAATCCAGGGTTGGGCCTGGTCAGTACCTGTATGGGAGACCTCTTGGGAATACCAGGTGCTGTAAGCTTTTTCACTAATTTGTTATAAAATACAGTTTTTTTCACTTCACCACATCTTTGAACAGCTTCGTCATTGAATAATTTTAAAGCCAGGTGTTCCACACGAACTGCACACACTTGTTGGTAATAAACCTCCTTTGATTTGTCCCTAGCAATAATGTCTCAGTGCTGGCATTTTAGAGACAAGAAATGGGGTGGGAGCCGATTGTTACTCGAAAAAAGAGCAACAGTGATGAAGACAACTGTTTAACTTAGCCTTTTACCTCCATATGCAAGAATCTAGTCTTTGCAGTGGGCGACACAATCATACTTTGACATATACACAAGGGATTTTTCAGAGATTTTTCAAGGTGTGTCCTTCGCTTACGGCCATACCACCCTGAAAAAGCCCGATCCCGTCTGATCTCGGAAGCAATCCAGGGTTGGGCCTGGTCAGTACCTGTATGGGAGACCTCTTGGGAATACCAGGTGCTGTAAGCTTTTTCACTAATTTGTTATAAAATACAGTTTTTTTCACTTCACCATAGCTTTGAACAGCTTCGTCATTGAATAATTTTAAAGCCAGGTGTTCCACACGAACTGCACACACTTGTTGGTAATAAACCTCCTTTCATTTGTCCCTAGCAATAATGTCTCAGTGCTGGCATTTTAGAGACAAGAAATGGGGTGGGAGCCAATTGTTAGAGTCTAAAGAAGAGCAACAATGATGAAGACAACTGTTTAACTTAGCCTTTTACCTCTATGTGCAAGAATCTAGTCTTTGCAGTGGGCGACACAATCATACCTTGACAAATACACAAGGGATTTTTCAGAGATTTTTCAAGGTTTTTCCTTCGCTTACAGCCATACCACCCTGAAAAAGCCCGATCCCCTCTCATCTCGGAATCAATCCAGGGTTGGGCCTGGTCAGTACCTGTATGGGAGACCTCTTGGGAATACCAGGTGCTGTAAACTTTTTCACTAATTTGTTATAAAATACAGTTTTTTTTCACTTCACCACATCTTTGAACAGCTTCGTCATTGAATAATTTTAAAGCCAGGTGTTCCACACGAATTGCACACACTTGTTGGTAATAAACCTCCTTTGATTTGTCCCTAGCAATAATGTCTCAGTGCTGGCATTTTAGAGACAAGAAATGGGGTGGGAGCCAATTGTTAGAGTCTAAAGAAGAGCAACAATGATGAAGACAACTGTTTAACTTAGCCTTTTACCTCTATATGCAAGAATCTAGTCTTTGCAGTGGGCGACACAATCATACCTTGACAAATACACAAGGGATTTTTCAGAGATTTTTCAAGGTTTTTCCTTCGCTTACAGCCATACCACCCTGAAAAAGCCCGATCCCCTCTGATCTCGGAATCAATCCAGGTTTGGGCCTGGTCAGTACCTGTATGGGAGACCTTTTGGGAATACCAGGTGCTGTAAGCTTTTTCACTAATTTGTTATAAAATACAGTTTTTTTCACTTCACCACAGCTTTGAACAGCTTCGTCATTGAATAATTTTAAAGCCAGGTGTTCCACACGAACTGCACACACTTGTTGGTAATAAACCTCCTTTGAATTGTCCCTAGCAATAATGTCTCAGTGCTGGCATTTTAGAGACAAGAAATGGGGTGGGAGCCGATTGTTACTCGAAAAAAGAGCAACAGTGATGAAGACAACTGTTTAACTTAGCCTTTTACCTCCATATGCAAGAATCTAGTCTTTGCAGTGGGCGACACAATCATTCTTTGACATATACACAAGGGATTTTTCAGAGATTTTTCAAGGTGTGTCCTTCGCTTACGGCCATACCACCCTGAAAAAGCCCGATCCCGTCTGATCTCGGAAGCAATCCAGGGTTGGGCCTGGTCAGTACCTGTATGGGAGACCTCTTGGGAATACCAGGTGCTGTAAGCTTTTTCACTAATTTGTTATAAAATACAGTTTTTTTTCACTTCACCACATCTTTGAACAGCTTCGTCATTGAATAATTTTAAAGCCAGGTGTTCCACACGAATTGCACACACTTGTTGGTAATAAACCTCCTTTGATTTGTCCCTAGCAATAATGTCTCAGTGCTGGCATTTTAGAGACAAGAAATGGGGTGGGAGCCAATTGTTAGAGTCTAAAGAAGAGCAACAATGATGAAGACAACTGTTTAACTTAGCCTTTTACCTCTATATGCAAGAATCTAGTCTTTGCAGTGGGCGACACAATCATACCTTGACAAATACACAAGGGATTTTTCAGAGATTTTTCAAGGTTTTTCCTTCGCTTACAGCCATACCACCCTGAAAAAGCCCGATCCCCTCTGATCTCGGAATCAATCCAGGTTTGGGCCTGGTCAGTACCTGTATGGGAGACCTTTTGGGAATACCAGGTGCTGTAAGCTTTTTCACTAATTTGTTATAAAATACAGTTTTTTTCACTTCACCACAGCTTTGAACAGCTTCGTCATTGAATAATTTTAAAGCCAGGTGTTCCACACGAACTGCACACACTTGTTGGTAATAAACCTCCTTTGAATTGTCCCTAGCAATAATGTCTCAGTGCTGGCATTTTAGAGACAAGAAATGGGGTGGGAGCCGATTGTTACTCGAAAAAAGAGCAACAGTGATGAAGACAACTGTTTAACTTAGCCTTTTACCTCCATATGCAAGAATCTAGTCTTTGCAGTGGGCGACACAATCATACTTTGACATATACACAAGGGATTTTTCAGAGATTTTTCAAGGTGTGTCTTTCGCTTATGGCCAAACCACCCTGAAAACCCCCGATCCCGTCTGATCTCGGAAGCAATCCAGGGTTGGGCCTGGTCAGTACCTGTATGGGAGACCTCTTGGGAATACCAGGTGCTGTAAGCTTTTTCACTAATTTGTTATAAAATACAGTTTTTTTCACTTCACCACATCTTTGAACAGCTTCGTCATTGAATAATTTTAAAGCCAGGTGTTCCACACGAACTGCACACACTTGTTGGTAATAAACCTCCTTTGATTTGTCCCTAGCAATAATGTCTCAGTGCTGGCATTTTAGAGACAAGAAATGGGGTGGGAGCCGATTCTTACTCGAAAAAAGAGCAACAGTGATGAAGACAACTGTTTAACTTAGCCTTTTACCTCCATATGCAAGAATCTAGTCTTTGCAGTGGGCGACACAATCATACTTTGACATATACACAAGGGATTTTTCAGAGATTTTTCAAGGTGTGTCCTTCGCTTACGGCCATACCACCCTGAAAAAGCCCGATCCCGTCTGATCTCGGAAGCAATCCAGGGTTGGGCCTGGTCAGTACCTGTATGGGAGACCTCTTGGGAATACCAGGTGCTGTAAGCTTTTTCACTAATTTGTTATAAAATACAGTTTTTTTCACTTCACCACATCTTTGAACAGCTTCGTCATTGAATAATTTTAAAGCCAGGTGTTCCACACGAACTGCACACACTTGTTGGTAATAAACCTCCTTTTATTTGTCCCTAGCAATAATGTCTCAGTGCTGGCATTTAGAGACAAGAAATGGGGTGGGAGCCAATTGTTAGAGTCTAAAGAAGAGCAACAATGATGAAGACAACTGTTTAACTTAGCCTTTTACCTCTATATGCAAGAATCTAGTCTTTGCAGTGGGCGACACAATCATACCTTGACAAATACAGAAGGGATTTTCCAGAGATGTTTCAAGGTTTTTCCTTCGCTTATAGCCATACCACCCTGAAAAAGCCCGATCCCCTCTGATCTCGGAATCAATCCAGGGTTGGGCCTGGCCAGTACCTGTATGGGAGACCTCTTGGGAATACCAGGTGCTGTAAGCTTTTTCACTAATTTGTTATAAAATACAGTTTTTTTTCACTTCACCACATCTTTGAACAGCTTCGTCATTGAATAATTTTAAAGCCAGGTGTTCCACACGAACTGCACACACTTGTTGGTAATAAACCTCCTTTGATTTGTCCCTAGCAATAATGTCTCAGTGCTGGCATTTTAGAGACAAAAAATGGGGTGGGAGCCGATTGTTACTCGAAAAAAAAGCAACTGTGAAGAAGACAACTGTTTAACTTAGCCTTTTACCTCCATATGCAAGAATCTAGTCTTTGCAGTGGGCGACACAATCATACTTTGACATATACACAAGGGATTTTTCAGAGATTTTTCAAGGTGTGTTCTCCGCTTACAGCCATACCACCCTGAAAAAGCCCGATCCCGTCTGATCTCGGAAGCAATCCAGGGTTGGGCCTGGTCAGTACCTGTATGGGAGACCTCTTGGGAATACCAGGTGCTGTAAGCTTTTTCACTAATTTGTTATAAAATACAGTTTTTTTCACTTCACCATAGCTTTGAACAGCTTCGTCATTGAATAATTTTAAAGCCAGGTGTTCCACACGAACTGCACACACTTGTTGGTAATAAACCTCCTTTCATTTGTCCCTAGCAATAATGTCTCAGTGCTGGCATTTTAGAGACAAGAAATGGGGTGGGAGCCGATTGTTACTCGAAAAAAGAGCAACAGTGATGAAGACAACTGTTTAACTTAGCCTTTTACCTCCATATGCAAGAATCTAGTCTTTGCAGTGGGCAACACAATCATACTTTGACATATACTCAAGGGATTTTTCAGAGATTTTTCAAGGAGTGTCTTTCGCTTACGGCCATACCACCCTGAAAAAGCCCGATCCCGTCTGATCTCAGAAGCAATCCAGGGTTGGGCCTGGTCAGTACCTGTATGGGAGACCTCTTGGGAATACCAGGTGCTGTAAGCTTTTTCACTAATTTGTTATAAAATACAGTTTTTTTCACTTCACCACATCTTTGAACAGCTTCGTCACTGAATAATTTTAAAGCCAGGTGTTCCACACGAACTGCACACACTTGTTGGTAATAAACCTCCTTTGATTTGTCCCTAGCACTAATGTCTCAGTGCTGGCATTTTAGAGACAAGAAATGGGGTGGGAGCCAATTGTTAGAGTCTAAAGAAGAGCAACAATGATGAAGACAACTGTTTAACTTAGCCTTTTACCTCTATATGCAAGAATCTAGTCTTTGCAGTGGGCGACACAATCATACCTTGACAAATACACAGGGGATTTTTCAGAGATTTTTCAAGGTTTTTCCTTCGCTTACGGCCATACCATCCTGAAAAAGCCCGATCCTGTCTGATTTCGGAAGCAATCCAGGGTTGGGCCTGGTCAGTACCTGTATGGGAGACCTCTTGGGTATACCAGGTGCTGTAAGCTTTTTCACTAATTTGTTATAAAATACAGTTTTTTTCACTTCACCACATCTTTGAACAGCTTGGTCATTGAATAATTTTAAAGCCAGGTGTTCCACACGAACTGCACACACTTGTTGGTAATAAACCTCCTTTGATTTGTCCCTAGCAATAATGTCTCAGTGCTGGCATTTTAGAGACAAGAAATGGGGTGGGAGCCGATTGTTACTCGAAAAAAGAGCAACAGTGATGAAGACAACTGTTTAACTTAGCCTTTTACCTCCATATGCAAGAATCTAGTCTTTGCAGTGGGCGACACAATCATACTTTGACATATACACAAGGGATTTTTCAAAGATTTTTCAAGGTGTGTCATTCGGTTACGGCCATACCACCCTGAAAAAGCCCAATCCCGTCTGATCTCAGAAGCAATCCAGGGTTGGGCCTGGTCAGTACCTGTATGGGAGACCTCTTGGGAATACCAGGTGCTGTAACCTTTTTCACTAATTTGTTATAAAATACAGTTTTTTTCACTTCACCACATCTTTGAACAGCTTCGTCACTGAATAATTTTAAAGCCAGGTGTTCCACACGAACTGCACACATTTGTTGGTAATAAACCTCCTTTGATTTGTCCCTAGCACTAATGTCTCAGTGCTGGCATTTTAGAGACAAGAAATGGGGTGGGAGCCAATTGTTAGAGTCTAAAGAAGAGCAACAATGATGAAGACAACTGTTTAACTTAGCCTTTTACCTCTATATGCAAGAATCTAGTCTTTGCAGTGGGCGACACAATCATACCTTGACAAATACACAGGGGATTTTTCAGAGATTTTTCAAGGTTTTTCCTTCGCTTACGGCCATACCATCCTGAAAAAGCCCGATCCTGTCTCATCTTGGAAGCAATCCAGGGTTGGGCCTGGTCAGTACCTGTATGGGGGACCTCTTGGGTATACCAGGTGCTGTAAGCTTTTTCACTAATTTGTTATAAAATACAGTTTTTTTTCACTTCACCACATCTTTGAACAGCTTCGTCATTGAATAATTTTAAAGCCAGGTGTTCCACACGAACTGCACACACTTGTTGGTAATAAACCTCCTTTGATTTGTCCCTAGCAATAATGTCTCAGTGCTGGCATTTTAGAGACAAGAAATGGGGTGGGAGCCGATTGTTACTCGAAAAAAGAGCAACAGTGATGAAGACAACTGTTTAACTTAGCCTTTTACCTCCATATGCAAGAATCTAGTCTTTGCAGTGGACGACACAATCATACTTTGACATATACACAAGGGATTTTTCAGAGATTTTTCAAGGTGTTTTCTTCGCTTACGGCCATACCACCCTGAAAAAGCCCGATCCCGTCTGATCTCGGAAGCAATCCAGGGTTGGGCCTGGTCAGTACCTGTATGGGAGACCTCTTGGGAATACCAGGTGCTGTAAAAATTTTCACTAATTTGTTATAAAATACAGTTTTTTTCACTTCACCACAGCTTTGAACAGCTTCGTCATTGAATAATTTTAAAGCCAGGTGTTCCACACGAACTGCACACACTTGTTGGTAATAAACCTCCTTTGATTTGTCCCTAGCAATAATGTCTCAGTGCTGGCATTTTAGAGACAAGAAATGGGGTGGGAGCCAATTGTTAGAGTCTAAAGAAGAGCAACAATGATGAAGACAACTGTTTAACTTAGCCTTTTACCTCTATATGCAAGAATCTAGTCTTTGCAGTGGGCAACTCAATCATACCTTGACAAATACACAAGGGATTTTTCAGAGATTTTTCAAGGTTTTCCTTGTGCTTACAGCCATACCACCCCGAAAAAGCCCGGTCCCATCTGATCTCGGAAGCAATCCAGAGTTGGGCCTGGTCAGTACCTGTATGGGAGACCTCTTGGGAATACCAGGTGCTGTAAGCTTTTTCACTAATTTGTTATAAAATACAGTTTTTTTTTCACTTCACCACAGCTTTGAACAGCTTCGTCATTGAATAATTTTAAAGCCAGGTGTTCCACACGAACAGCACACACTTGTTGGTAATAAACCTCCTTTGATTTGTCCCTAGCAATAATGTCTCAGTGCTGGCATTTTAGAGACAAGAAATGGGGTGGGAGCCAATTGTTAGAGTCTAAAGAAGAGCAACAATGATGAAGACAACTGTTTAACTTAGCCTTTTACCTCTATGTGCAAGAATCTAGTCTTTGCAGTGGGCGACACAATCATACCTTGACAAATACACAAGGGATTTTTCAGAGATTTTTCAAGGTTTTTCCTTCGCTTACAGCCATACCACCCTGAAAAAGCCCAATCCCCTCTGATCTTGGAATCAATCCAGGGTTGGGCCTGGTCAGTACCTGTATGGGAGACCTCTTGGGAATACCAGGTGCTGTAACCTTTTTCACTAATTTGTTATAAAATACAGTTTTTTTCACTTCACCACAGCTTTGAACAGCTTAGTCATTGAATAATTTTAAAGCCAGGTGTTCCACACGAACTGCACACACTTGTTGGAAATAAACCTCCTTTGATTTGTCCCTAGCAATAACGTCTCAGTGCTGGCGTTTTAGAGACAAGAAATGGGGTGGGAGCCAATTGTTAGAGTCTAAAGAAGAGCAACAATGATGAAGACAACTGTTTAACTTAGCCTTTTACCTCTGTAACGTGAGGAAATATGGGTTTTCTGTCACAATGGTGGTGTTGGACGCAGCTGGGTCATAGCTGGGTCGCTGAGAACTTTCACCCACAGATTAAGACCTGAACGCCAGCGAGTCTGGGAGGAAACCATAACATCTGCCACCTGCAGTCTACCAGAAGATGTGTTTACATGAGTTGTACCCAGACCAAGTCAAAACATAAAGTTTAAACTTCTTTTTCTTGATTTTAATGTTAAAGTAACCATTATCATTTTGCTCATTATAAATGTGATTAATCAAATGAATGACTATTTAGCTTTGGGGTAATTATAATGGTTTAATGAATCCATTCTTAAATAATGTTGAGAATGTTTGTTACTGACCTTCACACACACTCAAGCACAAACATTCACACACATCCACACACACCTGCTCACAGTAAACTCCAGACACATTTGATGACGCACGTTTGCTTTGAGAAGAGAAAGGTTTTTGGTAAGTTTTCAGTCTTATGAGTCAGTTCGTGTTGGACAACGAGAGAGAACAGACCTGAAAACCAAAGGGGGGGCAGAGCCTGTTGGCTCGTTCTTCCCCCCTTTCACGCTGTTTCTGCCAAGCCAGGCAGAATAGCTGAATCGCGACTTCTAACGAAGACTCATTACCGAGTCTTTTGATTTCTGAGTGAATTAACTTAAGAAAGCGCATCGATAAAACGCTCTACCATCCACGTGTACCGAGGGCAACTCTGGACCGGTTCCGTTCGACACCTATGTCTCCTGTCAGCCGCCGGTGTCATCTGGATGAACCACAACATCCTCCACGGCCCGGATCCGAAAGAGGGTCCACAAGAGTTCGGTGAGACAGAGCACGGTTTTAGCGTTTGATGCAGTTCTCTGATAAGACCTAAGTTTATCCAAACCATCACTTCACTCAGACACCTGTTTCTTCTTGAAGCAAAATCAGACTCACACACGCATTCATGTCACAACATTCTCAATCTTCATAAATTCACCAGAAGGTCTATTTGAGCAAGAACAGCATATAAACTGTTAAAAGATTGTCCCACAAAGTTGCCAATGTGATTGTTATTTCCTGTTTGTCAATTTTCAAAATCATTAGTTTAATTTGAAGAATTAAAACTTTTAATCCTTCAAACTTGTTTCCTCATTGAACTGAAACACAGACACTCAGATATTATCGGCAGTTTATGGATGAAAACAACCTTTGAGTCTTCTGAACAATATAAAATTTGGTTATTGATTTATTAAAATTAATATTCCGAATTAATACGTAGCATGGTTTCTCTTTCATAAAAGAGCATAAATCCATAACGCTACATTTAATGGCGAGCGTATCCAGTCTTCTATATCTGCGATATGTCTGATTTCTTACATCTAAAAGCTACAAACAACGCTTTTCTCTGTGTTTCACTTTGATGTCTTATTTTGAACTTAACCGGAAATTGTTCCGCTGAAGTCACTCTTCCGGGAGGCGTCCTGGTGGAAACTTGACCGGGAAGATCTCCGATCTCAAATTGACCGCAAATTACAGACCTAACTTTGATTTATCCCATCTTCGCCTTCGGAGCGAACGTGTGAGTTGTGCTTTTGACTCAATTCTGTCCATTTTGACGCGCCGCCGCGTCTCTAGTCTAACCTCAGGTCGGAAAGCTACGTTTCCGCTCTGACCATTGCTGGGTGAGCTACCGTGAGCAGCTTATCCTCAGTTCCTAAAATTATCACTAAATTCTCCGAACCTCAGAACCGAGACTAAATTCTCGGACACCTTTCGTCTCAGTGTGTTGACACTGTGGGCGAGCTATTGTGGAAAATATCTCCATTGCATGAGCGACTTATAGAAGCCGAATCTAAACGGAATGCCCGGTGACACCTACTGTAGCTTGATTGCTAGGTAAACGTCGTAAAGCGAAGCATGGCCGTCACGCGTTACTGCATTCAGATTGCGTGCGTTTTTTAAACGGAATGCTCGGTGACACCTACCTTAGCTTGATTGCTAGGTAAACGTCGTAAAGCGAAGCACAGCCGTCACGCGTTACTGCATTCAGATTGCGTACGTTTTTTTTTAGAGTCCGTATTAAAAGTGGAGCGAGATGCCTACTTGTTAATCGGGAAGATTTAAGTCTGGTTGCTACAGACAAAGAACGCTAGGCCTGGCCGGAGAGCTAAGCTAGCGCCACAGTTAGACAAATAGGGAACGCGTCCCGTTAAATTGTCATCGTTTCTGGCACAGTCAGTCTGTGTCCTCACAAAACCCGCATTGGCGGTGATTCTTGTAAATCGCTACGGTGTGTAGAATCTACAGTTTGCTACGTTGTCCGTCTGATAACATCTCGGCAGCGTAGGGTTTGTTATTTTTTTTATTATTTTTATTTTGGACCGGTGGACGGGTCGGCTTTCACAGCCTCCGTTGCTCGGTTCCATGCCTTTTTCTTCCATCTTGTGAAGTTGTGTGTATTCATTTCTCTATCAACAATTCCTTGTTTTACCCTGTGTCATAAAGTTAAGTAGGCTACGGACAGTCCTTGTTTGTGTGAGACATATTAAGGAATCTGCCCGGAGTTTTACGTCGGCTCAGAAGGTAAAAACGCGAGTTGCTCTGAACTTAATGGGAGATGGACGAGACACGACAAAATCTTTCTTGCACTGTTACACCTGATGTAAGGTTCTCTGACGTTCTGCTTCCAGAACATGCCAAGACGCAGGAAATTCACCGGCCGAGCATCGCTGGTCCCTCCGCCCGCCCGAACGGGCCCGTTTTAGGCGGGTGCCGCCGGTCGGGAACAGTGGGGACTAGTGGCTGCGGTTCGGTGCCAGCTGCACTGGGTCGGAGGTGGTTCTGGTCTGCAATTCATGACGTGAATTCAAGCAACATGCTGTTTACAGTCATAACGCTTTTTCTTTACTTTTATTTCTTCCAGGGGGTCAAAAACCCACCATCAACATCAAGGTTTGAAATAAACAACACTTTCTCTGCTGCTTTTAAGCTGAATAAATCTCTTGAACCTATGGTTAACCTCTCTGACAAACAGGTTGTGCTTAACCCTTTGGTTCCTAATGCTTCTCCTCTGTCATCCATGTTAAAGGCTGAACATCTCTCCAGCATGGATGTGAAATCTTCAGGCTGTGACCCACCGCTTCAGTCAGAGGTCTGTTTTACTCGTCAGTCCGCCTCATGCACAAACCAGCTTCTTTATCGGGGCGTGATGGAAACGTCAGCCGCCTTGAAACACTTGTGGTCTCCGGACGGAGCTACCATGCCATTTAAGGGGTTTGTGCCCGGACATCTTGACCTTTATGTGAATGACCTTGTCACTTTTCAGTTTGTGACCTCTGCTAATACGGTGGCCAATTCTTTTCTCCTTTCACAGGGGTGTGACTTAGTCTCGGGCCTCTGTGCTCTCTTTCCTGTGATTTCTCTTACAGGTGACCACGACGACACAGAAAACCCTGCGGTTTCCAGCAGTCCTGTGGTCAGTGGCGATATTAAAGGTGGCTCGGTGGTTGCTGCGCACACCTCTCTCACGGGCTCGGGAAGGCCACCCGGCCCGGGAGGTGTAGGTGCGTGCAGTGATGCTATGCTCGGGGCCCCTCCTGACAAAGGGGGGGTGCTGAGTGGCTCTGAGTTTTCCGTTGCGGACTTCAACCGGTTCGGGGGAACGCCTCCTCCGAGCGGGCGGGTCATTGCAGAAATCGACACTGACCTTCCACCAATTCAGCTGACAACATTGACCTCCGACCCGGAGTTAGGTGCTGCACCTTCTACGGGGCGGAGTTCTAGTCAGTCTGTAAATACTCTGGTTAAACCGGGTTTTTCTGATTCAGTGTGGGAACCTCCATCATTCTTGGGAATAAAGTATTCTTGGCTTCAGTTTTCAGGACAGACCATGTTCCTAAAGCTAGTGTCATGTCTGTATCTGATTCTAAACATAGCTAGGTTTGCTTTGACACCCGTGACACAACCATCCTTGGATCACTCCTTTTCAGAACCTCCAAGTCCAACACCTCCAGGTCTTTGGACATCTGAACACCTACTCTTTCAGCACGATTCAGGTGACAATGTGCATCTTCTTGGTATTAGGGCTTTTAAGAGCTTAAGAACTGTTCTTTGTTATGCTTCTCCTGTCTCACAGACACGGCATAAGTTTGAGAAACCAAAGGGGGGTGGGGGGCCTCCTCCTGCTTTGCGAGCATCATTTTCGCATTTCCAGTTCACTACTATTTCTGATCACAACAAAGTCGCCTCCGTAAAGCTGCAACACAACTTTGAGCAGGTAAAATCAGGTTCTGATCTAACAGCTAAACCATCAGCTTCGCTCCAGTTCCAAACGGGACCCTCAGGTAAATTCAAACAAGTTTCCCTGTGGGTTCGTAACACAAGATACAAACAGTTTGATAACCAAATCGCTTATGAGCCTGCTCCCACAGATACGTCCAAACTCGTGTCTCTGTGGGTCCGCAATACCAGATTCAAGACTCTATTCTGACCGGATTCTTTTCCACTGACTGGTGGACCGTTACAAATTCTCTCGTTTGTGGGATGAATTTTTAACAAATGTGATATCCTTTGGGTTTTTTTTTTCAGGTTACCTGCCTCCAGCCAGGGTCCTGTTACTAACTCACATCTTTAGGGATTACTAACCTACTGATTTACATTTTTAGAACTGATTTACATCTCTATCTTTTTATTAGTGCTTTGTGTAGCATGGTTATATTTGATTACAAATTTGATTTTATTTTGTTACTATTTCCCTTAAAGGGCCACAAGCCAATTTGCCCTTCATTTTCATGATTATTTCTTTTATATATATGCCTTTAATTAGTGCAGCCTGCTGAGTTTCACATATCAGTTAGGATTTACTTTCTTTTATTTGTGTTTTCTCTGCATCACGTTTTTACATGACATGTAGAACAGGGTGCAGAACATTTCTTCTTTAGATAATTCACAGAAGGCATCCACATTTTCCCAGAGGCACCCATAGATAGGTTTTGATTGATTTCTTTGTTTTGCATCAAATGCTATCTATCGTGTGGGCTGTCTCACTTTGTCTCCTTCTCCGAGCTCGTATGGACTACATCCCATCAGAGGGGTCGTCTTCACCATCCTTCAACTGGTTTCCTGTCGCATGGGGCTTCGGTCGTGGTTCGAGATGGGTCGAGGTCTGCGCTGGACTTCGCCTGGACTACGCCTGGGGAATACATCACCTGCCCAGCTCCGTGTGGCACACGAGCTGCTTATCCTTTGCATACCTTTGCATTATTGCTGATGAAAATTAACTGCTATTGAAATAGCTCTGCTTTCAAGATTCCTAAGTGGATTACTTTACAATGATTGCAACAGTTTTGGCCTTAATCATCTGATCAGGATAGACTCCCTTCTACACGAGACCTGTGGTGACGCTTCATCGTTCCTGCCTTCATCTGGGATGTCTACCTTCACGAGTACATCACGTTATTGTGGTTGTGACGTCAGGTGGCCTCTGCTTGACCTCCATGTCGTCACAAAAAGGGGGGAATGTAACGTGAGGAAATATGGGTTTTCTGTCACAATGGTGGTGTTGGACGCAGCTGGGTCATAGCTGGGTCGCTGAGAACTTTCACCCACAGATTAAGACCTGAACGCCAGCGAGTCTGGGAGGAAACCATAACATCTGCCACCTGCAGTCTACCAGAAGATGTGTTTACATGAGTTGTACCCAGACCAAGTCAAAACATAAAGTTTAAACTTCTTTTTCTTGATTTTAATGTTAAAGTAACCATTATCATTTTGCTCATTATAAATGTGATTAATCAAATGAATGACTATTTAGCTTTGGGGTAATTATAATGGTTTAATGAATCCATTCTTAAATAATGTTGAGAATGTTTGTTACTGACCTTCACACACACTCAAGCACAAACATTCACACACATCCACACACACCTGCTCACAGTAAACTCCAGACACATTTGATGACGCACGTTTGCTTTGAGAAGAGAAAGGTTTTTGGTAAGTTTTCAGTCTTATGAGTCAGTTCGTGTTGGACAACGAGAGAGAACAGACCTGAAAACCAAAGGGGGGGCAGAGCCTGTTGGCTCGTTCTTCCCCCCTTTCACGCTGTTTCTGCCAAGCCAGGCAGAATAGCTGAATCGCGACTTCTAACGAAGACTCATTACCGAGTCTTTTGATTTCTGAGTGAATTAACTTAAGAAAGCGCATCGATAAAACGCTCTACCATCCACGTGTACCGAGGGCAACTCTGGACCGGTTCCGTTCGACACCTATGTCTCCTGTCAGCCGCCGGTGTCATCTGGATGAACCACAACATCCTCCACGGCCCGGATCCGAAAGAGGGTCCACAAGAGTTCGGTGAGACAGAGCACGGTTTTAGCGTTTGATGCAGTTCTCTGATAAGACCTAAGTTTATCCAAACCATCACTTCACTCAGACACCTGTTTCTTCTTGAAGCAAAATCAGACTCACACACGCATTCATGTCACAACATTCTCAATCTTCATAAATTCACCAGAAGGTCTATTTGAGCAAGAACAGCATATAAACTGTTAAAAGATTGTCCCACAAAGTTGCCAATGTGATTGTTATTTCCTGTTTGTCAATTTTCAAAATCATTAGTTTAATTTGAAGAATTAAAACTTTTAATCCTTCAAACTTGTTTCCTCATTGAACTGAAACACAGACACTCAGATATTATCGGCAGTTTATGGATGAAAACAACCTTTGAGTCTTCTGAACAATATAAAATTTGGTTATTGATTTATTAAAATTAATATTCCGAATTAATACGTAGCATGGTTTCTCTTTCATAAATGAGCATAAATCCATAACGCTACACCTCTATGTGCAAGAATCTAGTCTTTGCAGTGGGTGACACAATCATACCTTGACAAATACACAAGGGATTTTTCAGAGATTTTTCAAGGTTTTTCCTTCGCTTGCAGCCATACCACCCTGAAAAAGCCCGACCCCCTCTGATCTCAGAATCAATCCAGGTTTGGGCCTGGTCAGTACCTGTATGGGAGACCTTTTGGGAATACCAGGTGCTGTAAGCTTTTTCACTAATTTGTTATAAAATACAGTTTTTTTCACTTCAACGCATCTTTGAACAGCTTCGTCATTGAATAATTTTAAAGCCAGGTGTTCCACACGAACTGCACACACTTGTTGGTAATAAACCTCCTTTGATTTGTCCCTAGCAATAATGTCTCAGTGCTGGCATTTTAGAGACAAGAAATGGGGTGGGAGCCGATTGTTACTCGAAAAAAGAGCAACAGTGATGAAGACAACTGTTTAACTTAGCCTTTTACCTCCATATGCAAGAATCTAGTCTTTGCAGTGGGCGACACAATCATACTTTGACATATACACAAGGGATTTTTCAGAGATTTTTCAAGGTGTGTCATTCGCTTACGGCCATACCACCCTGAAAAAGCCCGATCCCGTCTGATCTCAGAAGCAATCCAAGGTTGGGACTGGTCAGTACCTGTATGGGAGACCTCTTGGGAATACCAGGTGCTGTAAGCTTTTTCACAAATTTTTTATAAAATACAGTTTTTTTCACTTCACCACATCTTTGAACAGCTTCGTCACTGAAAAATTTTAAAGCCAGGTGTTCCACACGAACTGCACACACTTGTTGGTAATAAACCTCCTTTGATTTGTCCCTAGCACTAATGTCTCAGTGCTGGCATTTTAGAGACAAGAAATGGGGTGGGAGCCAATTGTTAGAGTCTAAAGAAGAGCAACAATGATGAAGACAACTGTTTAACTTAGCCTTTTACCTCTATATGCAAGAATCTAGTCTTTGCAGTGGGCGACACAATCATACCTTGACAAATACACAGGGGATTTTTCAGAGATTTTTCAAGGTTTTTCCTTCGCTTACGGCCATACCACCCTGAAAAAGCCCGATCCTGTCTGATCTCGGAAGCAATCCAGGGTTGGGCCTGGTCAGTACCTGTATGGGAGACCTCTTGGGTATACCAGGTGCTGTAAGCTTTTTCACTAATTTGTTATAAAATACAGTTTTTTTTCACTTCACCACATCTTTGAACAGCTTCGTCATTGAATAATTTTAAAGCCAGGTGTTCCACACGAACTGCACACACTTGTTGATGATAAACCTCCTTTGATTTGTCCCTAGCAATAATGTCTCAGTGCTGGCATTTTAGAGACAAGAAATGGGGTGGGAGCCAATTGTTAGAAACTAAAGAAGAGCAACAATTATGAAGACAACTGTTTGACTTAGCCTTTTACCTCTATATGCAATAATCTAGTCTTTGCAGTGGGCGACACAATCATACCTTGACAAATACACAAGGGATTTTCAAGAGATGTTTCAAGGTTTTTCCTTCGCTTACAGCCATACCACCCTGAAAAAGCCCGATCCCCTCTGATCTTGGAATCAATCCAGGGTTGGGCCTGGTCAGTACCTGTATGGGAGACCTCTTGGGAATACCAGGTGCTGTAAGCTTTTTCACTAATTTGTTATAAAATACAGTTTTTTTCACTTCACCACATCTTTGAACAGCTTCGTCATTGAATAATTTTAAAGCCAGGTGTTCCACACGAACTGCACACACTTGTTGGTAATAAACCTCCTTTGATTTGTCCCTAGCAATAATGTCTCAGTGCTGGCATTTTAGAGACAAGAAATGGGGTGGGAGCCGATTGTTACTCGAAAAAAGAGCAACAGTGATGAAGACAACTGTTTAACTTAGCCTTTTACCTCCATATGCAAGAATCTAGTCTTTGCAGTGGGCGACACAATCATACTTTGACATATACACAAGGGATTTTTCAGAGATTTTTCAAGGTGTTTTCTTCGCTTACGGCCATACCACCCTGAAAAAGCCCGATCCCGTCTGATCTCGGAAGCAATCCAGGGTTGGGCCTGGTCAGTACTTGTATGGGAGACCTCTTGGGAATACCAGGTGCTGTAAAATTTTTCACTAATTTGTTATAAAATACAGTTTTTTTCACTTCACCACAGCTTTGAACAGCTTCGTCATTGAATAATTTTAAAGCCAGGTGTTCCACACGAACTGCACACACTTGTTGGTAATAAACCTCCTTTGATTTGTCCCTAGCAATAATGTCTCAGTGCTGGCATTTTAGAGACAAGAAATGGGGTGGGAGCCAATTGTTAGAGTCTAAAGAAGAGCAACAATGATGAAGACAACTGTTTAACTTAGCCTTTTACCTCTATGTGCAAGAATCTAGTCTTTGCAGTGGGCGACACAATCATACCTTGACAAATTTACAAGGGATTTTTCAGAGATTTTTCAAGGTTTTTCCTTCGCTTACAGCCATACCACCCTGAAAAAGCCCAATCCCCTCTGATCTTGGAATCAATCCAGGGTTGGGCCTGGTCAATACCTGTATGGGAGACCTCTTGGGAATACCAGGTGCTGTAAGCTTTTTCACTAATTTGTTATAAAATACAGTTTTTTTCACTTCACCACAGCTTTGAACAGCTTAGTCATTGAATAATTTTAAAGCCAGGTGTTCCACACGAACTGCACACACTTGTTGGAAATAAACCTCCTTTGATTTGTCCCTAGCAATAATGTCTCAGTGCTGGCATTTTAGAGACAAGAAATGGGGTGGGAGCCAATTGTTAGAGTCTAAAGAAGAGCAACAATGATGAAGACAACTGTTTAACTTAGCCTTTTACCTCTATATGCAAGAATCTAGTCTTTGCAGTGGGCGACACAATCATACCTTGACAAATACACAAGGGATTTTTCAGAGATTTTTCAAGGTTTTCCTTCGCTTACAGCCATACCACCCTGAAAAAGCCCGGCCCCCTCTGATCTCAGAATCAATCCAGGTTTGGGCCTGGTCAGTACCTGTATGGGAGACCTTTTGGAAATACCAGGTGCTGTAAGCTTTTTCACTAATTTGTTATAAAATACAGTTTTTTTCACTTCACCGCATCTTTGAACAGCTTCGTCATTGAATAATTTTAAAGCCAGGTGTTCCACACGAACTGCACACACTTGTTGGTAATAAACCTCCTTTGATTTGTCCCTAGCAATAATGTCTCAGTGCTGGCATTTTAGAGACAAGAAATGGGGTGGGAGCCGATTGTTACTCGAAAAAAAAAGCAACAGTGATGAAGACAACTGTTTAACTTAGCCTTTTACCTCCATATGCAAGAATCTAGTCTTTGCAGTGGGCGACACAATCATACTTTGACATATACACAAGGGATTTTTCAGAGATTTTTCAAGGTGTGTCCTTCGCTTACGGCCATACCACCCTGAAAAAGCCCGATCCCGTCTGATCTCGGAAGCAATCCAGGGTTGGGCCTGGTCAGTACCTGTATATGAGACCTCTTGGGAATACCAGGTGCTGTAAGCTTTTTCACTAATTTGTTATAAAATACAGTTTTTTTCACTTCACCACAGCTTTGAACAGCTTCGTCATTGAATAATTTTAAAGCCAGGTGTTCCATACGAACTGCACACACTTGTTGGTAATAAACCTCCTTTGATTTGTCCCTAGCAATAATGTCTCAGTGCTGGCATTTTAGAGACAAGAAATGGGGTGGGAGCCGATTGTTACTCGAAAAAAGAGCAACAGTGATGAAGACAACTGTTTAACTTAGCCTTTTACCTCCATATGCAAGAATCTAGTCTTTGCAGTGGGCGACACAATCATACTTTGACATTTACACAAGAGATTTTTCAAGGTGTGTCCTTCGCTTACGGCCATACCACCCTGAAAAAGCCCGATCCCGTCTGATCTCGAAAGCAATCCAGGGTTGGGCCTGGTGAGTACCTGTATGGGAGACCTCTTGGGAATACCAGGTGCTGTAAGCTTTTTCACTAATTTGTTATAAAATACAGTTTTTTTCACTTCACCACAGCTTTGAACAGCTTCGTCATTGAATAATTTTAAAGCCAGGTGTTCCACACGAACTGCACACACTTGTTGGTAATAAACCTCCTTTGATTTGTCCCTAGCAATAATGTCTCAGTGCTGGCATTTTAGAGACAAGAAATGGGGTGGGAGCCAATTGTTAGAGTCTAAAGAAGAGCAACAATGATGAAGACAACTGTTTAACTTAGCCTTTTGACTCTATGTGCAAGAATCTAGTCTTTGCAGTGGGCGACACAATCATACCTTGACAAATACACAGGGGATTTTTCAGAGATTTTTCAAGGTTTTTCCTTCGCTTACAGCCATACCACCCTGAAAAAGCCCGATCCCATCTGATCTCGGAATCAATCCAGGGTTGGGCCTGGTCAGTGCCTGTATGGGAGACCTCTTGGGAATACCAGGTGCTGTAAGCGTTTTCACTAATTTGTTATAAAATACAGTTTTTTTCACTTCACCACATCTTTGAACAGCTTCGTCATTGAATAATTTTAAAGCCAGGTGTTCCACACGAACTGCACACACTTGTTGGTAATAAACCTCCTTTGATTTGTCCCTAGCAATAATGTCTCAGTGCTGGCATTTTAGAGACAAGAAATGGGGTGGGAGCCGATTGTTACTCGAAAAAAGAGCAACAGTGATGAAGACAACTGTTTAACTTAGCCTTTTACCTCCATATGCAAGAATCTAGTCTTTGCAGTGGGCGACACAATCATACTTTGACATATACACAAGGGATTTTTCAGAGAGTTTTTTCAAGGTGTGTTTTTCGCTTACAGCCATACCACCCTGAAAAATCCCGATCCCGTCTGATCTCGGAAGCAATCCAGGGTTGAGTCTGGTCAGTACCTGTATGGGAGACCTCTTGGGAATACCAGGTGCTGTAAGCTTTTTCACTAATTTGTTATAAAATACAGTTTTTTTCACTTCACCACATCTTTGAACAGCTTCGTCATTGAATAATTTTAAAGCCAGGTGTTCCACACGAACTGCACACACTTGTTGGTAATAAACCTCCTTTTATTTGTCCCTAGCAATAATGTCTCAGTGCTGGCATTTTAGACAAGAAATGGGGTGGGATCCAATTGTTAGAGTCTAAAGAAGAGCAACAATGATGAAGACAACTGTTTAACTTAGCCTTTTACCTCTATATGCAAGAATCTAGTCTTTGCAGTGGGCGACACAATCATACCTTGACAAATACACAAGGGATTTTCCAGAGATGTTTCAAGGTTTTTCCTTCATTTACAGCCATACCACCCTGAAAAAGCCCGATCCCCTCTGATCTTGGAATCAATCCAGGGTTGGGCCTGGTCAGTACCTGTACGGGAGACCTCTTGGGAATACCAGGTGCTGTATGCTTTTTCACTAATTTGTTATAAAATACAGTTTTTTTCACTTCACCACATCTTTGAACAGCTTCGTCATTGAATAATTTTAAAGCCAGGTGTTCCACACGAACTGCACACACTTGTTGGTAATAAACCTCTGTTGAGGGTCTGACCTCATGAGGAAATTACTATGCAGTGATTTTCTCCAAAATGACTGTGCTTAAATTGCTCTGAAAAGCAAATAATCACATCAGCGCCAAGAAACTTCATTTCCCATGATGCTTTGCACACGGAAGCATTGGGATGATGTCACCGCCTAATACCAGAAACACGTTCTGCGCATGTGCGGGAGGCGGGAGCTTGGAGCTTTCCCGCGACTTCAAAGACTATAAATCATGAATGAGACAAAGAAACCTCGTTCTTTTGCCCAGGATACCTGGCGGTAAGGACACGCTTGTCGAACGCTCCGACAACTTGAGCACGCGGAAGCTCTAAGTGCCCAAGTTGAGCCACGAAACCGCTACAAAGCCACTCGAACTCCATCAGGACCTGACTGGGAACGAGCGGAGCTCCATCCAGCTCTCAGAGACGCTGTAAGTTGTCAAACTCAGCACAAAAGAAACTTCGTTCTCTTTGTGTCCAGCCCGTGGAGAAACACTCGTGGAGCCAAACAACGGAGAAAGCATCAAACCGACGGATGACGCTGAAAACTGCGGAGAAAAACGGAGAACCGTCAAATCATAAC
This sequence comes from Nothobranchius furzeri, assembly GCF_043380555.1. Taxonomy (NCBI): domain Eukaryota; kingdom Metazoa; phylum Chordata; class Actinopteri; order Cyprinodontiformes; family Nothobranchiidae; genus Nothobranchius; species Nothobranchius furzeri. The sequence continues at coordinate 65,687,984 of NC_091742.1, forward strand.
AGCGGGGGACGCCTCGCTCTTCTGGTGATCAGGAAACTCATTTTTCTCTCTCCTTTTCTCCTCCCGTTTCCTCTATAGTCCAGAATAAGCAATAAAACCGCGCTATTGCTTAAAAAGTAGCTTCGTGTTTTCCTCTTTCGCTCCCAATTCGTCCTTCGGGTCATTTTGAAAGAATAAACTGCTTATTGATCATTGTTTGGTATCTTTAAATGTTTTTTCTGCTTGGCCACGTGGTTAAACTAAAAGATATTATTCGTGATTAATCCTTTGTGTTGTTTCATGATCCTTTGAAATGTTTTGAGTGATTTAAGGTTAAGTTACTGATGATTCTAAGTGCCTTGGAAGTTAAAGTGCAAGTTGCCACTCACACTTTAGCCAGACAAAGGGGTCAGCCATCTTGCATACAGACACCATTTTAGAAACACACAAACATACATACACACAAAACACCTTGAACATTATTTTGAATATACATCCTTTTAATCATATCACATGGTTATTATTCATTTATGCCACTGTTTATTCATTTGACAAATTGTTAATTAAACGTTATAAAATTCAGATTTTGGTCTCCAGTAGCTTTGTTGTGTCGAAGAGAAGTCTCTGCTCCAAGGATTCTACGAACTTCAAGAAAGACTGATAAGAGTTTTGGATTCAATTTTTCCCCGGTTAAAGGGGAATGGTGCCCCGTATATCTAAGAATATCTTAATTAATTAATAAATCAGTAAATATTCCCATATTTACAGAATTTATTGAAGAGTCCAAAAGTAAGTTAAAGCTTACAAATTGTTCGCTCCTAATAACCCCAACATTAATTGGTGCCCCGTGTGAGGCTTGGATACACAGAGACTTTCTATCCGGCACAAACAAACAAATAAATCCAAAGAGCCTGAATTAAAAATAATCAGTTGTTCAGCCTTGAACCAGCAACAGAGTGGTGCTGATTTCGCTGAGCAGGAAGCTGCATCGAACTCTCACCAGTAACTCAGTGCTTCTTTAAAGGTGCAACGTGTAAATTAATTCTGGTTGACCTTTTAGGTTAAAAATTCAGTTTTTCCTTAAAGGTGCAACGTGTAATTAATTCTGGCTAACCTTTTAGGTTAAAATTCAGCTTTTCCTTAAAGGTGCAACGTGTAATTAATTCTGGCTAACCTTTTAGGTTAAAATTCAGTTTTTCCTTAAAGGTGCAACGTGTAATTAACTCTGGCTAACATTTTAGGTTAAAATTCAGTTCCTCATTAAAGGTGCAGTATGTAAGTGATTCTGACTTACCCTTTTAGGCTAAAATTAACTGCTAATTTAGCGACTTTAACTCACAGTGGCTATTAAAACTAACTGAAACCTTCACTCAAAGACTGATAACACCCTGTTTGCTAATATTCTGAAGGAATAACTAGCATATTTAACACCACAAGTGTTTTAAGACGTTGCTACGGCAACGCACCAGCTTTTGCTAAAATACTGAAAGGAATAGTATTTTAAGCGTCAGTCACGGCATTCCGTGCAATCTTAAAATGCTAAAACCTGTGCGCACAAAGGTTAATTTAGTGTTTTTCTGCTACAAAGCTAGCAGTTGCTGCCCAAAAGGTGCAGTTTGAGCTATCTGCAGAAGCTCTACTAGGCTATTTTTGTTCGGTTGTTAAAATGGAGGGACAGAGTAGTGAACTGACCAACTCCCAGCAACCAGGTGGCGCTGCGGCCCACGACTATGAACCTGGCCTACTTTCTGGACAAATATTTTCCAAACTGGTCGCGGTTGCTCGAGAACCCGACTACCCTTCTAGGGATTTCACTGAAGAACAGCTTGACGCTGTAATTGATCAAATAGAAAACCCGGATGGTACAAAACCAATCCAGGTTCACTTAGCTAAGTTAGCCTTGATCCTCTATCAGAGAGAACTCCAACATGATCGAGAGATCATGAAGCTCCAGAGCATGCTAGCTGAAAGGCAGCAAAATGGAAGGCAGAAGGATGACGAGGAGGAAGACAGCACCGATTCTGGGGAAGATGGGGAGAAGACCCCGCCCCCTTTTGCTGATGACAACAGACAGTGGGAAGGGGGGAACACCGTGACTCTGAGGCTGAGCCAGAGTGCTCTCCCACACCGGTACGAAAGCAAGCCGGCAAAGCCAACCAGGGTCCGCCCAGGACGATCGCCAAAGACCAATTGGTTTCCTCCACCCAATGAAGCGAGGGACCGCCGTCCCGCCGTAAAGGTAGGCTATCTCCTGATACGTCTCCATACGATAATCAACAGTATGTGGTGTGGGACTCTCTGGACGGACGCACGCCGCAAGGGAGAGATGAAGCTTATCTGTCCCAACCTTCGGCCCAGTTCCCTACACACACTATAGGGCATTCAGGACCACTTAGGGGCCGAGGGCAGTTCGCCCTCGAACCCCAGGTTGGACCACCACCCTCATCTTCACGGCCTTCTCAATCAGTGAGAAGTCAACCAGCTGAGCGGCACCTCTATTTAGACCGCTCCCCCAGTCCACGAAGGGTGCAAGGTGCCGATTGGGGTTATGCACCCCAACCTGCACCTCAACCATCCACCCATCCTAGCTACTCCGGTATTCGGCATGCCGGCAACCAGCTGCATGACAGAGCATACTACGCAGACGTGCCCCAGGAGGAGGACCTCCCAGGACACCCACGTGACATGCCAGCAGCCCGCCACAACATGCCGGACCCCGATTTGGGCCCCAGGAGTCAACATTGGGAGCCCAGAGCACACCAGCGATATCCAGCGCCCTCTGAGACAGACCGTGGGTCAGAGTCCGAGGATGACGCGCCGTACCGTGAGTCAGGGCTCCGTGTACGTCAAATTGAATCGCTAGCTAAAGACATAGAACGCTTTGATCCTAACACCAATGAATCCAATGTCGACAATTATCTCAGGGAGATAGAACGTTGTCTGCTTGATCTTCCAGCACCCTCTTCAAGGGAAAAGCTCAAGCTAATTTGGAAAACCACATCTAGAACGGTGCACGGTTTCATGGAAACTCTACCATCTGACATTCGAGATCGGTACTCCTCGCTCTGCCGAGCGTTGAGGGATGAATACGCCACGTATGCAGACTCCGCGTCAGCTACAATGGGGGCCTTCTCCATCAAACACGGGAGAAACGAACCCCCCAGAGAGTATTATCGCCGACTCAAAGGTGCTTATTTCCAAGGTCGAAACGGCCCTGGGCTCGAGGAAGACCCTGCCTTCAGATCCCTGTTCATTCACAACCTGCACGAGTGTGTTCGCTCCGAAGTCTCAATGTATTGTCGGATGAAGAAACTGACAACTCAGGAGATTAGGAGATACGCTCAACAGGCTTGGGAAGCCGGCGGAAAGCCCCAAAAGCCTGACGCACATCACTGCGTCATGCACCTAGCTCCCGACGCCGAGCCGCGTTTGGAGCTTGAAGGCACAGAAGCTCCACCCACTAAGCCAAAATCTGCTAAACCTAGACCTGCTAAACCGCGAGAGCAGTTCCAATCTCCTCAACAGGGGAAGGGGGGTGCTGATTGGCCGCCTAGGTCTGGACAATCAGACAGGAAGTGGCCCAACCAAAACCAACGGCAGGCAGGTCGGAACAGTGGAAGGTTTAAGGAGCGCCGCCAACAGGTAGGTCCCGAACGCGAGTCCGCAGGTGAGTACTTGACTAAAGCCGACGTCCAGGAGATGTTTCAGCAGTTTCTGGCTAAACAGAAGGAACAGCTGAGATCTGCAGAAGAGACCCCTGCACCAAAGTCTTCTTCTAAGAAGCCAGACCCAGAGCCAACGTCCGCATGACTAGGCGTGGCTCAAACCCCCAGCGTGGCCAGGACCTACCTGATCAGCTGGGGGAACACTACTGGTAGATCACAGGAGTCTCCTGAAATCTACCCCCCAGAGAAACCTGATACTAAATTTCTGAAGTTCCTTGGTGACTTAACAAACCTTGATCATGCTCGCCGTTTGTACTGTAGCACCATCATAGGTGGATGCATACAGGTTGATGCTCTGCTGGATACCGGCTCAGAAATCACCCTGATGTGCTCCACACTGTTCCGTCGCGTGTCTGACACCATGCAGTCGCTCGGGAAACCAGTCCAGGTAGAACCCTGTGACCTGAAAATCACCAGCTATACCCAGACCCGGGAGTGTATCACTCACCGGGCGTGGCTGGACATCACCTTCCAAGACATGACTCTGGTTCACCCGTTTTATGTCTGCCAGCTAGACACTGAACCACTTCTCATTGGTCAGGACCTGCTTGAACGTATAGCTCCCCTCATCGACTGCCAGAAGGGTCAACTGTGGGCCCAGGTGGACACACCTAAGCCCTGGAACCCGGATAGCAGCCGACCATCCTCCATTCTTGAAGTCAGCCTAAGTGAGCCGCAAAACCCTTGTTCCAAGGTCATGCCCCTCCCTACGGCTCCCACAGACGATGACCGCCTGCAAAGGCACGAAACCGCTCCTGGAACTCCTCTCCGCACACATTCATCTTTTCTCTGCTCGCTGAAGAACGTCAGCCTGCAGCCATATGCACCACACATAGTTGGTGGTCTTACCATCAACTGCACCCACATCTCAGATGCTCACCTTGCTCTTTGGTCGGAAAAGTCAGCCATCAGCCAGCAGACGTTTGAACACCTGCGTCAGAAGGACCCCCTTCTTTTCAGTGTGACACGTAGCCATCGGCTCTTGTCACCTACTTGGCCGCAGAGGCTCCTGAAAGCGCCAGAGGTCTGCTCCCTGACTATCCAGCTTGGAGCAAGACAGCTCACACATACATTCAGCATCATACCACAGCTTGATCCACCTGCACTCATCGGAGCAGATCTGCTGGTTCGACTAGGTGCCCAGCTGGACACTTGCAATCAAGTCCTTTGGGCCCGGGCCACACCATCCTCTGAGCCTCGCTCAGAAGGCCGTGAACACTTGCTGTCCGGACAGACCATTCCACTGGCCTGCCGTGCAGTGGTTGAGGCCAGCACGGTTCTGCCCCCACTGGTCAAAGGAGTGCCTGTTCGTCTGACTCTGATGAAGCATCAGAAGCTGCCAGGCACACAGGCCTTCTTCCAGCCATCACCACACTTCTTGGAGCTCAACTTAGCCATCTGTGGCACGCCACTCTTGGAGCTGAACAATCGTTCTGCCTACTTGTTGGTCGAAAATCCGACCCGGAGTCCTATCCACATGCCGGCAGGAAAGCCCTTGGGCATGCTGATAGATAGCTCATTCCATGACTTCGAACTTTCAGTCCCCGTGATCAGACAACTTTCGTTGTTCTTGAACGACAGACAGGTTGGTGTAGACACAGTCAGTACTTTCCCCTCACAAATGATTACCATCAAACGGCATGAAGCCCTTCCTGAGGAACCCATTTGCAGTGCAACCTTAGATACTGACGGCGGTCAGTGTCTAACGGTTTTTGCAATAAATACTCAACCCTCTGAGTCACCGGTTGAAAGCCCGGAACACCAGAGACCCTCCTCCTCTGAACCTTATGACGGCTTCGAGGCCGAAGTCAGCCAGCAACTTGACAAAGCGGATGCGCTGGAGTCAGAGGAGCAGAGAGCAGAGCTTAGAAGCCTGTTCTATGAGTTTCAGTCCGTCTTGTCCAGGGACTCCCTGGACTGTGGACTCACAAACCTGCATACGGTTCGCATTCCAACGAACCCGAATGCCCCTCCTACTTTTGTACGTCAGTACAAGATTCCCCTCGCTGCTTATGAGTCGATTCAAGAGATCCTCGATCAGCTGAAGGAGAAAAACATCATCAGAGAGTGTAACTCCACTTACAACTCTCCCATCTGGCCGGTTCTGAAACCGACTGGGAAATGGCGTCTCACCATAGACTATCGTGCATTGAACAAACAAGTGCCTCTCTCCAGGTGGCCTATGATCCATTTAGATCAGGAGCTAGCCAGAGTCAGAGATGCTCGTTTCTTCTCTACGGTTGACGTAGCCAACGGCTTCTGGACCATGAAGGTTGAGCCGGCGGACCAGTATAAACTGGCTTTCTCCTTTGGAAATCGCCAATATACTTGGAACCGCTGCCCCTTTGGCTACTCTAACTCACCTGCCGAGTTCAACATATTCCTCCACAAAGCCATGTCAGATGCTGCTTCCAGAGGGAACCTCATATATGTCGATGACATCTTGATGAGGAGTCGAACCTTCGAGGAGCACCTGGCCGAACTCCGTCACGTGCTGCAACAGCTCGCTGACGCCGGAGCTAAATTGGCGATTCTCAAGGGACAGTGGTGTCGAACCAAAGTGGAGTATGTTGGACTGCTGGTTGGCCCTAATGGAGTCGAGCCCCAAGCGGGACGCATTAGAGCCATTCAGGACATCAAAGCCCCAGCTAATCTGACTGAACTCAGGAGCTTCCTCGGAGTCTGCAACTACTCCAGGCAGTTCATTGAGGAGTACGCTGAAACAGCGAGGCCCCTCACTGAGCTGCTTCGGAACGACACACCTTTCGTGTGGGACAGACCCCAAGAACTCTCCTTCCAGTTCCTAAAACAGAAGTTGGCGTCCGCACCCTGTCTGGCTTACCCAGACAAGGATAAAGAGTTCTACATAGAGGCTACTTTCTCCTCTCACTGCCTGAGTGCTGCTTTGAAGCAGAAACACGATCAGGACATGAGAGTTGTGGCATACGCCAGCAAGCCTCTGAGCAAGGTGGAACTCCAGTTCTCAGACTGCGAGAGAGCTCTCCTCTCTACTGTCTGGGCCGTCGAACACTTTCGTAGTTACATCGGTGGACAGAAAGTGATCATTGAAACGTGTCATCAGCCTGTCACCTTCCTAAACAGCCAGCGACTGCGCGAAGGAAGAGTGTCAAACAGCCGCATTGCGACGTGGATGATGGTGCTCCAAGGATACAACATTGAGGTCAAGTATGGTCAGAACACCAAGCTAGCGCTAGGACAAGGGCTAGCAGGCTGCCAGCACTGTGACTCTGACTCCGTCATGGGCCCCCTGGACACACCTGCCGCAGTCTACCCAACCGCATCCAATCATCGCTACTTTGATGAGAATGTTTGCCAAGGGCTTCCGAAAGTTTACACTGATGGATGCGCCTACCTTCACGAAGGCCAGCTCCGTGCTGGGGTTGGAGTCGTTTGGGTGGACTGTGACACTAAGCAACCAAATCACTACCGGTTGGGCCAAAAGTCTAGTCAGTACGCCGAAATTGCTGCAGTGTTGATAACCCTCCAGCAGGCGGCAGCCTTGGACATCACTCAAATCGTCCTTTGCTCTGATTCAAACTACGCTAGACACAGCTTCATTTCTCACTTCCCCATGTGGAAGGAGAACCACATGAAAAACGCCAGAAACAGAGACGTGAAACACTCGGAGTTATTCCTAGCGTGTGATCTGCTCACCACTGAGAAAGGCATAATGGTCTACTGGAAAAAGGTCAAAGGTCACTCCAGGATCATAGGTCCGGAGAAAAATGGTAATGACGAAGCTGACCGCCTTGCTAAGCTCGGTGCTGACCAGGGAACCTGTTGGGAATTCAAAGACGAGTGGCTTCCACCCAAGGCCGTTCACGAGGTCTGCGCGATTACTCGTCGCCATGCTAAACAGGCAGACGAACCTCAGACCGTTGGGGTACCCGTGTTTCTAGGCAGACAACCACAGGACGCGGACCTAGTCACCATGCAGGAACAAGATCCTGACCTGAAGCTCATCCGCGAGCTTCTCCAAAAGGGCCCGATACCTGAACAACCATCACCACCTATTGGCGCAAGCCGAGGTTTGGTAACCCTGCATCGTCACCTCGCGCACCTGAAACTACAAAACGATTTGTTAGTTTACATGCGTGATGATCACAGCCCGCCGCGCTGGGTTGTTCCACTCGACCACAGAGGAGTGATGCTTGCCTACGCCCACGACACTCCGGTTGGAGGTCACCGCGGAGCAAGAGCTACCCTCGCGTCACTGACAGAAGTAGCATATTGGCCGTCGATGTCCAAGGACGTACACAGCTATGTCCAAGGCTGCCTCATCTGTGCCCAGTTTCAACCCTCCCAGCCGCTTGCTAGAGCACCACTGCAACGCAGGGGAATAACCTTCCCTTGGTCCCACCTGCAGATCGACTGGGTTGGACCGGTTCCCAAATCGGCAAGAGGAAACAAATATATGCTAACTGTAACTTGCAGTTTCACAAAGTGGGTTGAGTGCCTTCCAGCGTCAAACGATACAGCCGTCACAACCGCTGTACTGCTGATTAACCACGTTTTCAGTCGATGGGGACTTCCACTCTGCACTGACTCTGACCGGGGAACTCATTTCACATCCAGTGTAATGACGTCCCTGTTTGAACTTCTGGGAGTGGAAGTGAGATTCCACCTCCCCTATCACCCACAGTCATCCGGACAGGTCGAACGGATGAACCGCACGGTCGTCTCTATGCTCAAAAAGTACGTCTGCTCCACTGGGAAGGACTGGGACGTCAAGCTCCCTCTGGTCCTGATGGCCATACGGTCTACTCCCCAGCGATCCACGGGGGTTACGCCCTTTGAGATGATGACCGGCAGACTGATGACTCTACCACTGCACCTCCTGTATCACCCAGAGGATGTCAGTGTTGCCACTGCTTATACCGCTCATCAGTATGTGGCAGACTTGAAAACACACCTCAGAGCTACGTTTGCGCACGCTCAGAAGAAACTGGAGATCAACATAGAAGGCGCTAAAGCCTACTACAACCAAAAGACAACCAGCCGCGAATACGAGGTGGGTGACAAAGTATTCTACTTTCGGTTTGCCCAACCGGCACGCAAAGCTAAGAAGTTCCTGCCCTGCTGGTCAGGACCATTTGAGATCGTGGCAAAACTCTCTCCAGTTGCATACAGGTTACGCATCACCAAAGCGAGACAGGAGCCTGTTTACAAATGGGTGCATGCGAACCAAATCAAACCCTACGTCAAACCATCCCCGCGGGTACAGAGACCAGACTCCCCGCAGGAGGTAGACGTAGTCTCTACATAGTTCTATGCATGGAAATGGAAAGGGGGGAAAGTGCACGTTTAACCCACTAACATGTACTAACCGACAAAGAACAAGGCCCCCCCGCCGTCACTTTCACTAACCAAGAGAAACTCCTCCTAGACCTCTAACAGGATGTACTCACTAAAACCTTACAGGGTACTCATGTTACTGTCAACCTACATTCTGCTCTGATTAATGAATCTCTACGTGCAACCAAGACTTTGTCTGAAACCAGACATCAGGATATTGTGTACACACGAGTGGTGAGAGATTTGATGCAGGACCTGCTCAGGGAAGTAAGTTCCACGCTGGACAGCTTGGTTGAAAGTCGTATTTCCCCGTACTTGGTACCACTGGACCTGCTCAAAGTTAGCTTGACAGCTGCTACCCCTCTACTGTGCACCTTTCACAAATCCACCTAGCGTACAGCTTAGGTAGTGCAACTCCCATTCACGTTGATGCAGAAAATTAGAACTCGGTTTCCTGTTACATGTTCCCATAATTGTGACACCTCACATCTATAGGTTTAAGTCGATGCTGAACATTGGTATTTGAACGGACGGTAGACATTTCCACTTTGAACTAGAAACCTGACACTCCATCATCTCAACCTCGAACAGCATGACTCAGAGATTGAGATCATGGACGCTTTCCAGAGTTATAACTTTGCCTTCGATTTAGAAATTGACCAACAATTACTGATTGAAAGAACCAAATTTGTTAAGTTCACACAAACCCCGCGTGAACTTACTTTGACGCCCAAGACGCTACATTGACACAGATTATACCACCTTAATCTGCACATTGGTCGCCCTGGGGATGGGATGGCTCATCACGGCCGTGATTGCTTATTCCGCCTACAGGCGTGTTAAGAAACTCCAAGATAAGATGCACTTGCTCACCTACGGTGTGCCTCGTAACTGCGTTCGGGGAGACTCCAAGCGTGAATGTACCACACCTGTCTAAAGGGGGTGAGCAACATTTTCTTGTTATTCTGTAACCCTAAGAGTAGTTCTCATTTTAGTCTACCTCACATATTTATCTGAGTGTTGCAGTATGTCACATTCTTTATAAGCTACACACTGAATGTATGACCTAAGAATGTATTTTATGAGACCTCAAGGTTGCTATGAATTTTCTTGGATGTTATATGTTTTTTTTTTTTTTGGGTTTTCTGTATTTTTGTTTCTTACTTGGTCACATATTAACTAGTGGTTATGTGCCGGCCCAGCTCAGTCTGTCAATGACTCTGTCTGACGCACCAGCACATTGTAGTACCTCTTAGTTTTATGGTCCTTGTTTTAGCCCAAAGACTGTCCTGATCCACCCTTTGGACCAAAAAGGGGGGAATCTTGGGACCACATAGGTCAATGCGCGTTTGCGAACTATGGACCTCGTACATCACCACGTGCTCCATAAACTGAACTGTATGGCTGGCGGTGAGATGCCTTTGTGTCCCCTCGTGGAGTTAACCGCCCACCGACCTTCCTCCTTCTACACTACTACCTCTCGCATGGACGACATCATCATTGCATACCACCTGCGTGAGTGGCTTCTTCTCGTTATGCGCGTTGGGGACTATCCCGTTTCCTATCCTCTTTGTGCCTGACCAGGATCAAAGACCAAAGGCGCCAGGATCCAAGACAAAGACCAAAGACAAAGGCGTCCAAGGAGACCAACGTCCTAAGGGACAAACCCATCTGTGCTTCCGACAATCAAGTCGATCTACGTTCATGAGGAACAAACCCATCTGTGCTTCCGACGATCGAGCTTTGGGCGCGATCCCCGAAACCAAAAGGGGGAATGTTGAGGGTCTGACCTCATGAGGAAATTACTATGCAGTGATTTTCTCCAAAATGACTGTGCTTAAATTGCTCTGAAAAGCAAATAATCACATCAGCGCCAAGAAACTTCATTTCCCATGATGCTTTGCACACGGAAGCATTGGGATGATGTCACCGCCTAATACCAGAAACACGTTCTGCGCATGTGCGGGAGGCGGGAGCTTGGAGCTTTCCCGCGACTTCAAAGACTATAAATCATGAATGAGACAAAGAAACCTCGTTCTTTTGCCCAGGATACCTGGCGGTAAGGACACGCTTGTCGAACGCTCCGACAATTTGAGCATGCGGAAGCTCTAAGTGCCCAAGTTGAGACACGAAACCGCTACAAAGCCACTCGAACTCCATCAGGACCTGACTGGGAACGAGCGGAGCTCCATCCAGCTCTCAGAGACGCTGTAAGTTGTCAAACTCAGCACAAAAGAAACTTCGTTCTCTTTGTGTCCAGCCCGTGGAGAAACACTCGTGGAGCCAAACAACGGAGAAAGCATCAAACCGACGGATGACGCTGAAAACTGCGGAGAAAAACGGAGAACCGTCAAATCATAACAGCGGGGGACGCCTCGCTCTTCTGGTGATCAGGAAACTCATTTTTCTCTCTCCTTTTCTCCTCCCGTTTCCTCTATAGTCCAGAATAAGCAATAAAACCGCGCTATTGCTTAAAAAGTAGCTTCGTGTTTTCCTCTTTCGCTCCCAATTCGTCCTTCGGGTCATTTTGAAAGAATAAACTGCTTATTGATCATTGTTTGGTATCTTTAAATGTTTTTCTGCTTGGCCACGTGGTTAAACTAAAAGATATTATTCGTGATTAATCATTTGTGTTGTTTCATGATCCTTTGAAATGTTTTGAGTGATTTAAGGTTAAGTTACTGATGATTCTAAGTGCCTTGGAAGTTAAAGTGCAAGTTGCCACTCACACTTTAGCCAGACAAAGGGGTCAGCCATCTTGCATACAGACACCATTTTAGAAACACACACACATACATACACACAAAACACCTTGAACATTATTTTGAATATACATCCTTTTAATCATATCACATGGTTATTATTCATTTATGCCACTGTTTATTCATTTGACAAATTGTTAATTAAACGTTATAAAATTCAGATTTTCGTCTCCAGTAGCTTTGTTGTGTCGAAGAGAAGTCTCTGCTCCAAGGATTCTACGAACTTCAAGAAAGACTGATAAGAGTTTTGGATTCAATTTTTCCCCGGTTAAAGGGGAATGGTGCCCCGTATATCTAAGAATATCTTAATTAATTAATAAATCAGTAAATATTCCCATATTTACAGAATTTATTGAAGAACCCAAAAGTAAGTTAAAGCTTACAAATTGTTCGCTCCTAATAACCCCAACACCTCCTTTGATTTGTCCCTAGCAATAATGTCTCAGTGCTGGCATTTTAGAGACAAGAAATGGGGCGGGAGCCGATTGTTACTCGAAAAAAGAGCAACAGTGATGAAGACAACTGTTTAACTTAGCCTTTTACCTCCATATGCAAGAATCTAGTCTTTGCAGTGGGCGACACAATCGTACTTTGACATTTACACAAGGGATTTTTCAGAGATTTTTCAAGGTGTGTCCTTCGCTTACGGCCATACCACCCTGAAAAAGCCCGATCCCGTCTGATCTCGGAAGCAATCCAGGGTTGGGCCTGGTGAGTACCTGTATGGGAGACCTCTTGGGAATACGAGGTGCTGTAAGCTTTTTCACTATTTTGTTATAAAATACAGTTTTTTTCACTTCACCACAGCTTTGAACAGCTTCGTCATTGAATAATTTTAAAGCCAGGTGTTCCACACGAACTGCACACACTTGTTGGTAATAAACCTCCTTTGATTTGTCCCTAGCAATAATGTCTCAGTGCTGGCATTTTAGAGACAAGAAATGGGGTGGGAGCCAATTGTTAGAGTCTAAAGAAGAGCAACAATGATGAAGACAACTGTTTAACTTAGCCTTTTAACTCTATGTGCAAGAATCTAGTCTTTGCAGTGGGCGAGACAATCATACCTTGACAAATACACAAGGGATTTTTCAGAGATTTTTCAAGGTTTTTCCTTCGCTTACAGCCATACCACCCTGAAAAAGCCCGATCCCCTCTGATCTCGGAATCTATCCAGGGTTGGGCCTGGTCAGTGCCTGTATGGGAGACCTCTTGGGAATACCAGGTGCTGTAAGCTTTTTCACTAATTTGTTATAAAATACAGTTTTTTTCACTTCACCACATCTTTGAACAGCTTCGTCATTGAATAATTTTAAAGCCAGGTGTTCCACACAAACTGCACACACTTGTTGGTAATAAACCTCCTTTGATTTGTCCCTAGCAATAATGTCTCAGTGCTGGCATTTTAGAGACAAGAAATGGGGTGGGAGCCGATTGTTACTCGAAAAAAGAGCAACAGTGATGAAGACAACTGTTTAACTTAGCCTTTTACCTCCATATGCAAGAATCTAGTCTTTGCAGTGGGCGACACAATCATACTTTGACATATACACAAGGGATTTTTCAGAGAGTTTTTTCAAGGTGTGTTTTTCGCTTACAGCCATACCACCCTGAAAAATCCCGATCCCGTCTGATCTCGGAAGCAATCCAGGGTTGGGCCTGGTCAGTACCTGTATGGGAGACCTCTTGGGTATACCAGGTGCTGTTAGCTTTTTCACTAATTTGTTATAAAATACAGTTTTTTTCACTTCACCACATCTTTGAACAGCTTCGTCATTGAATAATTTTAAAGCCAGGTGTTCCACACGAACTGCACACACTTGTTGGTAATAAACCTCCTTTTATTTGTCCCTAGCAATAATGTCTCAGTGCTGGCATTTTAGAGACAAGAAATGGGGTGGGATCCAATTGTTAGAGTCTAAAGAAGAGCAACAATGATGAAGACAACTGTTTAACTTAGCCATTTACCTCTATATGCAAGAATCTAGTCTTTGCAGTGGGCGACACAATCATACCTTGACAAATACACAAGGGATTTTCCAGAGATGTTTCAAGGTTTTTCCTTCGTTTACAGCCATACCACCCTGAAAAAGCCCAATCCCCTCTGATCTCGGAAGCAATCCAGGGTTGGGCCTGGTCAGTACCTGTATGGGAGACCTCTTGGGAATACCAGGTGCTGTATGCTTTTTCACTAATTTGTTATAAAATACAGTTTTTTTCACTTCACCACATCTTTGAACAGCTTCGTCATTGAATAATTTTAAAGCCAGGTGTTCCACACGAACTGCACACACTTGTTGGTAATAAACCTCCTTTGATTTGTCCCTAGCAATAATGTCTCAGTGCTGGCATTTTAGAGACAAAAAATGGGGTGGGAGCCGATTGTTACTCGAAAAAAGAGCAACAGTGATGAAGACAACTGTTTAACTTAGCCTTTTACCTCCATATGCAAGAATCTAGTCTTTGCAGTGGGCAACACAATCATACTTTGACATATACACAAGGGACTTTTCAGAGATTTTTCAAGGTTTGTCCTTCGCTTACAGCCATACCACCCTGAAAAAGCCGATCCCCTCTGATCTAGGAATCAATCCAGGGTTGGGCCTGGTCAGTACCTGTATGGGAGACCTCTTGGGAATACCAGGTGCTGTAAGCTTTTTCACTAATTTGTTATAAAATACAGTTTTTTTCACTTCAACACATCTTGAACAGCTTCGTCATTGAATAATTTTAAAGCCAGGTGTTCCACACGAACTGCACACACTTGTTGGTAATAAACCTCCTTTGATTTGTCCCTAGCAATAATGTCTCAGTGCTGGCATTTTAGAGACAAGAAATGGGGTGGGAGCCGATTGTTACTCGAAAAAACAGCAACAGTGATGAAGACAACTGTTTAACTTAGCCTTTTACCTCTATATGCAAGAATCTAGTCTTTGCAGTGGGCGACACAATCATACTTTGACATATACACAAGGGATTTTTCAGAGATTTTTCAAGGTGTTTTCTTCGCTTACGGCCATACCACCCTGAAAAAGCCCGATCCCGTCTGATCTCGGAAGCAATTCAGGGTTGGGCCTGGTCATTACCTGTATGGGAGACCTCTTGGGAATACCAGGTGCTGTAAGCTTTTTCACTAATTTGTTATAAAATACAGTTTTTTTCACTTCACCACAGCTTTGAACAGCTTCGTCATTGAATAATTTTAAAGCCAGGTGTTCCACACGAACTGCACACACTTGTTGGTAATAAACCTCCTTTGATTTGTCCCTAGCAATAATGTCTCAGTGCTGGCATTTTAGAGACAAGAAATGGGGTGGGAGCCAATTGTTAGAGTCTAAAGAAGAGCAACAATGATGAAGACAACTGTTTAACATAGCCTTTTACCTCTATATTCAAGAATCTAGTCTTTGCAGTGGGCGACACAATCATACCTTGACAAATACACAAGGGATTTTCAAGAGATGTTTCAAGGTTTTTCCTTCGCTTACAGCCATACCACCCTGAAAAATCCCGATCCCCTCTGATCTCGGAATAAATCCAGGGTTGGGCCTGGTCAGTACCTGTATGGGAGACCTCTTGGGAATACCAGGTGCTGTAAGCTTTTTCACTAATTTGTTATAAAATACAGTTTTTTTCACTTCAACACATCTTGAACAGCTTCGTCATTGAATAATTTTAAAGCCAGGTGTTCCACACGAACTGCACACACTTGTTGGTAATAAACCTCCTTTGATTTGTCCCTAGCAATAATGTCTCAGTGCTGGCATTTTAGAGACAAGAAATGGGGTGGGAGCCAATTGTTAGAGTCTAAAGAAGAGCAACAATGATGAAGACAACCGTTTAACTTAGCCTTTTACCTCTATGTGCAAGAATCTAGTCTTTGCGGTGGGCGACACAATCATACCTTGACAAATACACAAGGTATTTTTCAGAGATTTTTCAAGGTTTTTCCTTCATTTACATCTATACCACCCTGAAAAAGCCCGATCCCCTCTGATCTCGGAATCAATCCAGGGTTGGGCCTGGTCAGTACCTGTATGGGAGACCTCTTGGGAATAACAGGTGCTGTAAGCTTTTTCACTCATTTGTTATAAAATACAGTTTTTTTCACTTCACCACATCTTTGAACAGCTTCGTCATTGAATAATTTTAAAGCCAGGTGTTCCACACGAACTGCACACACTTGTTGGTAATAAACCTCCTTTGATTTGTCCCTAGCAATAATGTCTCAGTGCTGGCATTTTAGAGACAAGAAATGGGGTGGGAGCCGATTGTTACTCGAAAAAAGAGTAACAGTGATGAAGACAACTGTTTAACTTAGCCTTTTACCTCCATATGCAAGAATCTAGTCTTTGCAGTGGGCGACACAATCATACTTTGACATATACACAAGGGATTTTTCAGAGATTTTTCAAGGTGCGTTTTTCGCTCACGGCCATACAACCCTGAAAAAGCCCGATCCCGTCTTATCTCGGAAGCAGTCCAGGGTTGGGCCTGGTCAGTACCTGTATGGGAGACCTCTTGGGAATACCAGGTGCTGTAAGCTTTTTCACTAATTTGATATAAAATACAGTTTTTTTCACTTCACCACATCTTTGAACAGCTTCGTCATTGAATAATTTTAAAGCCAGGTGTTCCACACGAACTGCACACACTTGTTGGTAATAAACCTCCTTTTATTTGTCCCTAGCAATAATGTCTCAGTGCTGGCATTTTAGAGACAAGAAATGGGGTGGGAGCCAATTGTTAGAGTCTAAAGAAGAGCAACAATGATGAAGACAACTGTTTAACTTAGCCTTTTACCTCTATATGCAAGAATCTAGTCTTTGCAGTGGGCGACACAATCATACCTTGACAAATACACAAGGGATTTTCCAGAGATGTTCCAAGGTATTTCCTTCGCTTACAGCCATACCACCCTGAAAAAGCCCGATCCCCTCTGATCTCGGAATCAATCCAGGGTTGGGCCTGGTCAGTTCCTGTATGGTAGACCTCTTGGGAATACCAGGTGCTGTATGCTTTTTCACTAATTTGTTATAAAATACAGTTTTTTTCACTTCACCACATCTTTGAACAGCTTCGTCATTGAATAATTTTAAAGCCAGGTGTTCCACACGAACTGCACACACTTGTTGGTAATAAACCTCCTTTGATTTGTCCCTAGCAATAATGTCTCAGTGCTGGCCTTTTAGAGACAAGAAATGGGGTGGGAGCCGATTGTTACTCGAAAAAAGAGCAACAGTGATGAAGACAACTGTTTAACTTAGCCTTTTACCTCCATATGCAAGAATCTAGTCTTTGCAGTGGGCGACACAATCATACTTTGACATATACACAAGGGATTTTTCAGAGATTTTTCAAGGTGTGTCCTTCGCTTACGGCCATACCACCCTGAGAAAGCCCGATCCCGTCTGATCTCGGAAGCAATCCAGGGTTGAGCCTGGTCAGTACCTGTATGGGAGACCTCTTGGGAATACCAGGTGCTGTAAGCTTTTTCACTAATTTGTTATAAAATACAGTTTTTTTCACTTCACCACAGCTTTGAACAGCTTCGTCATTGAATAATTTTAAAGCCAGGTGTTCCACACGAACTGCACACACTTGTTGGTAATAAACCTCCTTTGATTTGTCCCTAGCAATAATGTCTCAGTGCTGGCATTTTAGAGACAAGAAATGGGGTGGGAGCCGATTGTTACTCGAAAAAAGAGCTACATTGATGAAGACAACTGTTTAACTTAGCCTTTTACCTCCATATGCAAGAATCTAGTCTTTGCAGTGGGCGACACAATCATACTTTGACATATACACAAGGGATTTTTCAGGGATTTTTGAAGGTGTTTTCTTTGCTTACGGCCATACCACCCTGAAAAAGCCCGATCCCGTCTGATCTCGGAAGCAATCCAGGGTTGCGCCTGGTCAGTACCTGTATGGGAGACCTCTTGGGAATACCAGGTGCTGTAAAATTTTTCACTAATTTGTTATAAAATACAGTTTTTTTCACTTCACCACAGCTTTGAACAGCTTCGTCATTGAATAATTTTAAAGCCAGGTGTTCCACACGAACTGCACACACTTGTTGGTAATAAACCTCCTTTGATTTGTCCCTAGCAATAATGTCTCAGTGCTGGCATTTTAGAGACAAGAAATGGGGTGGGAGCCAATTGTTAGAGTCTAAAGAAAAGCAACAATGATGAAGACAACTGTTTAACTTAGCCTTTTACCTCTATATGCAAGAATCTAGTCTTTGCAGTGGGCGACACAATCATACCTTGACAAATACACAAGGGATTTTCAAGAGATGTTTCAAGATTTTTCCTTCTCTTACAGCCATACCACCCTGAAAAAGCCCGATCCCCTCAGATCTCGGAATTAATCCAGGGTTGGACCTGGTCATTACCTGTATGGGAGACCTCTTAGGAATACCAGGTGCTGTAAGCTTTTTCACTAATTTGTTATAAAATACAATTTTTTTCACTTCACCACAGCTTTGAACAGCTTCGTCATTGAATAATTTTAAAGCCAGGTGTTCCACACGAACTGCACACACTTGTTGGTAATAAACCTCCTTTGATTTGTCCCTAGCAATAATGTCTCAGTGCTGGCATTTTAGAGACAAGAAATGGGGTGGGAGCCAATTGTTAGAGTCTAAAGAAGAGCAACAATGATGAAGACAACTGTTTAACTTAGCCTTTTACCTCTATATGCAAGAATCTAGTCTTTGCAGTGGGCGACGCAATCATACCTTGACAAATACACAAGGGATTTTTCAGAGATTTTTCAAGGTTTTTCTTGTGCTTACAGCCATACCACCCTGAAAAAGCCCGGTCCCGTCTGATCTCGGAAGCAATCCAGGGTTGGGCCTGGTCAGTACCTGTATGGGAGACCTCTTGGGAATACCAGGTGCTGTAAGCTTTTTCACTAATTTGTTATAAAATACAGTTTTTTTTCACTTCACCACAGCTTTGAACAGCTTCGTCATTGAATAATTTTAAAGCCAGGTGTTCCACACGAACAGCACACACTTGTTGGTAATAAACCTCCTTTGATTTGTCCCTAGCAATAATGTCTCAGTGCTGGCATTTTAGAGACAAAAAATGGGGTGGGAGCCGATTGTTACTCGAAAAAAGAGCAACAGTGATGAAGACAACTGTTTAACTTAGCCTTTTACCTCCATATGCAAGAATCTAGTCTTTGCAGTGGGCAACACAATCATACTTTGACATATACACAAGGGATTTTTCAGAGATTTTTCAAGGTGTGTCCTTCGCTTACGGCCATACCACCCTGAAAAAGCCCGATCCCGTCTGATCTCGGAAGCAATCCAGGGTTGGGCCTGGTCAGTACCTGTATGGGAGACCTCTTGGGAATACCAGGTGCTGTAAGCTTTTTCACTAATTTGTTATAAAATACAGTTTTTTTCACTTCACCAGAGCTTTGAACAGCTTTGTCATTGAATAATTTTAAAGCCAGGTGTTCCACACGAACTGCACACACTTGTTGGTAATAAACCTCCTTTGATTTGTCCCTAGCAATAATGTCTCAGTGCTGGCATTTTAGAGACAAGAAATGGGGTGGGAGCCAATTGTTAGAGTCTAAAGAAGAGCAACAATGATGAAGACAACTGTTTAACTTAACCTTTTACCTCTATATGCAAGAATCTAGTCTTTGCAGTGGGCGACACAATCATACCTTGACAAATACACAAGGGATTTTCAAGAGATGTTTCAAGGTTTTTCCTTCGCTTACAGCCATACCACCCTGAAAAAGCCCGATCCCCTCTGATCTCGGAATTAATCCAGGGTTGGACCTGGTCAGTACCTGTATAGGAGACCTCTTGGGAATACCAGGTGCTGTAAGCTTTTTCACTAATTTGTTATAAAATACAGTTTTTTTCACTTCACCACAGCTTTGAACAGCTTCGTCATTGAATAATTTTAAAGCCAGGTGTTCCACACGAACTGCACACACTTGTTGGTAATAAACCTCCTTTGATTTGTCCCTAGCAATAATGTCTCAGTGCTGGCATTTTAGAGACAAGAAATGGGGTGGGAGCCGATTGTTACTTGAAAAAAGAGCAACAGTGATGAAGACAACTGTTTAACTTAGCCTTTTACCTCCATATGCAAGAATCTAGTCTTTGCAGTGGGCGACACAATCATACTTTGACATATACACAAGGGATTTTTCAGAGATTTTTCAAGGTGTTTTCTTTGCTTACGGCCATACCACCCTGAAAAAGCCCGATCCCGTCTGATCTCGGAAGCAATCCAGGGTTGGGCCTGGTCAGTACCTGTATGGGAGACCTCTTGGGAATACCAGGTGCTGTAAGCTTTTTCACTAATTTGTTATAAAATACAGTTTTTTTCACTTCACCACAGCTTTGAACAGCTTCGTCATTGAATAATTTTAAAGCCAGGTGTTCCACACGAACTGCACACACTTGTTGGTAATAAACCTCCTTTGATTTGTCCCTAGCAATAATGTCTCAGTGCTGGCATTTTAGAGACAAGAAATGGGGTGGGAGCCAATTGTTAGAGTCTAAAGAAGAGCAACAATGATGAAGACAACTGTTTAACTTAGCCTTTAACCTCTATATGCAAGAATCTAGTCTTTGCAGTGGGGGACACAATCATAGCTTGACAAATACACAAGGGATTTTCAAGAGATGTTTCAAGGTTTTTCCATCGCTTACAGCCATACCACCCTGAAAAAGCCCGATCCCCTCTGATCTCGGAATCAATTCAGGTTTGGGCCTGGTCAGTACCTGTATGGGAGACCTTTTGGGAATACCAGGTGCTGTAAGCTTTTTCACTAATTTGTTATAAAATACAGTTTTTTTCACTTCACCACATCTTTGAACAGCTTCGTCATTGAATAATTTTAAAGCCAGGTGTTCCACACGAACTGCACACACTTGTTGGTAATAAACCTCCTTTGATTTGCTCCTAGCAATAATGTCTCAGTGCTGGCATTTTAGAGACAAGAAATGGGATGGGAGCCGATTGTTACTCAAAAAAAAAAGCAACAGTGATGAAGACAACTGTTTAACTTAGCCTTTTACCTCCATATGCAAGAATCTAGACTTTGCAGTGGGCAACACAATCATACTTTGACATATACACAAGGGACTTTTCAGAGATTTTTCAAGGTGTGTCCTTCGCTTATGGCCATTCCACCCTGAAAAAGCCCGATCCCGTCTGATCTCGGAAGCAATCCAGGATTGGGCCTGGTCAGTACCTGTATGGGAGACCTCTTGGGAATACCAGGTGCTGTAAGCTTTTTCACTAATTTGTTATAAAATACAGTTTTCTTCACTTCACCACATCTTTGAACAGCTTTGTCATTGAATAATTTTAAAGCCAGGTGTTCCACACGAACTGCACACACTTGTTGGTAATAAACCTCCTTTGATTTGTCCCTAGCAATAATGTCTCAGTGCTGGCATTTTAGAGACAAGAAATGGGGTGGGAGCCAATTGTTAGAGTCTAAAGAAGAGCAACAATGATGAAGACAACTGTTTAACTTAGCCTTTTACCTCTATATGCAAGAATCTAGTCTTTGCAGTGGGCGACACAATCATACCTTGACAAATACACAAGGGATTTTCAAGAGATGTTTCAAGGTTTTTCCTTCGCTGAAAGCCATACCACCCTGAAAAAGCCCGATCCCCTCTGATCTCGGAATCAATCCAGGGTTGGGCCTGGTCAGTACCTGTATGGGAGACCTCTTGGGAATACCAGGTACTGTAAGCCTTTTCACTAATTTGTTAAAAAATACAGTTTTTTTCACTTCACCAAATCTTAGAACAGCTTCGTCATTGAATAATTTTAAAGCCAGGTGTTCCACACGAACTGCACACAATTGTTGGTAATAAACCTCCTTTGATTTGTCCCTAGCAATAATGTCTCAGTGCTGGCATTTTAGAGACTAGAAATGGGGTGGGAGCCGATTGTTACTAGAAAAAAGAGCAACAGTGATGAAGACAACTGTTTAACTTAGCCTTTTACCTCCATATGCAAAAATCTAGTCTTTGCAGTGGGCGACACAATCATACTTTGACAAATACACAAGGGATTTTTCAAAGATTTTTCAAGGTTTTTCCATCTCTTACGGCCATACCACCCTGAAAAAGCCCGATCCCGTCTGATCTCGGAAGCAATCCAGGGTTGGGCCTGGTCAGTACCTGTATGGGAGACCTCTTGGGAATAACAGGTGCTGTAAGCTTTTTCACTAATTTGTTATAAAATACAGTTTTTTTCACTTCACCACATCTTTGAACAGCTTCGTCATTGAATAATTTTAAAGCCAGGTGTTCCACACGAACTGCACACACTTGTTGGTAATAAACCTCTTTTGATTTGTCCCTAGCAATAATGTCTCAGTGCTGGCATTTTAGAGACAAGAAATGGGGTGGGAGCCAATTGTTAGAGTCTAAAGAAGAGCAACAATGATGAAGACAACTGTTTAACTTAGCCTTTTACCTCTATATGCAAGAATCTAGTATTTGCAGTGGGCGACACAATCATACCTTGACAAATACACAAGGGATTTTCCAGAGATTTTTCAAGGTTTTTCCTTCGTTTACAGCCATACCACCCTGAAAAAGCCCGATCCCCTCTAATCTCGGAATCAATCCAGGGTTAAGCCTGGTCAGTACCTGTATGGGAGACCTCTTGGGAATACCAGGTGCTGTAAGCTTTTTCACTAATTTGTTATAAAATACAGTTTTTTTCACTTCACCACATCTTTGAACAGCTTCGTCATTGAATAATTTTAAAGCCAGGTGTTCCACACGAACTGCACACACTTGTTGGTAATAAACCACCTTTGATTTGTCCCTAGCAATAATGTCTCAGTGCTGGCATTTTAGAGACAAGAAATGGGGTGGGAGCCGATTGTTCCTCGAAAAAACAGCAACAGTGATGAAGGCAACTGTTTAACTTAGCCTTTTACCTCTGTATGCAAGAATCTAGTCGTTGCAGTGGGCGACACAATCATACCTTGACAAATACACAAGGGATTTTTCAGAGATTTTTCAAGGTTTTTCCATCGCTTACAGCCATACCACCCTGAAAAAGCCCGATCCCGTCTGATCTCGGAAGCAATCCAGGGTTGGGCCTGGTCAGTACCTGTATGGGAGACCTCTTAGGAATACCAGGTGCAGCAAGCTTTTTCACTAATTTGTTATAAAATACAGTTTTTTTCACTTTACCACATCTTTGAACAGTTTCGTCATTGAATAATTTTAAAGCCAGGTGTTCCACACGAACTGCACACAATTGTTGGTAATAAACCTCCTTTGATTTGTCCCTAGCAATAATGTCTCAGTGCTGGCATTTTAGAGACAAGAAATGGGGTGGGAGCCGATTGTTACTCGAAAAAAGAGCAACAGTGATGAAGACAACTGTTTAACTTAGCCTTTTACCTCCATATGCAAGAATCTAGTCTTTGCAGTGGGCGACACAATCATACTTTGACATATACACAAGGGATTTTTCAGAGATTTTTCAAGGTGTGTCCTTCGCTTACGGCCATACCACCCTGAAAAAGCCTGATCTCGTCTGATCTCAGAAGCAATCCAGGGTTGGGCCTGGTCAGTACCTGTATGGGTGACCTCTTGGGAATACCAGGTGCTGTAAGCTTTTTCACCAATTTGTTATAAAATACAGTTTTTTTCACTTCACCACAGCTTTGAACAGCTTCGTCATTGAATAATTTTAAAGCCAGGTGTTCCACACGAACTGCACACACTTGTTGGTAATAAACCTCCTTTGATTTGTCCCTAGCAATAATGTCTCAGTGCTGGCATTTTAGAGACAAGAAATGGGGTGGGAGCCAATTGTTAGAGTCTAAAGAAGAGCGACATGATGAAGACAACTGTTTAACTTAGCCTTTTACCTCCATATGCAAGAATCTAGTCTTTTCAGTGGGCGACACAATCATACTTTGACAAATACACAAGGGATTTTTCAGAGATTTTTCAAAGATTGTCCTTCGCTTACGGCCATACCACCCTGAAAAAGCCCAATCCCGTGTGATCTCGGAAGCAATCCAGGGTTGGGCCTGGTCAGTACATGTATGGAGACCTCTTGGGAATACCAGGTGCTGTAAGCTTTTTCACTAATTTGTTATAAAATACAATTTTTTTCACTTCACCACAGCTTTGAACAGCTTCGTCATTGAATAATTTTAAAGCCAGGTGTTCCACACGAACTGCACACACTGTTGGTAATAAACCTCCTTTGATTTGTCCCTAGCAGTAATGTCTCAATGCTGGCATTTTAGAGACAAGAAATGGGGTGGGAGCCAATTGTTAGAGTCTAAAGAAGAGCAACAATGATGAAGACAACTGTTTAACTTAGCCTTTTACCTCTATATGCAAGAATCTGGTCTTTGCAGTGGGTGACAAAATCATACCTTGACAAATACACAAGAGATTTTTCTGAAATTTTTCAAGGTTTTTCCTGCCCTTACAACCATACAACCCTGAAAAAGCCCGATCCCGTCTGATCTCGGAATCAATCCAGGGTTGGGCCTGGTCAGTACCTGTATGGGAGACCTCTTGGGAATACCAGGTGCTGTAAGCTTTTTCACTAATTTGTTATAAAATACAGTTTTTTTCACTTCACCACATCTTTGAACAGCTTCGTCATTGAATAATTTTAAAGCCAGGTGTTCCACACGAACTGCACACACTTGTTGGTAATAAACCTCCTTTTATTTGTCCCTAGCAATAATGTCTCAGTGCTGGCATTTTAGAGACAAGAAATGGGGTGGGAGCCGATTGTTACTCAAAAAAAGAGCAACAGTGATGAAGACAACTGTTTAACTTAGCCTTTTACCTCCATATGCAAAAATCTAGTCTTTGCAGGGGGCGACACAATCATACTTTGACAAATACACAAGGGATTTTTCAAAGATTTTTCAAGGTTTTTCCATCGCTTACGGCCATACCACCCTGAAAAAGCCCGATCCCGTCTGATCTCGGAATCAGTCCAGGGTTGGGCCTGGTCAGTACCTGTATGGGAGACCTCTTGGAAATACCAGGTGCTGTAAGCTTTTTCACTAATTTGTTATAAAATACAGTTTTTTTCACTTCACCACAGCTTTGAACAGCTTCGTCATTGAATAATTTTAAAGCCAGGTTTTCCACACGAACTGCACACACTTGTTGGTAATAAACCTCCTTTGATTTGGCCCTAGCAATAATGTCTCAGTGCTGGCAGTTTAGAGACAAGAAATGGGGTGGGAGCCAATTGTTAGAGTCTAAAGAAGAGCAACAATGATGAAGACAACTGTTTAACTTAGCCTTTTACCTCTATATGCAAGAATCTAGTCTTTGCAGTGGGCGACGCAATCATACCTTGACAAATACACAAGGGATTTTTCAGAGATTTTTCAAGGTTTTTCTTGTGCTTACAGCCATACCACCCTGAAAAAGCCCGGTCCCGTCTGATCTCGGAAGCAATCCAGGGTTGGGCCTGGTCAGTACCTGTATGGGAGACCTCTTGGGAATACCAGGTGCTGTAAGCTTTTTCACTAATTTGTTATAAAATACAGTTTTTTTTCACTTCACCACAGCTTTGAACAGCTTCGTCATTGAATAATTTTAAAGCCAGGTGTTCCACACGAACAGCACACACTTGTTGGTAATAAACCTCCTTTGATTTGTCCCTAGCAATAATGTCTCAGTGCTGGCATTTTAGAGACAAAAAATGGGGTGGGAGCCGATTGTTACTCGAAAAAAGAGCAACAGTGATGAAGACAACTGTTTAACTTAGCCTTTTACCTCCATATGCAAGAATCTAGTCTTTGCAGTGGGCAACACAATCATACTTTGACAAATACACAAGGGATTTTTCAGAGATTTTTCAAGGTGTGTCCTTCGCTTACGGCCATACCACCCTGAAAAAGCCCGATCCCGTCTGATCTCGGAAGCAATCCAGGGTTGGGCCTGGTCAGTACCTCTATGGGAGACCTCTTGGGAATACCAGGTGCTGTAAGCTTTTTCACTAATTTGTTATAAAATACAGTTTTTTTTCACTTCACCAGAGCTTTGAACAGCTTTGTCATTGAATAATTTTAAAGCCAGGTGTTCCACACGAACTGCACACACTTGTTGGTAATAAACCTCCTTTGATTTGTCCCTAGCAATAATGTCTCAGTGCTGGCATTTTAGAGACAAGAAATGGGGTGGGAGCCAATTGTTAGAGTCTAAAGAAGAGCAACAATGATGAAGACAACTGTTTAACTTAGCCTTTTACCTCTATATGCAAGAATCTAGTCTTTGCAGTGGGCGACACAATCATACCTTGACAAATACACAAGGGATTTTCAAGAGATGTTTCAAGGTTTTTCCTTCGCTTACAGCCATACCACCCTGAAAAAGCCCGATCCCCTCTGATCTCGGAATTAATCCAGGGTTGGACCTGGTCAGTACCTGTATAGGAGACCTCTTGGGAATACCAGGTGCTGTAAGCTTTTTCACTAATTTGTTATAAAATACAGTTTTTTTCACTTCACCACAGCTTTGAACAGCTTCGTCATTGAATAATTTTAAAGCCAGGTGTTCCACACGAACTGCACACACTTGTTGGTAATAAACCTCCTTTGATTTGTCCCTAGCAATCATGTCTCAGTGCTGGCATTTTAGAGACAAGAAATGGGGTGGGAGCCGATTGTTACTCGAAAAAAGAGCAACAGTGATGAAGACAACTGTTTAACTTAGCCTTTTACCTCCATATGCAAGAATCTAGTCTTTGCAGTGGGCGACACAATCATACTTTGACATATACACAAGGGATTTTTTGGGGATTTTTCAAGGTGTTTTCTTTGCTTACGGCCATACCACCCTGAAAAAGCCCGATCCCGTCTGATCTCGGAAGCAATCCAGGGTTGGGCCTGGTCAGTACCTGTATGGGAGACCTCTTGGGAATACCAGGTGCTGTAAAATTTTTCACTAATTTGTTATAAAATACAGTTTTTTTCACTTCACCACAGCTTTGAACAGCTTCGTCATTGAATAATTTTAAAGCCAGGTGTTCCACACGAACTGCACACACTTGTTGGTAATAAACCTCCTTTGATTTGTCCCTAGCAATAATGTCTCAGTGCTGGCATTTTAGAGACAAGAAATGGGGTGGGAGCCAATTGTTAGAGTCTAAAGAAGAGCAACAATGATGAAGACAACTGTTTAACTTAGCCTTTTACCTCTATATGCAAGAATCTAGTCTTTGCAGAGGGCGACGCAACCATACCTTGACAAATACACAAGGGATTTTTCAGAGATTTTTCAAGCTTTTTCTTGTGCTTACAGCCATACCACCCTGAAAAAGCCCAGTCCCGTCTGATCTCGGAAGCAATCCAGGGTTGGGCCTGGTCAGTACCTGTATGGGAGACCTCTTGGGAATACCAGGTGCTGTAAGCTTTTTCACTAATTTGTTATAAAATACAGTTTTTTTTCACTTCACCACAGCTTTGAACAGCTTCGTCATTGAATAATTTTAAAGCCAGGTGTTCCACACGAACTGCACACACTTGTTGGTAATAAACCTCCTTTGATTTGTCCCTAGCAATAATGTCTCAGTGCTGGCATTTTAGAGACAAGAAATGGGGTGGGAGCCAATTGTTAGAGTCTAAAGAAAAGCAACAATGATGAAGACAACTGTTTAACTTAGCCTTTTACCTCTATATGCAAGAATCTAGTCTTTGCAGTGGGCGACACAATCATACCTTGACAAATACACAAGGGATTTTCAAGAGATGTTTCAAGATTTTTCCTTCTCTTACAGCCATACCACCCTGAAAAAGCCCGATCCCCTCAGATCTCGGAATTAATCCAGGGTTGGACCTGGTCATTACCTGTATGGGAGACCTCTTAGGAATACCAGGTGCTGTAAGCTTTTTCACTAATTTTTTATAAAATACAATTTTTTTCACTTCACCACAGCTTTGAACAGCTTCGTCATTGAATAATTTTAAAGCCAGGTGTTCCACACGAACTGCACACACTTGTTGGTAATAAACCTCCTTTGATTTGTCCCTAGCAATAATGTCTCAGTGCTGGCATTTTAGAGACAAGAAATGGGGTGGGAGCCAATTGTTAGAGTCTAAAGAAGAGCAACAATGATGAAGACAACTGTTTAACTTAGCCTTTTACCTCTATATGCAAGAATCTAGTCTTTGCAGTGGGCGACGCAATCATACCTTGACAAATACACAAGGGATTTTTCAGAGATTTTTCAAGGTTTTTCTTGTGCTTACAGCCATACCACCCTGAAAAAGCCCGGTCCCGTCTGATCTCGGAAGCAATCCAGGGTTGGGCCTGGTCAGTACCTGTATGGGAGACCTCTTGGGAATACCAGGTGCTGTAAGCTTTTTCACTAATTTGTTATAAAATACAGTTTTTTTTCACTTCACCACAGCTTTGAACAGCTTCGTCATTGAATAATTTTAAAGCCAGGTGTTCCACACGAACAGCACACACTTGTTGGTAATAAACCTCCTTTGATTTGTCCCTAGCAATAATGTCTCAGTGCTGGCATTTTAGAGACAAAAAATGGGGTGGGAGCCGATTGTTACTCGAAAAAAGAGCAACAGTGATGAAGACAACTGTTTAACTTAGCCTTTTACCTCCATATGCAAGAATCTAGTCTTTGCAGTGGGCAACACAATCATACTTTGACATATACACAAGGGATTTTTCAGAGATTTTTCAAGGTGTGTCCTTCGCTTACGGCCATACCACCCTGAAAAAGCCCGATCCCGTCTGATCTCGGAAGCAATCCAGGGTTGGGCCTGGTCAGTACCTGTATGGGAGACCTCTTGGGAATACCAGGTGCTGTAAGCTTTTTCACTAATTTGTTATAAAATACAGTTTTTTTCACTTCACCAGAGCTTTGAACAGCTTTGTCATTGAATAATTTTAAAGCCAGGTGTTCCACACGAACTGCACACACTTGTTGGTAATAAACCTCCTTTGATTTGTCCCTAGCAATAATGTCTCAGTGCTGGCATTTTAGAGACAAGAAATGGGGTGGGAGCCAATTGTTAGAGTCTAAAGAAGAGCAACAATGATGAAGACAACTGTTTAACTTAGCCTTTTACCTCTATGTGCAAGAATCTAGTCTTTGCAGTGGGCGACACAATCATACCTTGACAAATACACAAGGGATTTTCAAGAGATGTTTCAAGGTTTTTCCTTCGCTTACAGCCATACCACCCTGAAAAAGCCCGATCCCCTCTGATCTCGGAATTAATCCAGGGTTGGACCTGGTCAGTACCTGTATAGGAGACCTCTTGGGAATACCAGGTGCTGTAAGCTTTTTCACTAATTTGTTATAAAATACAGTTTTTTTCACTTCACCACAGCTTTGAACAGCTTCGTCATTGAATAATTTTAAAGCCAGGTGTTCCACACGAACTGCACACACTTGTTGGTAATAAACCTCCTTTGATTTGTCCCTAGCAATAATGTCTCAGTGCTGGCATTTTAGAGACAAGAAATGGGGTGGGAGCCGATTGTTACTTGAAAAAAGAGCAACAGTGATGAAGACAACTGTTTAACTTAGCCTTTTACCTCCATATGCAAGAATCTAGTCTTTGCAGTGGGCGACACAATCATACTTTGACATATACACAAGGGATTTTTCAGAGATTTTTCAAGGTGTTTTCTTTGCTTACGGCCATACCACCCTGAAAAAGCCCGATCCCGTCTGATCTCGGAAGCAATCCAGGGTTGGGCCTGGTCAGTACCTGTATGGGAGACCTCTTGGGAATACCAGGTGCTGTAAAATTTTTCACTAATTTGTTATAAAATACAGTTTTTTTCACTTCACCACAGCTTTGAACAGCTTCGTCATTGAATAATTTTAAAGCCAGGTGTTCCACATGAACTGCACACACTTGTTGGTAATAAACCTCCTTTGATTTGTCCCTAGCAATAATGTCTCAGTGCTGGCATTTTAGAGACAAGAAATGGGGTGGGAGCCAATTGTTAGAGTCTAAAGAAGAGCAACAATGATGAAGACAACTGCTTAACTTAGCCTTTTACCTCTATATGCAAGAATCTAGTCTTTGCAGTGGGCGACACAATCATACCTTGACAAATACACAAGGGATTTTTCAGAGATTTTTCAAGGTTTTTCCTTCGCTTACAGCCATACCACCCTAAAAAAGCCCGATCCCCTCTGATCTCGGAATCAATCCAGGGTTGGGCCTGGTCAGTACCTGTATAGGAGACCTCTTGGGAATACCAGGTGCTGTAAGCTTTTTCACTAATTTGTTATAAAATACAGTTTTTTTCACTTCACCACAGCTTTGAACAGCTTCGTCATTGAATAATTTTAAAGCCAGGTGTTCCACACGAACTGCACACACTTGTTGGTAATAAACCTCCTTTGATTTGTCCCTAGCAATAATGTCTCAGTGCTGGCATTTTAGAGACAAAAAATGGGGTGGGAGCCGATTGTTACTCGAAAAAAGAGCAACAGTGATGAAGACAACTGTTTAACTTAGCCTTTTACCTCCATATGCAAGAATCTAGTCTTTGCAGTGGGCAACACAATCATACTTTGACATATACACAAGGGACTTTTCAGAGATTTTTCAAGGTGTGTCCTTCGCTAACGGCCATACCACCCTGAAAAAGCCCGATCCCGTCTGATCTCGGAAGCAATCCAGGGTTGGGCCTGGTCAGTACCTGTTTGGGAGACCTCTTGGGAATACCAGGTGCTGTAAGCTTTTTCACTAATTTGTTATAAAATACAGTTTTTTTCACTTCACCACAGCTTTGAACAGCTTCGTCATTGAATAATTTTAAAGCCAGGTGTTCCACACGAACTGCACACACTTGTTGGTAATAAACCTCCTTTGATTTGTCCCTAGCAATAATGTCTCAGTGCTGGCATTTTAGAGACAAGAAATGGGGTGGGAGCCAATTGTTAGAGTCTAAAGAAGAGCAACAATGATGAAGACAACTGTTTAACTTAGCCTTTAACCTCTATATGCAAGAATCTAGTCTTTGCAGTGGGGGACACAATCATAGCTTGACAAATACACAAGGGATTTTCAAGAGATGTTTCAAGGTTTTTCCATCGCTTACAGCCATACCACCCTGAAAAAGCCCGATCCCCTCTGATCTCGGAATCAATTCAGGTTTGGGCCTGGTCAGTACCTGTATGGGAGACCTTTTGGGAATACCAGGTGCTGTAAGCTTTTTCACTAATTTGTTATAAAATACAGTTTTTTTCACTTCACCACATCTTTGAACAGCTTCGTCATTGAATAATTTTAAAGCCAGGTGTTCCACACGAACTGCACACACTTGTTGGTAATAAACCTCCTTTGATTTGCTCCTAGCAATAATGTCTCAGTGCTGGCATTTTAGAGACAAGAAATGGGATGGGAGCCGATTGTTACTCAAAAAAAAAAGCAACAGTGATGAAGACAACTGTTTAACTTAGCCTTTTACCTCCATATGCAAGAATCTAGACTTTGCAGTGGGCAACACAATCATACTTTGACATATACACAAGGGACTTTTCAGAGATTTTTCAAGGTGTGTCCTTCGCTTATGGCCATTCCACCCTGAAAAAGCCCGATCCCGTCTGATCTCGGAAGCAATCCAGGATTGGGCCTGGTCAGTACCTGTATGGGAGACCTCTTGGGAATACCAGGTGCTGTAAGCTTTTTCACTAATTTGTTATAAAATACAGTTTTCTTCACTTCACCACATCTTTGAACAGCTTTGTCATTGAATAATTTTAAAGCCAGGTGTTCCACACGAACTGCACACACTTGTTGGTAATAAACCTCCTTTGATTTGTCCCTAGCAATAATGTCTCAGTGCTGGCATTTTAGAGACAAGAAATGGGGTGGGAGCCAATTGTTAGAGTCTAAAGAAGAGCAACAATGATGAAGACAACTGTTTAACTTAGCCTTTTACCTCTATATGCAAGAATCTAGTCTTTGCAGTGGGCGACACAATCATACCTTGACAAATACACAAGGGATTTTCAAGAGATGTTTCAAGGTTTTTCCTTCGCTGAAAGCCATACCACCCTGAAAAAGCCCGATCCCCTCTGATCTCGGAATCAATCCAGGGTTGGGCCTGGTCAGTACCTGTATGGGAGACCTCTTGGGAATACCAGGTACTGTAAGCCTTTTCACTAATTTGTTAAAAAATACAGTTTTTTTCACTTCACCAAATCTTTGAACAGCTTGGTCATTGAATAATTTTAAAGCCAGGTGTTCCACACGAACTGCACACACTTGTTGGTAATAAACCTCCTTTGATTTGTCCCTAGCAATAATGTCTCAGTGCTGGCATTTTAGAGACTAGAAATGGGGTGGGAGCCGATTGTTACTAGAAAAAAGAGCAACAGTGATGAAGACAACTGTTTAACTTAGCCTTTTACCTCCATATGCAAAAATCTAGTCTTTGCAGTGGGCGACACAATCATACTTTGACAAATACACAAGGGATTTTTCAAAGATTTTTCAAGGTTTTTCCATCTCTTACGGCCATACCACCCTGAAAAAGCCCGATCCCGTCTGATCTCGGAAGCAATCCAGGGTTGGGCCTGGTCAGTACCTGTATGGGAGACCTCTTGGGAATACCAGGTGCTGTAAGCTTTTTCACTAATTTGTTATAAAATACAGTTTTTTTCACTTCACCACATCTTTGAACAGCTTCGTCATTGAATAATTTTAAAGCCAGGTGTTCCACACGAACTGCACACACTTGTTGGTAATAAACCTCTTTTGATTTGTCCCTAGCAATAATGTCTCAGTGCTGGCATTTTAGAGACAAGAAATGGGGTGGGAGCCAATTGTTAGAGTCTAAAGAAGAGCAACAATGATGAAGACAACTGTTTAACTTAGCCTTTTACCTCTATATGCAAGAATCTAGTATTTGCAGTGGGCGACACAATCATACCTTGACAAATACACAAGGGATTTTCCAGAGATTTTTCAAGGTTTTTCCTTCGTTTACAGCCATACCACCCTGAAAAAGCCCGATCCCCTCTAATCTCGGAATCAATCCAGGGTTAAGCCTGGTCAGTACCTGTATGGGAGACCTCTTGGGAATACCAGGTGCTGTAAGCTTTTTCACTAATTTGTTATAAAATACAGTTTTTTTCACTTCACCACATCTTTGAACAGCTTCGTCATTGAATAATTTTAAAGCCAGGTGTTCCACACGAACTGCACACACTTGTTGGTAATAAACCTCCTTTGATTTGTCCCTAGCAATAATGTCTCAGTGCTGGCATTTTGGAGACAAGAAATGGGGTGGGAGCCGATTGTTACTCGAAAAAACAGCAACAGTGATGAAGGCAACTGTTTAACTTAGCCTTTTACCTCTGTATGCAAGAATCTAGTCGTTGCAGTGGGCGACACAATCATACCTTGACAAATACACAAGGGATTTTTCAGAGATTTTTCAAGGTTTTTCCATCGCTTACAGCCATACCACCCTGAAAAAGCCCGATCCCGTCTGATCTCGGAAGCAATCCAGGGTTGGGCCTGGTCAGTACCTCTATGGGAGACCTCTTGGGAATACCAGGTGCTGTAAGCTTTTTCACTAATTTGTTATAAAATACAGTTTTTTTTCACTTCACCAGAGCTTTGAACAGCTTTGTCATTGAATAATTTTAAAGCCAGGTGTTCCACACGAACTGCACACACTTGTTGGTAATAAACCTCCTTTGATTTGTCCCTAGCAATAATGTCTCAGTGCTGGCATTTTAGAGACAAGAAATGGGGTGGGAGCCAATTGTTAGAGTCTAAAGAAGAGCAACAATGATGAAGACAACTGTTTAACTTAGCCTTTTACCTCTATATGCAAGAATCTAGTCTTTGCAGTGGGCGACACAATCATACCTTGACAAATACACAAGGGATTTTCAATAGATGTTTCACGGTTTTTCCTTCGCTTACAGCCATACCACCCTGAAAAAGCCCGATCCCCTCTGATCTCGGAATTAATCCAGGGTTGGACCTGGTCAGTACCTGTATAGGAGACCTCTTGGGAATACCAGGTGCTGTAAGCTTTTTCACTAATTTGTTATAAAATACAGTTTTTTTCACTTCACCACAGCTTTGAACAGCTTCGTCATTGAATAATTTTAAAGCCAGCTGTTCCACACGAACTGCACACACTTGTTGGTAATAAACCTCCTTTGATTTGTCCCTAGCAATCATGTCTCAGTGCTGGCATTTTAGAGACTAGAAATGGGGTGGGAGCCGATTGTTACTCGAAAAAAGAGCAACAGTGATGAAGACAACTGTTTAACTTAGCCTTTTACCTCCATATGCAAGAATCTAGTCTTTGCAGTGGGCGACACAATCATACTTTGACATATACACAAGGGATTTTTCAGAGATTTTTCAAGGTGTTTTCTTTGCTTACGGCCATACCACCCTGAAAAAGCCCGATCCCGTCTGATCTCGGAAGCAATCCAGGGTTGGGCCTGGTCAGTACCTGTATGGGAGACCTCTTGGGAATACCAGGTGCTGTAAAATTTTTCACTAATTTGTTATAAAATACAGTTTTTTTCACTTCACCACAGCTTTGAACAGCTTCGTCATTGAATAATTTTAAAGCCAGGTGTTCCACACGAACTGCACACACTTGTTGGTAATAAACCTCCTTTGATTTGTCCCTAGCAATAATGTCTCAGTGCTGGCATTTTAGAGACAAGAAATGGGGTGGGAGCCAATTGTTAGAGTCTAAAGAAAAGCAACAATGATGAAGACAACTGTTTAACTTAGCCTTTTACCTCTATATGCAAGAATCTAGTCTTTGCAGTGGGCGACACAATCATACCTTGACAAATACACAAGGGATTTTCAAGAGATGTTTCAAGATTTTTCCTTCTCTTACAGCCATACCACCCTGAAAAAGCCCGATCCCCTCAGATCTCGGAATTAATCCAGGGTTGGACCTGGTCATTACCTGTATGGGAGACCTCTTAGGAATACCAGGTGCTGTAAGCTTTTTCACTAATTTGTTATAAAATACAATTTTTTTCACTTCACCACAGCTTTGAACAGCTTCGTCATTGAATAATTTTAAAGCCAGGTGTTCCACACGAACTGCACACACTTGTTGGTAATAAACCTCCTTTGATTTGTCCCTAGCAATAATGTCTCAGTGCTGGCATTTTAGAGACAAGAAATGGGGTGGGAGCCAATTGTTAGAGTCTAAAGAAGAGCAACAATGATGAAGACAACTGTTTAACTTAGCCTTTTACCTCTATATGCAAGAATCTAGTCTTTGCAGTGGGCGACGCAATCATACCTTGACAAATACACAAGGGATTTTTCAGAGATTTTTCAAGGTTTTTCTTGTGCTTACAGCCATACCACCCTGAAAAAGCCCGGTCCCGTCTGATCTCGGAAGCAATCCAGGGTTGGGCCTGGTCAGTACCTGTATGGGAGACCTCTTGGGAATACCAGGTGCTGTAAGCTTTTTCACTAATTTGTTATAAAATACAGTTTTTTTTCACTTCACCACAGCTTTGAACAGCTTCGTCATTGAATAATTTTAAAGCCAGGTGTTCCACACGAACAGCACACACTTGTTGGTAATAAACCTCCTTTGATTTGTCCCTAGCAATAATGTCTCAGTGCTGGCATTTTAGAGACAAAAAATGGGGTGGGAGCCGATTGTTACTCGAAAAAAGAGCAACAGTGATGAAGACAACTGTTTAACTTAGCCTTTTACCTCCATATGCAAGAATCTAGTCTTTGCAGTGGGCAACACAATCATACTTTGACATATACACAAGGGATTTTTCAGAGATTTTTCAAGGTGTGTCCTTCGCTTACGGCCATACCACCCTGAAAAAGCCCGATCCCGTCTGATCTCGGAAGCAATCCAGGGTTGGGCCTGGTCAGTACCTGTATGGGAGACCTCTTGGGAATACCAGGTGCTGTAAGCTTTTTCACTAATTTGTTATAAAATACAGTTTTTTTCACTTCACCACAGCTTTGAACAGCTTCGTCATTGAATAATTTTAAAGCCAGGTGTTCCACACGAACTGCACACACTTGTTGGTAATAAACCTCCTTTGATTTGTCCCTAGCAATAATGTCTCAGTGCTGGCATTTTAGAGACAAGAAATGGGGTGGGAGCCAATTGTTAGAGTCTAAAGAAGAGCAACAATGATGAAGACAACTGTTTAACTTAACCTTTTACCTCTATATGCAAGAATCTAGTCTTTGCAGTGGGCGACACAATCATACCTTGACAAATACACAAGGGATTTTCAAGAGATGTTTCAAGGTTTTTCCTTCGCTTACAGCCATACCACCCTGAAAAAGCCCGATCCCCTCTGATCTCGGAATTAATCCAGGGTTGGACCTGGTCAGTACCTGTATAGGAGACCTCTTGGGAATACCAGGTGCTGTAAGCTTTTTCACTAATTTGTTATAAAATACAGTTTTTTTCACTTCACCACAGCTTTGAACAGCTTCGTCATTGAATAATTTTAAAGCCAGGTGTTCCACACGAACTGCACACACTTGTTGGTAATAAACCTCCTTTGATTTGTCCCTAGCAATAATGTCTCAGTGCTGGCATTTTAGAGACAAGAAATGGGGTGGGAGCCGATTGTTACTTGAAAAAAGAGCAACAGTGATGAAGACAACTGTTTAACTTAGCCTTTTACCTCCATATGCAAGAATCTAGTCTTTGCAGTGGGCGACACAATCATACTTTGACATATACACAAGGGATTTTTCAGAGATTTTTCAAGGTGTTTTCTTTGATTACGGCCATACCACCCTGAAAAAGCCCGATCCCGTCTGATCTCGGAAGCAATCCAGGGTTGGGCCTGGTCAGTACCTGTATGGGAGACCTCTTGGGAATACCAGGTGCTGTAAAATTTTTCACTAATTTGTTATAAAATACAGTTTTTTTTCACTTCACCAGAGCTTTGAACAGCTTTGTCATTGAATAATTTTAAAGCCAGGTGTTCCACACGAACTGCACACACTTGTTGGTAATAAACCTCCTTTGATTTGTCCCTAGCAATAATGTCTCAGTGCTGGCATTTTAGAGACAAGAAATGGGGTGGGAGCCAATTGTTAGAGTCTAAAGAAGAGCAACAATGATGAAGACAACTGTTTAACTTAGCCTTTTACCTCTATATGCAAGAATCTAGTCTTTGCAGTGGGCGACACAGTCATACCTTGACAAATACACAAGGGATTTTCAAGAGATGTTTCAAGGTTTTTCCTTCGCTTACAGCCATACCACCCTGAAAAAGCCCGATCCCCTCTGATCTCGGAATTAATCCAGGGTTGGACCTGGTCAGTACCTGTATAGGAGACCTCTTGGGAATACCAGGTGCTGTAAGCTTTTTCACTAATTTGTTATAAAATACAGTTTTTTTCACTTCACCACAGCTTTGAACAGCTTCGTCATTGAATAATTTTAAAGCCAGGTGTTCCACACGAACTGCACACACTTGTTGGTAATAAACCTCCTTTGATTTGTCCCTAGCAATCATGTCTCAGTGCTGGCATTTTAGAGACAAGAAATGGGGTGGGAGCCGATTGTTACTCGAAAAAAGAGCAACAGTGATGAAGACAACTGTTTAACTTAGCCTTTTACCTCCATATGCAAGAATCTAGTCTTTGCAGTGGGCGACACAATCATACTTTGACATATACACAAGGGATTTTTCAGAGATTTTTCAAGGTGTTTTCTTTGCTTACGGCCATACCACCCTGAAAAAGCCCGATCCCGTCTGATCTCGGAAGCAATCCAGGGTTGGGCCTGGTCAGTACCTGTATGGGAGACCTCTTGGGAATACCAGGTGCTGTAAAATTTTTCACTAATTTGTTATAAAATACAGTTTTTTTCACTTCACCACAGCTTTGAACAGCTTCGTCATTGAATAATTTTAAAGCCAGGTGTTCCACACGAACTGCACACACTTGTTGGTAATAAACCTCCTTTGATTTGTCCCTAGCAATAATGTCTCAGTGCTGGCATTTTAGAGACAAGAAATGGGGTGGGAGCCAATTGTTAGAGTCTAAAGAAAAGCAACAATGATGAAGACAACTGTTTAACTTAGCCTTTTACCTCTATATGCAAGAATCTAGTCTTTGCAGTGGGCGACACAATCATACCTTGACAAATACACAAGGGATTTTCAAGAGATGTTTCAAGATTTTTCCTTCTCTTACAGCCATACCACCCTGAAAAAGCCCGATCCCCTCAGATCTCGGAATTAATCCAGGGTTGGACCTGGTCATTACCTGTATGGGAGACCTCTTAGGAATACCAGGTGCTGTAAGCTTTTTCACTAATTTGTTATAAAATACAATTTTTTTCACTTCACCACAGCTTTGAACAGCTTCGTCATTGAATAATTTTAAAGCCAGGTGTTCCACACGAACTGCACACACTTGTTGGTAATAAACCTCCTTTGATTTGTCCCTAGCAATAATGTCTCAGTGCTGGCATTTTAGAGACAAGAAATGGGGTGGGAGCCAATTGTTAGAGTCTAAAGAAGAGCAACAATGATGAAGACAACTGTTTAACTTAGCCTTTTACCTCTATATGCAAGAATCTAGTCTTTGCAGTGGGCGACGCAATCATACCTTGACAAATACACAAGGGATTTTTCAGAGATTTTTCAAGGTTTTTCTTGTGCTTACAGCCATACCACCCTGAAAAAGCCCGGTCCCGTCTGATCTCGGAAGCAATCCAGGGTTGGGCCTGGTCAGTACCTGTATGGGAGACCTCTTGGGAATACCAGGTGCTGTAAGCTTTTTCACTAATTTGTTATAAAATACAGTTTTTTTTCACTTCACCACAGCTTTGAACAGCTTCGTCATTGAATAATTTTAAAGCCAGGTGTTCCACACGAACAGCACACACTTGTTGGTAATAAACCTCCTTTGATTTGTCCCTAGCAATAATGTCTCAGTGCTGGCATTTTAGAGACAAAAAATGGGGTGGGAGCCGATTGTTACTCGAAAAAAGAGCAACAGTGATGAAGACAACTGTTTAACTTAGCCTTTTACCTCCATATGCAAGAATCTAGTCTTTGCAGTGGGCAACACAATCATACTTTGACATATACACAAGGGATTTTTCAGAGATTTTTCAAGGTGTGTCCTTCGCTTACGGCCATACCACCCTGAAAAAGCCCGATCCCGTCTGATCTCGGAAGCAATCCAGGGTTGGGCCTGGTCAGTACCTGTATGGGAGACCTCTTGGGAATACCAGGTGCTGTAAGCTTTTTCACTAATTTGTTATAAAATACAGTTTTTTTCACTTCACCACAGCTTTGAACAGCTTCGTCATTGAATAATTTTAAAGCCAGGTGTTCCACACGAACTGCACACACTTGTTGGTAATAAACCTCCTTTGATTTGTCCCTAGCAATAATGTCTCAGTGCTGGCATTTTAGAGACAAGAAATGGGGTGGGAGCCAATTGTTAGAGTCTAAAGAAGAGCAACAATGATGAAGACAACTGTTTAACTTAACCTTTTACCTCTATATGCAAGAATCTAGTCTTTGCAGTGGGCGACACAATCATACCTTGACAAATACACAAGGGATTTTCAAGAGATGTTTCAAGGTTTTTCCTTCGCTTACAGCCATACCACCCTGAAAAAGCCCGATCCCCTCTGATCTCGGAATTAATCCAGGGTTGGACCTGGTCAGTACCTGTATAGGAGACCTCTTGGGAATACCAGGTGCTGTAAGCTTTTTCACTAATTTGTTATAAAATACAGTTTTTTTCACTTCACCACAGCTTTGAACAGCTTCGTCATTGAATAATTTTAAAGCCAGGTGTTCCACACGAACTGCACACACTTGTTGGTAATAAACCTCCTTTGATTTGTCCCTAGCAATAATGTCTCAGTGCTGGCATTTTAGAGACAAGAAATGGGGTGGGAGCCGATTGTTACTTGAAAAAAGAGCAACAGTGATGAAGACAACTGTTTAACTTAGCCTTTTACCTCCATATGCAAGAATCTAGTCTTTGCAGTGGGCGACACAATCATACTTTGACATATACACAAGGGATTTTTCAGAGATTTTTCAAGGTGTTTTCTTTGCTTACGGCCATACCACCCTGAAAAAGCCCGATCCCGTCTGATCTCGGAAGCAATCCAGGGTTGGGCCTGGTCAGTACCTGTATGGGAGACCTCTTGGGAATACCAGGTGCTGTAAAATTTTTCACTAATTTGTTATAAAATACAGTTTTTTTCACTTCACCACAGCTTTGAACAGCTTCGTCATTGAATAATTTTAAAGCCAGGTGTTCCACATGAACTGCACACACTTGTTGGTAATAAACCTCCTTTGATTTGTCCCTAGCAATAATGTCTCAGTGCTGGCATTTTAGAGACAAGAAATGGGGTGGGAGCCAATTGTTAGAGTCTAAAGAAGAGCAACAATGATGAAGACAACTGCTTAACTTAGCCTTTTACCTCTATATGCAAGAATCTAGTCTTTGCAGTGGGCGACACAATCATACCTTGACAAATACACAAGGGATTTTTCAGAGATTTTTCAAGGTTTTTCCTTCGCTTACAGCCATACCACCCTAAAAAAGCCCGATCCCCTCTGATCTCGGAATCAATCCAGGGTTGGGCCTGGTCAGTACCTGTATAGGAGACCTCTTGGGAATACCAGGTGCTGTAAGCTTTTTCACTAATTTGTTATAAAATACAGTTTTTTTCACTTCACCACAGCTTTGAACAGCTTCGTCATTGAATAATTTTAAAGCCAGGTGTTCCACACGAACTGCACACACTTGTTGGTAATAAACCTCCTTTGATTTGTCCCTAGCAATAATGTCTCAGTGCTGGCATTTTAGAGACAAAAAATGGGGTGGGAGCCGATTGTTACTCGAAAAAAGAGCAACAGTGATGAAGACAACTGTTTAACTTAGCCTTTTACCTCCATATGCAAGAATCTAGTCTTTGCAGTGGGCAACACAATCATACTTTGACATATACACAAGGGACTTTTCAGAGATTTTTCAAGGTGTGTCCTTCGCTAACGGCCATACCACCCTGAAAAAGCCCGATCCCGTCTGATCTCGGAAGCAATCCAGGGTTGGGCCTGGTCAGTACCTGTTTGGGAGACCTCTTGGGAATACCAGGTGCTGTAAGCTTTTTCACTAATTTGTTATAAAATACAGTTTTTTTCACTTCACCACAGCTTTGAACAGCTTCGTCATTGAATAATTTTAAAGCCAGGTGTTCCACACGAACTGCACACACTTGTTGGTAATAAACCTCCTTTGATTTGTCCCTAGCAATAATGTCTCAGTGCTGGCATTTTAGAGACAAGAAATGGGGTGGGAGCCAATTGTTAGAGTCTAAAGAAGAGCAACAATGATGAAGACAACTGTTTAACTTAGCCTTTAACCTCTATATGCAAGAATCTAGTCTTTGCAGTGGGGGACACAATCATAGCTTGACAAATACACAAGGGATTTTCAAGAGATGTTTCAAGGTTTTTCCATCGCTTACAGCCATACCACCCTGAAAAAGCCCGATCCCCTCTGATCTCGGAATCAATTCAGGTTTGGGCCTGGTCAGTACCTGTATGGGAGACCTTTTGGGAATACCAGGTGCTGTAAGCTTTTTCATTAATTTGTTATAAAATACAGTTTTTTTCACTTCACCACATCTTTGAACAGCTTCGTCATTGAATAATTTTAAAGCCAGGTGTTCCACACGAACTGCACACACTTGTTGGTAATAAACCTCCTTTGATTTGCTCCTAGCAATAATGTCTCAGTGCTGGCATTTTAGAGACAAGAAATGGGATGGGAGCCGATTGTTACTCAAAAAAAAAAGCAACAGTGATGAAGACAACTGTTTAACTTAGCCTTTTACCTCCATATGCAAGAATCTAGACTTTGCAGTGGGCAACACAATCATACTTTGACATATACACAAGGGACTTTTCAGAGATTTTTCAAGGTGTGTCCTTCGCTTATGGCCATTCCACCCTGAAAAAGCCCAATCCCGTCTGATCTCGGAAGCAATCCAGGATTGGGCCTGGTCAGTACCTGTATGGGAGACCTCTTGGGAATACCAGGTGCTGTAAGCTTTTTCACTAATTTGTTATAAAATACAGTTTTCTTCACTTCACCACATCTTTGAACAGCTTTGTCATTGAATAATTTTAAAGCCAGGTGTTCCACACGAACTGCACACACTTGTTGGTAATAAACCTCCTTTGATTTGTCCCTAGCAATAATGTCTCAGTGCTGGCATTTTAGAGACAAGAAATGGGGTGGGAGCCAATTGTTAGAGTCTAAAGAAGAGCAACAATGATGAAGACAACTGTTTAACTTAGCCTTTTACCTCTATATGCAAGAATCTAGTCTTTGCAGTGGGCGACACAATCATACCTTGACAAATACACAAGGGATTTTCAAGAGATGTTTCAAGGTTTTTCCTTCGCTGAAAGCCATACCACCCTGAAAAAGCCCGATCCCCTCTGATCTCGGAATCAATCCAGGGTTGGGCCTGGTCAGTACCTGTATGGGAGACCTCTTGGGAATACCAGGTACTGTAAGCCTTTTCACTAATTTGTTAAAAAATACAGTTTTTTTCACTTCACCAAATCTTTGAACAGCTTCGTCATTGAATAATTTTAAAGCCAGGTGTTCCACACGAACTGCACACACTTGTTGGTAATAAACCTCCTTTGATTTGTCCCTAGCAATAATGTCTCAGTGCTGGCATTTTAGAGACTAGAAATGGGGTGGGAGCCGATTGTTACTAGAAAAAAGAGCAACAGTGATGAAGACAACTGTTTAACTTAGCCTTTTACCTCCATATGCAAAAATCTAGTCTTTGCAGTGGGCGACACAATCATACTTTGACAAATACACAAGGGATTTTTCAAAGATTTTTCAAGGTTTTTCCATCTCTTACGGCCATACCACCCTGAAAAAGCCCGATCCCGTCTGATCTCGGAAGCAATCCAGGGTTGGGCCTGGTCAGTACCTGTATGGGAGACCTCTTGGGAATACCAGGTGCTGTAAGCTTTTTCACTAATTTGTTATAAAATACAGTTTTTTTCACTTCACCACATCTTTGAACAGCTTCGTCATTGAATAATTTTAAAGCCAGGTGTTCCACACGAACTGCACACACTTGTTGGTAATAAACCTCTTTTGATTTGTCCCTAGCAATAATGTCTCAGTGCTGGCATTTTAGAGACAAGAAATGGGGTGGGAGCCAATTGTTAGAGTCTAAAGAAGAGCAACAATGATGAAGACAACTGTTTAACTTAGCCTTTTACCTCTATATGCAAGAATCTAGTATTTGCAGTGGGCGACACAATCATACCTTGACAAATACACAAGGGATTTTCCAGAGATTTTTCAAGGTTTTTCCTTCGTTTACAGCCATACCACCCTGAAAAAGCCCGATCCCCTCTAATCTCGGAATCAATCCAGGGTTAAGCCTGGTCAGTACCTGTATGGGAGACCTCTTGGGAATACCAGGTGCTGTAAGCTTTTTCACTAATTTGTTATAAAATACAGTTTTTTTCACTTCACCACATCTTTGAACAGCTTCGTCATTGAATAATTTTAAAGCCAGGTGTTCCACACGAACTGCACACACTTGTTGGTAATAAACCTCCTTTGATTTGTCCCTAGCAATAATGTCTCAGTGCTGGCATTTTAGAGACAAGAAATGGGGTGGGAGCCGATTGTTACTCGAAAAAACAGCAACAGTGATGAAGGCAACTGTTTAACTTAGCCTTTTACCTCTGTATGCAAGAATCTAGTTGTTGCAGTGGGCGACACAATCATACCTTGACAAATACACAAGGGATTTTTCAGAGATTTTTCAAGGTTTTTCCATCGCTTACAGCCATACCACCCTGAAAAAGCCCGATCCCGTCTGATCTCGGAAGCAATCCAGGGTTGGGCCTGGTCAGTACCTGTATGGGAGACCTCTTAGGAATACCAGGTGCAGCAAGCTTTTTCACTAATTTGTTATAAAATACAGTTTTTTTCACT
The DNA here is from genome assembly GCF_043380555.1 of Nothobranchius furzeri. Taxonomy (NCBI): domain Eukaryota; kingdom Metazoa; phylum Chordata; class Actinopteri; order Cyprinodontiformes; family Nothobranchiidae; genus Nothobranchius; species Nothobranchius furzeri. The sequence goes on from NC_091742.1 coordinate 65,731,794, forward strand.
TTACCACATCTTTGAACAGTTTCGTCATTGAATAATTTTAAAGCCAGGTGTTCCACACGAACTGCACACAATTGTTGGTAATAAACCTCCTTTGATTTGTCCCTAGCAATAATGTCTCAGTGCTGGCATTTTAGAGACAAGAAATGGGGTGGGAGCCGATTGTTACTCGAAAAAAGAGCAACAGTGATGAAGACAACTGTTTAACTTAGCCTTTTACCTCCATATGCAAGAATCTAGTCTTTGCAGTGGGCGACACAATCATACTTTGACATATACACAAGGGATTTTTCAGAGATTTTTCAAGGTGTGTCCTTCGCTTACGGCCATACCACCCTGAAAAAGCCTGATCTCGTCTGATCTCAGAAGCAATCCAGGGTTGGGCCTGGTCAGTACCTGTATGGGTGACCTCTTGGGAATACCAGGTGCTGTAAGCTTTTTCACCAATTTGTTATAAAATACAGTTTTTTTCACTTCACCACAGCTTTGAACAGCTTCGTCATTGAATAATTTTAAAGCCAGGTGTTCCACACGAACTGCACACACTTGTTGGTAATAAACCTCCTTTGATTTGTCCCTAGCAATAATGTCTCAGTGCTGGCATTTTAGAGACAAGAAATGGGGTGGGAGCCAATTGTTAGAGTCTAAAGAAGAGCGACATGATGAAGACAACTGTTTAACTTAGCCTTTTACCTCCATATGCAAGAATCTAGTCTTTTCAGTGGGCGACACAATCATACTTTGACAAATACACAAGGGATTTTTCAGAGATTTTTCAAAGATTGTCCTTCGCTTACGGCCATACCACCCTGAAAAAGCCCAATCCCGTGTGATCTCGGAAGCAATCCAGGGTTGGGCCTGGTCAGTACATGTATGGAGACCTCTTGGGAATACCAGGTGCTGTAAGCTTTTTCACTAATTTGTTATAAAATACAATTTTTTTCACTTCACCACAGCTTTGAACAGCTTCGTCATTGAATAATTTTAAAGCCAGGTGTTCCACACGAACTGCACACACTGTTGGTAATAAACCTCCTTTGATTTGTCCCTAGCAGTAATGTCTCAATGCTGGCATTTTAGAGACAAGAAATGGGGTGGGAGCCAATTGTTAGAGTCTAAAGAAGAGCAACAATGATGAAGACAACTGTTTAACTTAGCCTTTTACCTCTATATGCAAGAATCTGGTCTTTGCAGTGGGTGACAAAATCATACCTTGACAAATACACAAGAGATTTTTCTGAAATTTTTCAAGGTTTTTCCTGCCCTTACAACCATACAACCCTGAAAAAGCCCGATCCCGTCTGATCTCGGAATCAATCCAGGGTTGGGCCTGGTCAGTACCTGTATGGGAGACCTCTTGGGAATACCAGGTGCTGTAAGCTTTTTCACTAATTTGTTATAAAATACAGTTTTTTTCACTTCACCACATCTTTGAACAGCTTCGTCATTGAATAATTTTAAAGCCAGGTGTTCCACACGAACTGCACACACTTGTTGGTAATAAACCTCCTTTTATTTGTCCCTAGCAATAATGTCTCAGTGCTGGCATTTTAGAGACAAGAAATGGGGTGGGAGCCGATTGTTACTCGAAAAAAGAGCAACAGTGATGAAGACAACTGTTTAACTTAGCCTTTTACCTCCATATGCAAAAATCTAGTCTTTTTAGGGGGCGACACAATCATACTTTGACAAATACACAAGGGATTTTTCAAAGATTTTTCAAGTTTTTCCATCGCTTACGGCCATACCACCCTGAAAAAGCCCGATCCCGTCTGATCTCGGAATCAGTCCAGGGTTGGGCCTGGTCAGTACCTGTATGGGAGACCTCTTGGAAATACCAGGTGCTGTAAGCTTTTTCACTAATTTGTTATAAAATACATTTTTTTCACTTCACCACAGCTTTGAACAGCTTCGTCATTGAATAATTTTAAAGCCAGGTTTTCCACACGAACTGCACACACTTGTTGGTAATAAACCTCCTTTGATTTGTCCCTAGCAATAATGTCTCAGTGCTGGCAGTTTAGAGACAAGAAATGGGGTGGGAGCCAATTGTTAGAGTCTAAAGAAGAGCAACAATGATGAAGACAACTGTTTAACTTAGCCTTTTACCTCTATATGCAAGAATCTAGTCTTTGCAGTGGGCGACGCAATCATACCTTGACAAATACACAAGGGATTTTTCATAGATTTTTCAAGGTTTTTCTTGTGCTTACAGCCATACCACCCTGAAAAAGCCCGGTCCCGTCTGATCTCGGAAGCAATCCAGGGTTGGGCCTGGTCAGTACCTGTATGGGAGACCTCTTGGGAATACCAGGTGCTGTAAGCTTTTTCACTAATTTGTTATAAAATACAGTTTTTTTTTCACTTCACCACAGCTTTGAACAGCTTCGTCATTGAATAATTTTAAAGCCAGGTGTTCCACACGAACAGCACACACTTGTTGGTAATAAACCTCCTTTGATTTGTCCCTAGCAATAATGTCTCAGTGCTGGCATTTTAGAGACAAAAAATGGGGTGGGAGCCGATTGTTACTCGAAAAAAGAGCAACAGTGATGAAGACAACTGTTTAACTTAGCCTTTTACCTCCATATGCAAGAATCTAGTCTTTGCAGTGGGCAACACAATCATACTTTGACAAATACACAAGGGATTTTTCAGAGATTTTTCAAGGTGTGTCCTTCGCTTACGGCCATACCACCCTGAAAAAGCCCGATCCCGTCTGATCTCGGAAGCAATCCAGGGTTGGGCCTGGTCAGTACCTCTATGGGAGACCTCTTGGGAATACCAGGTGCTGTAAGCTTTTTCACTAATTTGTTATAAAATACAGTTTTTTTTCACTTCACCAGAGCTTTGAACAGCTTTGTCATTGAATAATTTTAAAGCCAGGTGTTCCACACGAACTGCACACACTTGTTGGTAATAAACCTCCTTTGATTTGTCCCTAGCAATAATGTCTCAGTGCTGGCATTTTAGAGACAAGAAATGGGGTGGGAGCCAATTGTTAGAGTCTAAAGAAGAGCAACAATGATGAAGACAACTGTTTAACTTAGCCTTTTACCTCTATATGCAAGAATCTAGTCTTTGCAGTGGGCGACACAATCATACCTTGACAAATACACAAGGGATTTTCAAGAGATGTTTCAAGGTTTTTCCTTCGCTTACAGCCATACCACCCTGAAAAAGCCCGATCCCCTCTGATCTCGGAATTAATCCAGGGTTGGACCTGGTCAGTACCTGTATAGGAGACCTCTTGGGAATACCAGGTGCTGTAAGCTTTTTCACTAATTTGTTATAAAATACAGTTTTTTTCACTTCACCACAGCTTTGAACAGCTTCGTCATTGAATAATTTTAAAGCCAGGTGTTCCACACGAACTGCACACACTTGTTGGTAATAAACCTCCTTTGATTTGTCCCTAGCAATCATGTCTCAGTGCTGGCATTTTAGAGACAAGAAATGGGGTGGGAGCCGATTGTTACTCGAAAAAAGAGCAACAGTGATGAAGACAACTGTTTAACTTAGCCTTTTACCTCCATATGCAAGAATCTAGTCTTTGCAGTGGGCGACACAATCATACTTTGACATATACACAAGGGATTTTTCAGAGATTTTTCAAGGTGTTTTCTTTGCTTACGGCCATACCACCCTGAAAAAGCCCGATCCCGTCTGATCTCGGAAGCAATCCAGGGTTGGGCCTGGTCAGTACCTGTATGGGAGACCTCTTGGGAATACCAGGTGCTGTAAAATTTTTCACTAATTTGTTATAAAATACAGTTTTTTTCACTTCACCACAGCTTTGAACAGCTTCGTCATTGAATAATTTTAAAGCCAGGTGTTCCACACGAACTGCACACACTTGTTGGTAATAAACCTCCTTTGATTTGTCCCTAGCAATAATGTCTCAGTGCTGGCATTTTAGAGACAAGAAATGGGGTGGGAGCCAATTGTTAGAGTCTAAAGAAGAGCAACAATGATGAAGACAACTGTTTAACTTAGCCTTTTACCTCTATATGCAAGAATCTAGTCTTTGCAGAGGGCGACGCAACCATACCTTGACAAATACACAAGGGATTTTTCAGAGATTTTTCAAGCTTTTTCTTGTGCTTACAGCCATACCACCCTGAAAAAGACCAGTCCCGTCTGATCTCGGAAGCAATCCAGGGTTGGGCCTGGTCAGTACCTGTATGGGAGACCTCTTGGGAATACCAGGTGCTGTAAGCTTTTTCACTAATTTGTTATAAAATACAGTTTTTTTTCACTTCACCACAGCTTTGAACAGCTTCGTCATTGAATAATTTTAAAGCCAGGTGTTCCACACGAACTGCACACACTTGTTGGTAATAAACCTCCTTTGATTTGTCCCTAGCAATCATGTCTCAGTGCTGGCATTTTAGAGACAAGAAATGGGGTGGGAGCCGATTGTTACTCGAAAAAAGAGCAACAGTGATGAAGACAACTGTTTAACTTAGCCTTTTACCTCCATATGCAAGAATCTAGTCTTTGCAGTGGGCGACACAATCATACTTTGACATATACACAAGGGATTTTTCAGAGATTTTTCAAGGTGTTTTCTTTGCTTACGGCCATACCACCCTGAAAAAGCCCGATCCCGTCTGATCTCGGAAGCAATCCAGGGTTGGGCCTGGTCAGTACCTGTATGGGAGACCTCTTGGGAATACCAGGTGCTGTAAAATTTTTCACTAATTTGTTATAAAATACAGTTTTTTTCACTTCACCACAGCTTTGAACAGCTTCGTCATTGAATAATTTTAAAGCCAGGTGTTCCACACGAACTGCACACACTTGTTGGTAATAAACCTCCTTTGATTTGTCCCTAGCAATAATGTCTCAGTGCTGGCATTTTAGAGACAAGAAATGGGGTGGGAGCCAATTGTTAGAGTCTAAAGAAGAGCAACAATGATGAAGACAACTGTTTAACTTAGCCTTTTACCTCTATATGCAAGAATCTAGTCTTTGCAGAGGGCGACGCAACCATACCTTGACAAATACACAAGGGATTTTTCAGAGATTTTTCAAGCTTTTTCTTGTGCTTACAGCCATACCACCCTGAAAAAGACCAGTCCCGTCTGATCTCGGAAGCAATCCAGGGTTGGGCCTGGTCAGTACCTGTATGGGAGACCTCTTGGGAATACCAGGTGCTGTAAGCTTTTTCACTAATTTGTTATAAAATACAGTTTTTTTTCACTTCACCACAGCTTTGAACAGCTTCGTCATTGAATAATTTTAAAGCCAGGTGTTCCACACGAACTGCACACACTTGTTGGTAATAAACCTCCTTTGATTTGTCCCTAGCAATAATGTCTCAGTGCTGGCATTTTAGAGACAAGAAATGGGGTGGGAGCCGATTGTTACTCGAAAAAAGAGCAACAGTGATGAAGACAACTGTTTAACTTAGCCTTTTACCTCCATATGCAAGAATCTAGTCTTTGCAGTGGGCGACACAATCATACCTTGACAAATACACAAGGGATTTTTCAGAGATTTTTCAAGGTTTTTCCTTCGCTTACAGCCATACCACCCTGAAAAAGCCCAATCCCCTATGATCTCGGAATCAATCCAGGGTTGGGCCTGGTCAGTACCTGTATGGGAGACCTCTTGGGAATACCAGGTGCTGTAAAATTTTTCACTAATTTGTTATAAAATACAGTTTTATTCACTTCACCACAGCTTTGAACAGCTTCGTCATTGAATAATTTTAAAGCCAGGTTTTCCACACGAACTGCACACACTTGTTGGTAATAAACCTCCTTTGATTTGTCCCTAGCAATAATGTCTCAGTGCTGGCATTTTAGAGACAAGAAATGGGGTGGGAGCCAATTGTTAGAGTCTAAAGAAGAGCAACAATGATGAAGACAACTGTTTAACTTAGCCTTTTACCTCTATATGCAAGAATCTAGTCTTTGCAGTGGGCAATGCAATCATACCTTGACAAATACACAAGGGATTTTTCAGAGATTTTTCAAGGTTTTTCTTGTGCCTACAGCCATACCACCCTGAAAAAGCCCGATCCCCTCTGATCTTGGAATCAATCCAGGGTTGGGCCTGGTCAGTACCTGTATGGGAGACCTCTTGGGAATACCAGGTTCTGTAAGCTTTTTGACTAATTTGTTATAAAATACACTTTTTTTCACTTCACCACAGCTTTGAACAGCTTCGTCATTGAATAATTTTAAAGCCAGGTGTTCCACACGAACTGCACACACTTGTTGGTAATAAACCTCCTTTGATTTGTCCCTAGCAATAATGTCTCAGTGCTGGCATTTTAGAGACAAGAAATGGGGTGGGAGCCGATTGTTACTCGAAAAAAGAGCAACAGTGATGAAGACAACTGTTTAACTTAGCCTTTTACCTCCATATGCAAGAATCTAGTCTTTGCAGTGGGCGACACAATCATACTTTGACATATACACAAGGGATTTTTCAGAGATTTTTCAAGGTGTGTCCTTCGCTTACGGCCATACCACCCTGAAAAAGCCCTATCCCATCTGATCTCGGAAGCAATCCAGGGTTGGGCCTGGTCAATACCTGTATGGGAGACCTCTTGGGAATACCAGGTGCTGTAAGCTTTTTCACTAATTTGTTATAAAATACACTTTTTTTCACTTCACCACAGCTTTGAACAGCTTCATCATTGAATAATTTTAAAGCCAGGTGTTCCACATGAACTGCACACACTTGTTGGTAATAAACCTCCTTTGATTTGTCCCTAGCAATAATGTCTCAGTGCTGGCATTTTAGAGACAAGAAATGGGGTGGGAGCCAATTGTTAGAGTCTAAAGAAGAGCAACAATGATGAAGACAACTGCTTAACTTAGCCTTTTACCTCTATATGCAAGAATCTAGTCTTTGCAGTGGGCGACACAATCATACCTTGACAAATACACAAGGGATTTTTCAGAGATTTTTCAAGGTTTTTCCTTCGCTTACAGCCATACCACCCTAAAAAAGCCCGATCCCCTCTGATCTCGGAATCAATCCAGGGTTGGGCCTGGTCAGTACCTGTATGGGACACCTCTTGGGAATACCAGGTGCTGTAAGCTTTTTCACTAATTTGTTATAAAATACAGTTTTTTTCACTTCACCACATCTTTGAACAGCTTCGTCATTGAATAATTTTAAAGCCAGGTGTTCCACACGAACTGCACACACTTGTTGGTAATAAACCTCCATTGATTTGTCCCTAGCAATAATGTCTCAGTGCTGGCATTTTAGAGACAAAAAATGGGGTGGGAGCCGATTGTCACTCGAAAAAAGAGCAACAGTGATGAAGACAACTGTTTAACTTAGCCTTTTACCTCCATATGCAAGAATCTAGTCTTTGCAGTGGGCAACACAATCATACTTTGACATATACACAAGGGACTTTTCAGAGATTTTTCAAGGTGTGTCCTTCGCTAACGGCCATACCACCCTGAAAAAGCCCGATTCTGTCTGATCTCGGAAGCAATCCAGGGTTGGGCCTGGTCAGTACCTGTTTGGGAGACCTCTTGGGAATACCAGGTGCTGTAAGCTTTTTCACTAATTTGTTATAAAATACAGTTTTTTTCACTTCACCACAGCTTTGAACAGCTTCGTCATTGAATAATTTTAAAGCCAGGTGTTCCACACGAACTGCACACACTTGTTGGTAATAAACCTCCTTTGATTTGTCCCTAGCAATAATGTCTCAGTGCTGGCATTTTAGAGACAAGAAATGGGGTGGGAGCCAATTGTTAGAGTCTAAAGAAGAGCAACAATGATGAAGACAACTGTTTAACTTAGCCTTTAACCTCTATATGCAAGAATCTAGTCTTTGCAGTGGGGGACACAATCATAGCTTGACAAATACACAAGGGATTTTCAAGAGATGTTTCAAGGTTTTTCCATCGCTTACAGCCATACCACCCTGAAAAAGCCCGATCCCCTCTGATCTCGGAATCAATCCAGGTTTGGGCCTGGTCAGTACCTGTATGGGAGACCTTTTGGGAATACCAGGTGCTGTAAGCTTTTTCACTAATTTGTTATAAAATACAGTTTTTTTCACTTCACCACATCTTTGAACAGCTTCGTCATTGAATAATTTTAAAGCCAGGTGTTCCACACGAACTGCACACACTTGTTGGTGTAGGAGCCAAAAAAGCAGTGTTCTGTGTACGTGCATTTTGACAAGATGTTGATCAGCCCAGCATCCTGTGTACGTGCACTTTTAACATCTTGATTGTCCAGCTGCTGCGTACGTGCTCAACAACATGTTGTTCAGTCCAGCTTATGTAACTTCCAGTAAGTATTGGCTTACTTTGACCATATTGGGTAATAAAACAGCCATCCCATCATTTCCCGAAATCATGAGGGTGGGGGCCAGAAGAGTATAACCGATGCTGCGTGGTGTAGGAGAGAGGGCTTTGCAGCAGGTTTCCAGCCGAGGCATTTAGTTCAAGGCTGAAGGCTGTCCCCATGAAGTGTTGGTGATGTATTGCTGAATTGTACAAATAAAGCCCCACACTGAGATTGGATAAACTGTCTCTCTCTTGTTTTTGATAAGGAAAAAGAACCACATTTGGTGACCACGAAGCGGGGAGTGGAGGTGTGCTCTTCGGATCATTTCTCAATCCACTGAAACCTGACTCCGGGGCCCTTATAGGTAAGAACAACTTTTGTTCAATTTTGGAGTTATTTCCGTGGATTGTGAAATGGTCTGGGAGAAAAAACATGCCCTACTCATAATTTAGAATAACAACAAGAGAAGGCGCTTGTCCAGAGCAGCGGTGAAATTATTCACACATGTGTGAAGTCAGCTGAGTCATTTTGATGACGGACAAAGTTTAAAGTGACAAATTAAAAGCTGGGACAGCGAGAATTGGAATAGAATTTGACAGCTGATAAAAAAAAAAAAAAAGAGTCCAGGAAGGACAAGTAAAAGGTCGACAAGTGAGATCCATATGCCCCGGTGAGGCCGGGATAAGATTGGGATCTGAGAAAAAGCGCTGAAGTTGTGACAGATAAGCTTGCCAGTAATTCGGTTGAATCCTCGAGGATTGGTAAATTTCATGTGTTGTTGGCAAAAGGCATGTGTTGAACTCATAGGAGCAGCGGAGAGGCTGCACGGAAACGACAGACCCGGGTGCTCGGGGAGACTGTCTATTGAGTTTGTTTTTTTTGTGTGTGTGTGTGTGTGTGTGTTTGTGAAGACAAGCGTGTGTGTGAGTGAGAACAGCTGTGGGTGAGGCGCCAGAGGTTAGGAGGAAAAAAGGAGGAAAAACTAGGAGAAGCTTTAAAAAACGGTGTAAAACAAATCAATATTATTCACTGCAGTGCTACATTTTGATGTTTAATGTTATACAAATTTCAAAGTCTGTGATCTTGTTCTGATTAGCCTTTGAACAGAAAACCAGAAGTTAAAATAATAATAATAAGTTTTTAGAGTGACATATATATAAATAAAAAATATATGCTGAAGTGCACAAGCATGATAACTATTTTTACCAGCTGGGTAATGTGAAATATGAGAAATATAGATTATGAGTAAAAATAATAATGTGTATGTGTGTTGCTGTTTGGCATGAAACGTTGTTCCAGTGTCAAATCGCTTTGAAGTGTGTTTTTTATCTCTATGCAAGTGTGAAAGCTTTGTTGTGTGTGGTTGTTTTACTCGTGAAAGTTCAAATACTCTGATCTTGTTTAAACTATTGCTTGGATAAATTAGAGAGAAACTGATTTTTCTTCTGCTGATTCGGTCTCAATTGTGGTTGACTTTTTCCTGTGTTGTAATGTTATAAAGCTGTATGAGAGTTGCTAAATTCTGAAGACTGGGTGCGGTTGATGTCACCAGGACTTGTTCGTTTCTCTGTACAGACATCCTTAGCGGTCAGACTCTCAGCTTAGACTGGGCAGAGAATCAGAATAGAAGTGTAAGCTCCACCCACCAGCTGTGTGTGCGTTAATCTCCTAACACACACAGACACAGAAGTACAGAGGCGATCCCGCCTCTGACTCCACCTCTGTGTGTGGATTGGTTGGTGAACCGTAGGCGTAGAGAAACCCTACCCTGTGGGCTGAACATTGCTCACACACACAGCTCGGACCAAGGATACGGCTATTTTTAGCCTGTCACACAAGCCTGAATCTGCAGGACAGAAGATTTGAGTCAGACTCATCTTGCAGCTTAACTGCTGGAGAAATAAATACATCAGGCATTAAGTTTTCTTTCAACAATAAATAAAGCTTTTTGAACTAACTTTACTTTAGTGTTACATCAGAAGAGATTTGATTTTAAGGCATTTACAATAAGAAGATAAATTGTTCAACATTTGTGTAAACAGAGCAACAACAGATTACTCAAGACCACAGCATCATATGTCACCAGTATCTGTTTCAACTTTCAATTCTTGTGTTATTTTCAGGAGATTATAAATAAACAAACTAGTCAACTAATCAAAGGAATAATAGTGTCACTGAAACTTCAAAATGTCTGTCACGCCAGCAGGAATTTTGGCAGCGAAGAATCCGGCTTTAGCAAAAGAGATAAAGCACATGTCAGAGAAGTGGTCAAAACGGACGAGAAAACTATGCAATCCGTGGCCATCTGAAGGCACTTTTGACGTAGTGGCGTGTGATAATTTGGAATTGAGAATTCAGGATCATAAAGCAGATGGATCCAAGAAAAGACAGCAGAAAAGAGAAAAAGAAATTCAGATCCTGGACTTATTCAGGAATGAAGGAAAGATTTACAGACAGAACTTTAAACATGCCATTCTCAAAATGAAAGACAAATTGGACAAACCCCAGAAGGAAGTGAAGGCCCCAGCAGAAGAGGGCCTGTATCCCCTCTTGGGAACCGTTACAATTACGGGAGATTTTGATTTGCGCGACACATTCGACAAAGGTCCTAAGGGTTTAGATGTCGACAATGCAATTTTAAAATTAACAACATCACAGCAATCAGATGAAGCACCTGGCAAAGAAAAGCATGCAAAAGGAAGTGAGGAAAGAGAATTCGAACAAACAACTCCACCTCGTGGAACGCATCCAAAATATTGCAGTACAGAACGTCGAGCGGTAAGGGAAGAAGGACGAAGGGAGATTGATTGTTTTGCAGAACATAAGGATTTTTTGAAAAGGCAACCGAAGGCTAACTCATACTGGATTGACCTTGAGAACAAGGATGAGGATGTACATGATGAGCTAAACGATGTTGACCAAATTATACAGGACATATCTGAAGGCCTGCGGAAATCCTTAAATCACATCACAGGCACACATTCAGATGAGGTTAGTGAGAACACCACTAGCACAAGCAAGGAGAAAAATTTCAAGCCTTTTTACAAACCAGGCATTCATTCACCAGAGCGTGGTGATCCAAATACAGGTCTGACTCAAGAGAAGGAAAAACCAGGTCCTAGCAATGAAAGCCGTGATCTGAGACCCAGACATGACTTAAAACCACCTATTCGATACACTAATGATGGTCAGTACCCAATTTTAATTAAGGGCACAAGAGCTAATTATATTCCCTGGCAGAGCCTCGACCTCACTGGTTTGGTTTCGCGGCTGCCCGAGATACAAGATGGCGCTGGAAAGTGGATTCGGGCCTTCGAACAGGAGACAACTGGGCTAATGCTTGCCCTTGGAGATCTCAAAGCTATTTTGGCTCGAGTTGTTGGGACATCAGCTATGGGAACATTGCTCGCATCCAATGGAGTCCAATGGATGCTGGACCCAATGGCTGACGGCACGGAGTTTAACACACACAGAAATGCACTCTGGAACATACTAAGAGCAGCATATCCCAACAGGATTGACCCCAAAGCCTTGAAAGGTGAGCCACTTTCAGAGACTGAGAGTCCTGCGTCGTTTGTTGACAGGCAGCTCAGACGGTGGAAGCTGGAGACGGAGGAGGGTCCTGAGGGGACGCCAATAATGACTTCTCTGTTCCGAACATCCCTGATTTCCACTCTCCCGACTCCTGTGCGAGACAAACTGGAGGATGTGGTGGGACTGGACTCAATGCCACATGCACAGTTCAGAGACCATGTAGTCCACGCCGTGGACCGCTATCGGAAAGACAATAACAAAATGATTGAGCAAGAAAAGTGTGCTCAAAGAAAACTCACGCAGCTGCACATAAATGATCTCCAGAGCAAGGCAAAAACTCAGGCAGCAGTGGTGAAAAGTGACAGCCAAGTCCAAGCATTGCAGACAGCTGTGGCCCCGCCTCAAACTCCATCTCAACCGGTTATCAATGTCTACCCAAACCAGTATGGTAGACAGCAGCCCGGACCACAGAGACGATTTCCAAATCGTTTCCCCAATCGCTACCCAACTCGACAAGGCTGGGTGCAGCAGAATCGACCCCCACTTCCAGGTTCATGTTGGGGGTGTGGCCAGATGGGTCACCTGTATCGAGACTGTCCGAATCCAATTCCAAACCCTGAATGGTCTGGGCGTGGTCGTGGAACACGACCAAACCGGGGAAGAGGAGGTCCAGTTAATCCATGGGCAGCACAACAAGGATTCTAGGGATGCCCGGAGATCCCTGGGGGGGAGGAGCAACTACCAATTTTAACAGCTAACGCCGATAAAGAACCAGTGATCAATGTTAAAATAGAAGGCAAATCGGTCCCAATGTTAGTTGATACTGGGGCAACCTACTCGTGCATAAAATCAAATTATGCAACTCATCTCCCCATGTCTGAGAAAAGCGTAAAGACAACAGGGTTCTCGGGAGCAAAACAAATAAACCCCTTAACAGCTCCAGTAAGACTAGCAGTTGATGACAGTGAAATCGTAATCCCAATTCTGATTTCAGACCAAACTCCAGTTAATCTACTAGGAAGAGATGCATTGTGTAAACTAAAAACAAAAATCTGGTGCACACCAGAAGGAATTTATGTAGATAGCTCTGGAATAAACTTTCAAATGACTGCTCAGACAAAACACGCTAAGGTCTACTGGCTTGGTGACATTAACAAGCCAGTCTCCGAGATGTTTCAACAATGGGAGAAATTTATTGAAGCTCAAATTCCAGAAGCTACTGTACCATTCAGTGACTATCACTGCACAATGACTTATGATCCATCATGCAGTAGAATCTTTGAAGAAAAATGGGACAAAGAAACAAAAGACTTGCACGTTAGGCTAGTGTCACAATACATCGTGATAGGACAGCAAGGTGCAGCTGTGAATGTGGAAGAAAACCCATTTATTGAAAAATGGCACACTGTGCCAGAATCAGCACCACACATTACCTTAATGGTAAACAAAGGCTTTGAGTCAAAAGATCTTGGACCAATGATGTTAACAGCAACTAAAACAGAGTGGCAGAAAACAGATAACCCGCTAATCTACACTACAAAAAATGCAGAAATGATTAAAATTCTCTGCGGTACCACCATGATGTCAAAACCACAGGTTGTAACAGTCGCAAACAAAAAACACATGCAAGGTGTAGCAGAATCAGAAACAGTTCAAAACGAGTTGAAAGCTGACATGCTAAAACAGGTTCCAGACCAGCTATGGTCCAAACATGACACGGATGTTGGACTGGTAACATCGGCAACTCCAGTTCAAGTGGAATTGAAGCCAAATGCAAGACTGCCTTATCGACCCCAATACCCACTAAAGCCAGAAGCAGAAGAGGGTATAAATGCAACTATTGAAGGTCTAATTCAAGCAGGAGTACTAAAAGAAACCTATAGCACATGTAACACTCCAATTTTGCCAGTGCTGAAAGCAGACAAGCTCAAGTACAGACTGGTACATGATTTAAGAGCTGTAAATGAAGTGATCACTGACTTTGACGCAGACGTGCCAAATCCAAGCACATTACTGAGTAACATCCATGGAGAAGCTAAATACTTCACGGTAATTGATCTGTGTTCAGCATTTTTTAGCATCCCATTGGCCAAAGAATCACAATATCTTTTTGCATTCACGTTTCGTGGAAGACAGCTCACGTACAGAAGGCTACCACAAGGGCTAAAACACAGTCCACACATCTTCAATCAAATTTTGAAACAGAGCCTCGAAGGCATCGAGGTGAACAGCACTGTGATTCAGTATGTTGATGACCTACTGATTTGCGCACGAACAATCGATGATTGCCATCGTGACTCCATTAAAGTCCTACAGAAGTTAGCTCGGGGAGGACACAAAGCCTCCCTGACAAAGCTTCAGTACTGCCAACCACAGGTAGAGTACCTAGGGAGAGTAATCTCCCATGGGACTGTCGCCATCTCACCAGAACACGTGGAAGGTGTGAGCAAAGCTCCACAACCACAAACTGTTGGACAAATGATGACATTTCTGGGAATGACTGGTTTCAACTCCGAGTGGATTGAAAACTATGCTGAAAAAACCGCACCACTTAGGGCACTGATTAAAGATGCTGGAAGTGAGTCTTTAAAATCGACTCTAAAATGGACAAATGAAGCTAAGATAGCTTTTGAAACTATCAAACAAGACATGCAAACTGCGCCAAGTTTAGCAACACCTGACTACACAAAACCATTTTTGCTGTACGTCGCAAACAGACATGACATGTATGCCTCTGCAGTGTTAATGCAGGACACATGCAGTGGACGTCGGAAACAACCTATTGCGTACTACAGTGCAAAACTTGACAATGTGGCACAGGGATGGCCCCCTTGTTATCAAGGATTGGCTGCTTTGCATTATGCTTATGAGAAAGCCTCAGTGATAACAATGGGATATCCTGTCACCATCTACACACATCACAAAATATCTGAACTAATCAACCGAGGGAAGTTTGTGTTAAACCAAGCAAGATGCCTGCAGTATATGCCACTACTGACATATCCGGACGTTGTCATAAAGAGGTGTACCACGACAAACCCTGCTAACAGTGTTCCCTTTGAGTTCGAAGGAGAACCACATTGCTGCATAGCTGAGGTATCTAGATACACTAAGCTAAGGCCTGATTTGGAATCTACTCCTTTCGATCAATCTGATGTCACCTATTTTGTTGATGGTTCATGTTTTAGAGACTACTTAGGAAACCATGCAGCGTTTGCTGTTGTGGAAAAAGTAGATGACAGATTTGAAACAGTAAAAGCTGAAAAGTGTAACCAACCCTGTTCTGCACAGCTAGCGGAACTCAAAGCCCTGACCGAAGCTTGCAAGTTGGCAAGTGGCCAGGTAGCAACTATCTACACTGACTCTGCATACGCACATGGTGTTTGCCACCTGTTTGGAAGTGTGTGGAGGCAAAGAGGTTTTAAGAAGACGGACGGCACACCCATCCTTCATGGAAAGCAGATCAACGAGCTGATCTCAGCAATGATGCTTCCATCGAAACTGGCCATTGTAAAATGCCCTGCACACCGCAAGGGTAACTGCGATGTCATCAGAGGCAACAATGCAGCAGATGAGGCGGCAAAATCTGCCTCCAGGTGTGAAGAAGCCATTTTGACGCCTGTAATATCATTAGAACCTGTAATAACACCAGAAGACATCATTTTGATTCAGGAAAAGGCAGAGAAAAGCGAGCAGCAGTGTTGGAGAAAAAGAGGTGCAACAATGGACTCAAGCGGCTTGTGGAGGTCTCATGAGGGCTTGATCGTTGCACCTGTCTCCCTGCTGACAATGCTAATCTCAGAGAGCCACGGTCCTGATCATTGTGGTCGTACAGAGGTTCTGAAAAGACTTAACAAACAAGGTTACTGGTCACCCTACCTAAAAGCCATGGTTGAGGAAGTAATAGATCAGTGTGACATTTGTGCTGAGAACAATGTAAAAAAGGGCATCACAGTCCCAGCGGGACACATTCCAGTGCCCGAAGGTCCTTTCAAACATTTGGTCATTGACTATGTTGACATGATTAAGTCTGTGCATGGGAAGCGGTACATGTTGGTGATCATTGACAGATTCAGTCGGTGGATCGAAGCCGTTCCCTCCAAAGATCTAGGTTCAGAAACAGTGGTAAAGTTTCTAGTCAGAGAAGTGATTCCTCGCTTTGGTATCCCGTCGGAAATAAGCTCGGACAATGGTCCTGCTTTTGTTGAAAAAGTCCTTAAAGGTGTGTTGCAACAACTAAGGATAAAGCAACGACTAGGATCAGTTTATCACCCCCAGAGCCAAGGAATGGTCGAGCGAGCGAATCTGACGTTGAAGTCTAAAATCTGCAAAATCTGTGCTTGTACTAACCTTAACTGGGTTGATGCATTGCCGCTTGCCTTAATGAGCTATCGCATGCAAACTAACAGAAGCACGCATCTTTCACCTCATGAGGTCCTAACAGGCAGGCCAATGCCAGCTCCTCAGCTCAGAGGACCCCACAAGGGGCCTTCACTGGAGCAGCTAGAGCTTGAATTCAAAAGCTACATCAAGCAACTAACCAGCATCCATAAAGCCATCTATTTGCAGGAAAAGAGAAAGGAGCTCGTCTCTAGCGCAGGCGCAGACGGGCCAGTAGTTCCTGGAGACCAGGTGTACATCAAAGTTTTCAGGAGGAAGTGGCACGAACCGCGGCGAGAGGGTCCCTACAAAGTGGTTCGAGCAACACCAACGGCAGTCCAGGTCGAAGGAGGATCGACGTGGCATCATCTGACACACTGCACGAAAGTCAAAGACAAAACTCAGGGCAGTATTGTGTCTGACGTAACAAACCGGCATGGTGGCCGAGGAAAAGAAGGGCGTGCTAAGCCTGATAACAGTTCTGTTTTGGATGACACTAGGGGGTCTGATGGTGGTGCTGGAGGAGGTGAAGATGGAGACGATGGCCGAGGAGCAGATCGTCGACCCATCACAAGAGCATACGCTAGACGACTTGGTCAACGACGAGGCAGCACACCGTGATCAAGTTAAGTACAATCCAGCAGGCCGGATGCAACATAGGTCAGCATCCTTGCCTGCATTCGACGTAGCAGTTGTTAAAACTGGTGTTACAACCACGATTCCAAATAATGTTTTGACCACAATTAAGATAAATAAAATCCCTGACAGTGTGACCACAGTTCCAAATAATGTTTTAACTACTAGCGCTACTACTACTACTACTGTAATCCCTGATGTTTTGACTACCACAGCTCCTGTTGAAGAGGGGAGGTCCGACTGGAGCTCTTCCTCTCACTTACAGCTAGTGACTCCACTGATTTTAAGACCTGAAACAACGCCAGTTAGCAAGTTAAGAAGTGTAACTACTAAGCCACCTGTTAGTACTACAACTCCCACAGGAGATGTAGCTGTGAAATCTGATTTTCCCACAGAAGCCTCTGGTAGTAACCATGTTTGTAATCTTACTCAGCAAGGCCAAAATGAACAAGAAGTGACCAATCGCAAAGCTGTGCCTAAGCCACTATTTGGGCCGATTAGACCTAGGCCCGGGAGTAACACAGGACCTATCTCCCCTAGAGCGGGCAGACCATTGCCGATAGAGGATAGGCTTTGGGATGCCGCCATGCAAAATAGTTGGTATAAATGGGCTTTGTATACGACGAGAGAAATGACTCCTAATGACTGCATAGTGTGCGCTCAAGCACCCGGAATGTTACCTGAGGTTGTTCCAGAAAAATATACTTCTAGTGAATGTGCCATTACACAACGACGCACTTGTAAGACTAGAAAGGAAATAGAGATAAATAAAAAGATTCCACCTATTCTTAAGTTGCCATTGTGCGGATTCCACTGCAGATTGCTCCATGGTACACGAGATAAGCACAAATATGTTAAAAAATATGCAGAATATAACATCTTAGAGGAATGTGCTGAATTTGCGATCCAAACAGACCAAAATGGTCCTCCAACGGACTACAAAATTGATTATAGTGCTGATTATGAATGTTTTGCAAGTGGAGGTTTCGCTGACAATGGAGGAGTGGACGTAGGTAATACATCTGTCAACTGTAACGTCACTTGGGTATTATCCTGGTTCCCGCATGCAAATATGACGCCACTTCTCATTGACACCCCTGTTTGGTATGAAAACCCTGTAACTCTTAGTCAGGACTGTGATAACATATCGATGACGATCCCCACTCTGGATCTCATAGGTGAGCAAGACATTCCAGTGGCCGACAGCTACTGGATGTGTGGTGGTGATGTTTTAATGAATGTTTTGCCAAGTTTTTGGGTTGGGTTGTGTACGCTAGTACGTATGAAAGTTTCAGTGACTATCTTACATGAAGGTGTGAGTGAATTACTTCAGTTGGAGACTACCAATAGACGTAGAACAAAGAGGTATGATGTGTTTGATCATAAAGTGCATTTAAACGCCATAGGACTGCCAACAGGAATTCCCATAGAATTTCAAGCAAGAGATGAGGTAGTAGCTGGTTTAGAGTCAATTCTTCCTTGGATAACAATAAATAAGAATGTGAAATGGATCAACTATGTTTATTTTAATCAGCAAAGAATCTTAAATTACACAGTAAATAACCTTGGCCTCTTGGGTGAACAACTTCATGCCACAGTCAAGATGACTTTGCAGCATGACCAGGCTTTGGACTGGTTGCTGGCCGAGAAAGGTGGGCTCTGTAAGTTTCTGAACTCCAGTGGGCAAGAATGTTGCACCTACATTCCAAGTAATACGGCCCCTGATGGTGCATTTACTGAAGGAATGAGGAAATTGAAAGATTTAAAGATAGAGCTGAGGGAGAATGCAGGCAGGGAAAGCTGGTCGTTAGACTCCTTAGCCCTCAAATTGGGTCAGTGGGGAGCTATTTTGGTAAAAGCAGGAATTAGTGCAATAGTAGTACTAATTCTGATTTCTCTATTGGCATGTTGCATCCTACCTGTTGGGAGGAGACTGTGGGAGCGAACTCTGGCTGCCCAAATGAACCTTGCTGCGTCGTCTCAATACGTGCAAATGGAAATGGCCGCAATGGACTCAGCACGACACCCAATGTGCCTGAAGAACGGGACGGCTGATGAGATGGCGGTGGAGTAAGCTTTGCGTCTGATCAGAGATGTTGTTGTTGTGGTTACATGCACTCGACTAAGGAATCGGCCTCGAAGTCCTCTTCCAGCGACAAGACCCCTGCAGCAGTCATCAATGAAACTGAACTTGACTCTTGTGTTTTCTTCACTCCGTTTCTTTTTTCCAGCTCTGCAACTGAGACTCTGGCTCCGTTCTCTATTTCGGTTGAGCAGTTGTGTAGTTACATCTAGTATATTCGTATATTCATTACATTTACTGTTGTGTTTAACTTTTTATAGGTTTAGTCACATCAACATCTCCTAGTTGTTCATTCGTATCCACGTCAATCATTTATTTCATATGAGTTTGTATTTTTGATTGCATATTCACGTACAGTTACTGGTTGCAATATTGCTAAGGGTAATTAATGCACGATCGTACTCATGATTTTTTTTATTCTCTGTTGGAAGGTATCATCACTTCATTTTCTCTTATGTGTGTTCTTTTGTTAATTCAATGTTACCTAATGTCTGCCATATACTTAGGCTAGACTTGTATGCTCACTCTGTGCGTTACGTGATCGTCCTGTTGGGGCAGGAGGTCAAGGGGGAATTTTCCTGTTAAGAACAGCGGACAGGTTTTTCGCCCTCTTACAGTGTGCGCATGCATTTTTGATGTATTGCTGGGGTGGTTAAAGACGACACATTCAATGTTGTGTCTTGCAGCTGATACTTACTTTGCAGTTACTTCGTCGTTACATTTATATCTATATAGTTTGGCTGAAGACTGCAGTATATTAGTCATTTTGTCATTTAACACCCATTTACTGGTCTATGTTAACATTCATTTATGTGTTATGTTATTTGTTATGTAGCCAGCTTGTTTATGGGGGTGGACACCCCCATGGGGGGGATCTGTAGGAGCCAAAAAAGCAGTGTTCTGTGTACGTGCATTTTGACAAGATGTTGATCAGCCCAGCATCCTGTGTACGTGCACTTTTAACATCTTGATTGTCCAGCTGCTGCGTACGTGCTCAACAACATGTTGTTCAGTCCAGCTTATGTAACTTCCAGTAAGTATTGGCTTACTTTGACCATATTGGGTAATAAAACAGCCATCCCATCATTTCCCGAAATCATGAGGGTGGGGGCCAGAAGAGTATAACCGATGCTGCGTGGTGTAGGAGAGAGGGCTTTGCAGCAGGTTTCCAGCCGAGGCATTTAGTTCAAGGCTGAAGGCTGTCCCCATGAAGTGTTGGTGATGTATTGCTGAATTGTACAAATAAAGCCCCACGCTGAGATTGGATAAACTGTCTCTCTCTTGTTTTTGATAAGGAAAAAGAACCACATTGGTAATAAACCTCCTTTGATTTGCTCCTAGCAATAATGTCTCAGTGCTGGCATTTTAGAGACAAGAAATGGGGTGGGAGCCGATTGTTACTCGAAAAAAAAGCAACAGTGATGAAGACAACTGTTTAACTTAGCCTTTTACCTCCATATGCAAGAATCTAGACTTTGCAGTGGGCAACACA
This sequence comes from Nothobranchius furzeri, assembly GCF_043380555.1. Lineage (NCBI taxonomy): Eukaryota > Metazoa > Chordata > Actinopteri > Cyprinodontiformes > Nothobranchiidae > Nothobranchius > Nothobranchius furzeri. The sequence goes on from NC_091742.1 coordinate 65,752,193, forward strand.
ATCATACTTTGACATATACACAAGGGACTTTTCAGAGATTTTTCAAGGTGGGTCCTTCGCTTATGGCCATACCACCCTGAAAAAGCCCGATCCCGTCTGATCTCGGAAGCAATCCAGGATTGGGCCTGGTCAGTACCTGTATGGGAGACCTCTTGGGAATACCAGGTGCTGTAAGCTTTTCCACTAATTTGTTATAAAATACAGTTTTCTTCACTTCACCACATCTTTGAACAGCTTCGTCATTGAATAATTTTAAAGCCAGGTGTTCCACACGAACTGCACACACTTGTTGGTAATAAACCTCCTTTGATTTGTCCCTAGCAATAATGTCTCAGTGCTGGCATTTTAGAGACAAGAAATGGGGTGGGAGCCAATTGTTAGAGTCTAAAGAAGAGCAACAATGATGAAGACAACTGTTTAACTTAGCCTTTTACCTCTATATGCAAGAATCTAGTCTTTGCAGTGGGCGACACAATCATACCTTGACAAATACACAAGGGATTTTCAAGAGATGTTTCAAGGTTTTTCCTTCGCTGACAGCCATACCACCCTGAAAAAGCCCGATCCCCTCTGATCTCGGAATCAATCCAGGGTTGGGCCTGGTCAGTACCTGTATGGGAGACCTCTTGGGAATACCAGGTACTGTAAGCCTTTTCACTAATTTGTTAAAAAATACAGTTTTTTTCACTTCACCAAATCTTTGAACAGCTTCGTCATTGAATAATTTTAAAGCCAGGTGTTCCACACGAACTGCACACACTTGTTGGTAATAAACCTCCTTTGATTTGTCCCTAGCAATAATGTCTCAGTGCTGGCATTTTAGAGACTAGAAATGGGGTGGGAGCCGATTGTTACTAGAAAAAAGAGCAACAGTGATGAAGACAACTGTTTAACTTAGCCTTTTACCTCTATGTGCAAGAATCTAGTCTTTGCAGTGGGCGACACAATCATACCTTGACAAATACACAAGGGATTTTCCAGAGATTTTTCAAGGTTTTTCCTTCGTTTACAGCCATACCACCCTGAAAAAGCCTGATCCCCTCTAATCTCGGAATCAATCCAGGGTTAAGCCTGGTCAGTACCTGTATGGGAGACCTCTTGGGAATACCAGGTGCTGTAAGCTCTTTCACTAATTTGTTATAAAATACAGTTTTTTTCACTTCACCACATCTTTGAACAGCTTCGTCATTGAATAATTTTAAAGCCAGGTGTTCCACACGAACTGCACACACTTGTTGGTAATAAACCTCCTTTGATTTGTCCCTAGCAATAATGTCTCAGTGCTGGCATTTTAGAGACAAGAAATGGGGTGGGAGCCGATTGTTACTCGAAAAAACAGCAACAGTGATGAAGGCAACTGTTTAACTTAGCCTTTTACCTCTGTATGCAAGAATCTAGTCGTTGCAGTGGGCGACACAATCATACCTTGACAAATACACAAGGGATTTTTCAGAGATTTTTCAAGGTTTTTCCATCGCTTACAGCCATACCACCCTGAAAAAGCCCGATACCGTCTGATCTCGGAAGCAATCCAGGGTTGGGCCTGGTCAGTACCTGTATGGGAGACCTCTTAGGAATACCAGGTGCAGCAAGCTTTTTCACTAATTTGTTATAAAATACAGTTTTTTTCACTTTACCACATCTTTGAACAGTTTCGTCATTGAATAATTTTAAAGCCAGGTGTTCCACACGAACTGCACACAATTGTTGGTAATAAACCTCCTTTGATTTGTCCCTAGCAATAATGTCTCAGTGCTGGCATTTTAGAGACAAGAAATGGGGTGGGAGCCGATTTTTACTCGAAAAAAGAGCAACAGTGATGAAGACAACTGTTTAACTTAGCCTTTTACCTCCATATGCAAGAATCTAGTCTTTGCAGTGGGCGACACAATCATACTTTGACATATACACAAGGGATTTTTCAGAGATTTTTCAAGGGGTGTCCTTCGCTTACGGCCATACCACCCTGAAAAAGCCTGATCCCGTCTGATCTCAGTAGCAATCCAGGGTTGGGCCTGGTCAGTACCTGTATGGGTGACCTCTTGGGAATACCAGGTGCTGTAAGCTTTTTCACCAATTTGTTATAAAATACAGTTTTTTTCACTTCACCACAGCTTTGAACAGCTTCGTCATTGAATAATTTTAAAGCCAGGTGTTCCACACGAACTGCACACACTTGTTGGTAATAAACCTCCTTTGATTTGTCCCTAGCAATAATGTCTCAGTGCTGGAATTTTAGAGACAAGAAATGGGGTGGGAGCCAATTGTTAGAGTCTAAAGAAGAGCGACATGATGAAGACAACTGTTTAACTTAGCCTTTTACCTCCATATGCAAGAATCTAGTCTTTTCAGTGGGCGACACAATCATACTTTTACAAATACACAAGGGATTTTTCAGAGATTTTTCAAAGATTGTCCTTCGCTTACGGCCATACCACCCTGAAAAAGCCCAATCCCGTGTGATCTCGGAAGCAATCCAGGGTTGGGCCTGGTCAGTACCTGTATGGAGACCTCTTGGGAATACCAGGTGCTGTAAGCTTTTTCACTAATTTGTTATAAAATACAATTTTTTTCACTTCACCACAGCTTTGAACAGCTTCGTCATTGAATAATTTTAAAGCCAGGTGTTCCACACGAACTGCACACACTGTTGGTAATAAACCTCCTTTGATTTGTCCCTAGCAATAATGTCTCAGTGCTGGCATTTTAGAGACAAGAAATGGGGTAGGAGCCAATTGTTAGAGTCTAAAGAAGAGCAACAATGATGAAGACAACTGTTTAACTTAGCCTTTTACCTCTATATGCAAGAATCTGGTCTTTGCAGTGGGTGACAAAATCATACCTTGACAAATACACAAGAGATTTTTCTGAAATTTTTCAAGGTTTTTCCTGCCCTTACAACCATACAACCCTGAAAAAGCCCGATCCCGTCTGATCTCGGAATCAATCCAGGGTTGGGCCTGGTCAGTACCTGTATGGGAGACCTCTTGGGAATACCAGGTGCTGTAAGCTTTTTCACTAATTTGTTATAAAATACAGTTTTTTTCACTTCACCACATCTTTGAACAGCTTCGTCATTGAATAATTTTAAAGCCAGGTGTTCCACACGAACTGCACACACTTGTTGGTAATAAACCTCCTTTGATTTGTCCCTAGCAATAATGTCTCAGTGCTGGCATTTTAGAGACAAGAAATGGGGTGGGAGCCGATTGTTACTCGAAAAAAAAGCAACAGTGATGAAGACAACTGTTTAACTTAGCCTTTTACCTCCATATGCAAGAATCTAGTCTTTGCAGTGGGCGACACAATCATACTTTGACATATACACAAGGGATTTTTCAGAGATTTTTCAAGGTGTGTCCTTCGCTTACGGCCATACCACCCTGAAAAAGCCCTATCCCGTCTGATCTCGGAAGCAATCCTGGGTTGGGCCTGGTCAGTACCTGTATGGGAGACCTCTTGGGAATACCAGGTGCTGTAAGCATTTTCACTAATTTGTTATAAAATACACTTTTTTTCACTTCACCACAGCTTTGAACAGCTTCATCATTGAATAATTTTAAAGCCAGGTGTTCCACATGAACTGCACACACTTGTTGGTAATAAACCTCCTTTGATTTGTCCCTAGCAATAATGTCTCAGTGCTGGCATTTTAGAGACAAGAAATGGGGTGGGAGCCAATTGTTAGAGTCTAAAGAAGAGCAACAATGATGAAGACAACTGCTTAACTTAGCCTTTTACCTCTATATGCAAGAATCTAGTCTTTGCAGTGGGCGACACAATCATACCTTGACAAATACACAAGGGATTTTTCAGAGATTTTTCAAGGTTTTTCCTTCGCTTACAGCCATACCACCCTAAAAAAGCCCGATCCCCTCTGATCTCGGAATCAATCCAGGGTTGGGCCTGGTCAGTACCTGTATGGGACACCTCTTGGGAATACCAGGTGCTGTAAGCTTTTTCACTAATTTGTTATAAAATACAGTTTTTTTCACTTCACCACATCTTTGAACAGCTTCGTCATTGAATAATTTTAAAGCCAGGTGTTCCACACGAACTGCACACACTTGTTGGTAATAAACCTCCTTTGATTTGTCCCTAGCAATAATGTCTCAGTGCTGGCATTTTAGAGACAAAAAATGGGGTGGGAGCCGATTGTTACTCGAAAAAAGAGCAACAGTGATGAAGACAACTGTTTAACTTAGCCTTTTACCTCCATATGCAAGAATCTAGTCTTTGCAGTGGGCAACACAATCATACTTTGACATATACACAAGGGACTTTTCAGAGATTTTTCAAGGTGTGTCCTTCGCTAACGGCCATACCACCCTGAAAAAGCCCGATCCCGTCTGATCTCGGAAGCAATCCAGGGTTGGGCCTGGTCAGTACCTGTTTGGGAGACCTCTTGGGAATACCAGGTGCTGTAAGCTTTTTCACTAATTTGTTATATAATACAGTTTTTTTCACTTCACCACAGCTTTGAACAGCTTCGTCATTGAATAATTTTAAAGCCAGGTGTTCCACACGAACTGCACACACTTGTTGGTAATAAACCTCCTTTGATTTGTCCCTAGCAATAATGTCTCAGTGCTGGCATTTTAGAGACAAGAAATGGGGTGGGAGCCAATTGTTAGAGTCTAAAGAAGAGCAACAATGATGAAGACAACTGTTTAACTTAGCCTTTAACCTCTATATGCAAGAATCTAGTCTTTGCAGTGGGGGACACAATCATAGCTTGACAAATACACAAGGGATTTTCAAGAGATGTTTCAAGGTTTTTCCATCGCTTACAGCCATACCACCCTGAAAAAGCCCGATCCCCTCTGATCTCGGAATCAATCCAGGTTTGGGCCTGGTCAGTACCTGTATGGGAGACCTTTTGGGAATACCAGGTGCTGTAAGCTTTTTCACTAATTTGTTATAAAATACAGTTTTTTTCACTTCACCACATCTTTGAACAGCTTCGTCATTGAATAATTTTAAAGCCAGGTGTTCCACACGAACTGCACACACTTGTTGGTAATAAACCTCCTTTGATTTGCTCCTAGCAATAATGTCTCAGTGCTGGCATTTTAGAGACAAGAAATGGGGTGGGAGCCGATTGTTACTCGAAAAAAAAGCAACAGTGATGAAGACAACTGTTTAACTTAGCCTTTTACCTCCATATGCAAGAATCTAGACTTTGCAGTGGGCAACACAATCATACTTTGACATATACACAAGGGACTTTTCAGAGATTTTTCAAGGTGTGTCCTTCGCTTATGGCCATACCACCCTGAAAAAGCCCGATCCCGTCTGATCTGGGAAGCAATCCAGGATTGGGCCTGGTCAGTACCTGTATGGGAGACCTCTTCGGAATACCAGGTGCTGTAAGCTTTTTCACTAATTTGTTATAAAATACAGTTTTCTTCACTTCACCACATCTTTGAACAGCTTCGTCATTGAATAATTTTAAAGCCAGGTGTTCCACACGAACTGCACACACTTGTTGGTAATAAACCTCCTTTGATTTGTCCCTAGCAATAATGTCTCAGTGCTGGCATTTTAGAGACAAGAAATGGGGTGGGAGCCAATTGTTAGAGTCTAAAGAAGAGCAACAATGATGAAGACAACTGTTTAACTTAGCCTTTTACCTCTATATGCAAGAATCTGGTCTTTGCAGTGGGTGACAAAATCATACCTTGACAAATACACAAGAGATTTTTCTGAAATTTTTCAAGGTTTTTCCTGCCCTTACAACCATACAACCCTGAAAAAGCCCGATCCCGTCTGATCTCGGAATCAATCCAGGGTTGGGCCTGGTCAGTACCTGTATGGGAGACCTCTTGGGAATACCAGGTGCTGTAAGCTTTTTCACTAATTTGTTATAAAATACAGTTTTTTTCACTTCACCACATCTTTGAACAGCTTCGTCATTGAATAATTTTAAAGCCAGGTGTTCCACACGAACTGCACACACTTGTTGGTAATAAACCTCCTTTGATTTGTCCCTAGCAATAATGTCTCAGTGCTGGCATTTTAGAGACAAGAAATGGGGTGGGAGCCGATTGTTACTCGAAAAAAAAGCAACAGTGATGAAGACAACTGTTTAACTTAGCCTTTTACCTCCATATGCAAGAATCTAGTCTTTGCAGTGGGCGACACAATCATACTTTGACATATACACAAGGGATTTTTCAGAGATTTTTCAAGGTGTGTCCTTCGCTTACGGCCATACCACCCTGAAAAAGCCCTATCCCGTCTGATCTCGGAAGCAATCCAGGGTTGGGCCTGGTCAGTACCTGTATGGGAGACCTCTTGGGAATACCAGGTGCTGTAAGCTTTTTCACTAATTTGTTATAAAATACACTTTTTTTCACTTCACCACAGCTTTGAACAGCTTCATCATTGAATAATTTTAAAGCCAGGTGTTCCACATGAACTGCACACACTTGTTGGTAATAAACCTCCTTTGATTTGTCCCTAGCAATAATGTCTCAGTGCTGGCATTTTAGAGACAAGAAATGGGGTGGGAGCCAATTGTTAGAGTCTAAAGAAGAGCAACAATGATGAAGACAACTGCTAAACTTAGCCTTTTACCTCTATATGCAAGAATCTAGTCTTTGCAGTGGGCGACACAATCATACCTTGACAAATACACAAGGGATTTTTCAGAGATTTTTCAAGGTTTTTCCTTCGCTTACAGCCATACCACCCTAAAAAAGCCCGATCCCCTCTGATCTCGGAATCAATCCAGGGTTGGGCCTGGTCAGTACCTGTATGGGACACCTCTTGGGAATACCAGGTGCTGTAAGCTTTTTCACTAATTTGTTATAAAATACAGTTTTTTTCACTTCACCACATCTTTGAACAGCTTCGTCATTGAATAATTTTAAAGCCAGGTGTTCCACACGAACTGCACACACTTGTTGGTAATAAACCTCCTTTGATTTGTCCCTAGCAATAATGTCTCAGTGCTGGCATTTTAGAGACAAAAAATGGGGTGGGAGCCGATTGTTACTCGAAAAAAGAGCAACAGTGATGAAGACAACTGTTTAACTTAGCCTTTTACCTCCATATGCAAGAATCTAGTCTTTGCAGTGGGCAACACAATCATACTTTGACATATACACAAGGGACTTTTCAGAGATTTTTCAAGGTGTGTCCTTCGCTAACGGCCATACCACCCTGAAAAAGCCCGATCCCGTCTGATCTCGGAAGCAATCCAGGGTTGGGCCTGGTCAGTACCTGTTTGGGAGACCTCTTGGGAATACCAGGTGCTGTAAGCTTTTTCACTAATTTGTTATAAAATACAGTTTTTTTCACTTCACCACAGCTTTGAACAGCTTCGTCATTGAATAATTTTAAAGCCAGGTGTTCCACACGAACTGCACACACTTGTTGGTAATAAACCTCCTTTGATTTGTCCCTAGCAATAATGTCTCAGTGCTGGCATTTTAGAGACAAGAAATGGGGTGGGAGCCAATTGTTAGAGTCTAAAGAAGAGCAACAATGATGAAGACAACTGTTTAACTTAGCCTTTAACCTCTATATGCAAGAATCTAGTCTTTGCAGTGGGGGACACAATCATAGCTTGACAAATACACAAGGGATTTTCAAGAGATGTTTCAAGGTTTTTCCATCGCTTACAGCCATACCACCCTGAAAAAGCCCGATCCCCTCTGATCTCGGAATCAATCCAGGTTTGGGCCTGGTCAGTACCTGTATGGGAGACCTTTTGGGAATACCAGGTGCTGTAAGCTTTTTCACTAATTTGTTATAAAATACAGTTTTTTTCACTTCACCACATCTTTGAACAGCTTCGTCATTGAATAATTTTAAAGCCAGGTGTTCCACACGAACTGCACACACTTGTTGGTAATAAACCTCCTTTGATTTGCTCCTAGCAATAATGCCTCAGTGCTGGCATTTTAGAGACAAGAAATGGGGTGGGAGCCGATTGTTACTCGAAAAAAAAGCAACAGTGATGAAGACAACTGTTTAACTTAGCCTTTTACCTCCATATGCAAGAATCTAGACTTTGCAGTGGGCAACACAATCATACTTTGACATATACACAAGGGACTTTTCAGAGATTTTTCAAGGTGTGTCCTTCGCTTATGGCCATACCACCCTGAAAAAGCCCGATCCCGTCTGATCTGGGAAGCAATCCAGGATTGGGCCTGGTCAGTACCTGTATGGGAGACCTCTTGGGAATACCAGGTGCTGTAAGCTTTTTCACTAATTTGTTATAAAATACAGTTTTCTTCACTTCACCACATCTTTGAACAGCTTCGTCATTGAATAATTTTAAAGCCAGGTGTTCCACACGAACTGCACACACTTGTTGGTAATAAACCTCCTTTGATTTGTCCCTAGCAATAATGTCTCAGTGCTGGCATTTTAGAGACAAGAAATGGGGTGGGAGCCAATTGTTAGAGTCTAAAGAAGAGCAACAATGATGAAGACAACTGTTTAACTTAGCCTTTTACCTCTATATGCAAGAATCTAGTCTTTGCAGTGGGCGACACAATCATACCTTGACAAATACACAAGGGATTTTCAAGAGATGTTTCAAGGTTTTTCCTTCGCTGACAGCCATACCACCCTGAAAAAGCCCGATCCCCTCTGATCTCGGAATCAATCCAGGGTTGGGCCTGGTCAGTACCTGTATGGGAGACCTCTTGGGAATACCAGGTACTGTAAGCCTTTTCACTAATTTGTTAAAAAATACAGTTTTTTTCACTTCACCAAATCTTTGAACAGCTTCGTCATTGAATAATTTTAAAGCCAGGTGTTCCACACGAACTGCACACACTTGTTGGTAATAAACCTCCTTTGATTTGTCCCTAGCAATAATGTCTCAGTGCTGGCATTTTAGAGACTAGAAATGGGGTGGGAGCCGATTGTTACTCGAAAAAAGAGCAACAGTGATGAAGACAACTGTTTAACTTAGCCTTTTACCTCCATATGCAAGAATCTAGTCTTTGCAGTGGGCGACACAATCATACTTTGACATATACACAAGGGACTTTTCAGAGATTTTTCAAGGTGTGTCCTTCGCTTACGGCCATACCACCCTGAAAAAGCCCGATCCCGTCTGATCCTCGGAAGCAATCCAGGGTTGGGCCTGGTCAGTACCTGTATGGGAGACCTCTTGGGAATACCAGGTGCTGTAAGCTTTTTCACTAATTTGTTATAAAATACAGTTTTTTTCACTTCACCACATCTTTGAACAGCTTCGTCATTGAATAATTTTAACGCCAGGTGTTCCACACGAACTGCACACACTTCTTGGTAATAAACCTCTTTTGATTTGTCCCTAGCAATAATGTCTCAGTGCTGGCATTTTAGAGACAAGAAATGGGGTGGGAGCCAATTGTTAGAGTCTAAAGAAGAGCAACAATGATGAAGACAACTGTTTAACTTAGCCTTTTACCTCTATATGCAAGAATCTAGTCTTTGCAGTGGGCGACACAATCATACCTTGACAAATACACAAGGGATTTTCCAGAGATTTTTCAAGGTTTTTCCTTCGTTTACAGCCATACCACCCTGAAAAAGCCTGATCCCCTCTAATCTCGGAATCAATCCAGGGTTAAGCCTGGTCAGTACCTGTATGGGAGACCTCTTGGGAATACCAGGTGCTGTAAGCTTTTTCACTAATTTGTTATAAAATACAGTTTTTTTCACTTCACCACATCTTTGAACAGCTTCGTCATTGAATAATTTTAAAGCCAGGTGTTCCACACGAACTGCACACACTTGTTGGTAATAAACCTCCTTTGATTTGTCCCTAGCAATAATGTCTCAGTGCTGGCATTTTAGAGACAAGAAATGGGGTCGGAGCCGATTGTTACTCGAAAAAACAGCAACAGTGATGAAGGCAACTGTTTAACTTAGCCTTTTACCTCTGTATGCAAGAATCTAGTCGTTGCAGTGGGCGACACAATCATACCTTGACAAATACACAAGGGATTTTTCAGAGATTTTTCAAGGTTTTTCCATCGCTTACAGCCATACCACCCTGAAAAAGCCCGATCCCGTCTGATCTCGGAAGCAATCCAGGGTTGGGCCTGGTCAGTACCTGTTTGGGAGACCTCTTGGGAATACCAGGTGCTGTAAGCTTTTTCACTAATTTGTTATAAAATACAGTTTTTTTCACTTCACCACATCTTTGAACAGCTTCGTCATTGAATAATTTTAAAGCCAGGTGTTCCACACGAACTGCACACACTTCTTGGTAATAAACCTCCTTTGATTTGTCCCTAGCAATAATGTCTCAGTGCTGGCATTTTAGAGACAAGAAATGGGGTGGGAGCCAATTGTTAGTCTAAAGAAGAGCAACAATGATGAAGACAACTGTTTAACTTAGCCTTTTACCTCTATATGCAAGAATCTAGTCTTTGCAGTGGGCGACACAATCATACCTTGACAAATACACAAGGGATTTTCCAGAGATGTTTCAAGGTTTTTCCTTCACTTACAGCCATACCACCCTGAAAAAGCCCGATCCCCTCTGATCTCGGAATCAATCCAGGGTTAAGCCTGGTCAGTACCTGTATGGGAGACCTCTTGGGAATACCAGGTGCTGTAAGCTTTTTCACTAATTTGTTATAAAATACAGTTTTTTTCACTTCACCACATCTTTGAACAGCTTCGTCATTGAATAATTTTAAAGCCAGGTGTTCCACACGAACTGCACACACTTGTTGGTAATAAACCTCCTTTGATTTGTCCCTAGCAATAATGTCTCAGTGCTGGCATTTTAGAGACAAGAAATGGGGTGGGAGCCGATTGTTACTCGAAAAAAGAGCAACAGTGATGAAGGCAACTGTTTAACTTAGCCTTTTACCTCTGTATGCAAGAATCTTGTCGTTGCAGTGGGCGACACAATCATACCTTGACAAATACACAAGGGATTTTTCAGAGATTTTTCAAGGAATTTCCTTCGCTTACGGCCATACCACCCTGAAAAAGCCCGATCCCGTCTGATCTCGGAAGCAATCCAGGGTTGGGCCTGGTCAGTACCTGTATGGGAGACCTCTTGGGAATACCAGGTGCTGTAAGCTTTTTCACTAATTTGTTATAAAATACAGTTTTTTTCACTTCACCACATCTTTGAACAGTTTCGTCATTGAATAATTTTAAAGCCAGGTGTTCCACACGAACTGCACACACTTGTTGGTAATAAACCGCCTTTGATTTGTCCCTAGCAATAATGTCTCAGTGCTGGCATTTTAGAGACAAGAAATGGGGTGGGAGCCGATTGTTACTCGAAAAAAGAGCAACAGTGATGAAGACAACTGTTTAACTTAGCCTTTTACCTCCATATGCAAGAATCTAGTCTTTTCAGTGGGCGACACAATCATACTTTGACAAATACACAAGGGATTTTTCAGAGATTTTTCAAAGATTGTCCTTCGCTTACGGCCATACCACCCTGAAAAAGCCCAATCCCGTGTGATCTCGGAAGCAATCCAGGGTTGGGCCTGGTCAGTACCTGTATGGGAGACCTCTTGGGAATACCAGGTGCTGTAAGCTTTTTCACTAATTTGTTATAAAATACAATATTTTTCACTTCACCACAGCTTTGAACAGCTTCGTCATTGAATAATTTTAAAGCCAGGTGTTCCACACGAACTGCACACACTTGTTGGTAATAAACCTCCTTTGATTTGTCCCTAGCAATAATGTCTCAGTGCTGGCATTTTAGAGACAAGAAATGGGGTGGGAGCCAATTGTTAGAGTCTAAAGAAGAGCAACAATGATGAAGACAACTGTTTAACTTAGCCTTTTACCTCTATGTGCAAGAATCTAGTCTTTGCAGTGGGCGACACAATCATACCTTGACAAATACACAAGGGATTTTTCAGAGATTTTTCAAGGTTTTTCCTTCGCTTACAGCCATACCACCCTGAAAAAGCCCGATCCCCTCTGATCTCGGAATCAATCCAGGGTTGGGCCTGGTCAGTACCTGTATGGGAGACCTCTTGGGAATACCAGGTGCTGTAAGCTTTTTCACTAATTTGTTATAAAATACAGTTTTTTTCACTTCACCACATCTTTGAACAGCTTCGACATTGAATAATTTTAAAGCCAGGTGTTCCACACAAACTGCACACACTTGTTGGAAATAAACCTCCTTTGATTTGTCCCTAGCAATAATGTCTCAGTGCTGGCATTTTAGAGACAAGAAATGGGGTGGGAGCCGATTGTTACTCGAAAAAAGAGCAACAGTGATGAAGACAACTGTTTAACTTAGCATTTTACCTCCATATGCAAGAATCTAGTCTTTGCAGTGGGCGACACAATCATACTTTGACATATACACAAGGGACTTTTCAGAGATTTTTCAAAGTGTGTCCTTCGCTTATGGCCATACCACCCTGAAAAAGCCCGATCCCGTCTGATCTCGTAAGCAATCCAGGATTGGGCCTGGTCAGTACCTGTATGGGAGACCTCTTGGGAATACCAGGTGCTGTAAGCTTTTTCACTAATTTGTTATAAAATACAGTTTTTTTCACTTCACCACATCTTTTAACAGCTTCGTCATTGAATAATTTTAAAGCCAGGTGTTCCACACGAACTGCACACACTTGTTGGTAATAAACCTCCTTTGATTTGTCCCTAGCAATAATGTCTCAGTGCTGGCATTTTAGAGACAAGAAATGGGGTGGGAGCCAATTGTTATAGTCTAAAGAAGAGCAACAATGATGAAGACAGCTGTTTAACTTAGCCTTTTACCTCTATATGCAAGAATCTAGTCTTTGCAGTGGGCGACACAATCATACCTTGACAAATACACCAGGGATTTTCCAGAGATGTTTCCAGGTTTTTCCTTCGCTGACAGCCATACCACCCTGAAAAAGCCCGATCCCCTCTGATCTCGGAATCAATCCAGGGTTGGGCCTGGTCAGTACCTGTATGGGAGACCTCTTGGGAATACCAGGTGCTGTAAGCCTTTTCACTAATTTGTTAAAAAATACAGTTTTTTTCACTTCACCACATCTTTGAACAGCTTCGTCATTGAATAATTTTAAAGCCAGGTGTTCCACACGAACTGCACACACTTGTTGGTAATAAACCTCCTTTGATTTGTCCCTAGCAATAATGTCTCAGTGCTGGCATTTTAGAGACTAGAAATGGGGTGGGAGCCGATTGTTACTAGAAAAAAGAGCAACAGTGATGAGGACAACTGTTTAACTTAGCCTTTTACCTCCATATGCAAAAATCTAGTCTTTGCAGGGGGCGACACAATCATACTTTGACAAATACACAAGGGATTTTTCAAAGATTTTTCAAGGTTTTTCCATCGCTTACGGCCATACCACCCTGAAAAAGCCTGATCCCGTCTGATTTCGGAAGCAATCCAGGGTTGGGCCTGGTCAGTACCTGTATGGGAGACCTCTTGGGAATACCAGGTGCTGTAAGCTTTTTCACTAATTTGTTATAAAATACAGTTTTTTTCACTTCACCACATCTTTGAACAGCTTCGTCATTGAATAATTTTAAAGCCAGGTGTTCCACACGAACTGCACACACTTGTTGGTAATAAACCTTTGATTTGTCACTAGCAATAATCTCAGTGCTGGCATTTTAGAGACAAGAAATGGGGTGGGAGCCGATTGTTACTCGAAAAAAGAGCAACAGTGATGAAGACAACTGTTTAACTTAGCCTTTTACCTCCATATGCAAGAATCTAGTCTTTGCAGTGGGCGACACAATCATACTTTGACATATACACAAGGGACTTTTCAGAGATTTTTCAAGGTGTGTCCTTCGCTTACGGCCATACCACCCTGAAAAAGCCCGATCCCGTCTGATCCTCGGAAGCAATCCAGGGTTGGGCCTGGTCAGTACCTGTATGGGAGACCTCTTGGGAATACCAGGTGCTGTAAGCTTTTTCACTAATTTGTTATAAAATACAGTTTTTTTCACTTCACCACATCTTTGAACAGCTTCGTCATTGAATAATTTTAAAGCCAGGTGTTCCACACGAACTGCACACACTTCTTGGTAATAAACCTCCTTTGATTTGTCCCTAGCAATAATGTCTCAGTGCTGGCATTTTAGAGACAAGAAATGGGGTGGGAGCCAATTGTTAGTCTAAAGAAGAGCAACAATGATGAAGACAACTGTTTAACTTAGCCTTTTACCTCTATATGCAAGAATCTAGTCTTTGCAGTGGGCGACACAATCATACCTTGACAAATACACAAGGGATTTTCCAGAGATGTTTCAAGGTTTTTCCTTCACTTACAGCCATACCACCCTGAAAAAGCCCGATCCCCTCTGATCTCGGAATCAATCCAGGGTTAAGCCTGGTCAGTACCTGTATGGGAGACCTCTTGGGAATACCAGGTGCTGTAAGCTTTTTCACTAATTTGTTATAAAATACAGTTTTTTTCACTTCACCACATCTTTGAACAGCTTCGTCATTGAATAATTTTAAAGCCAGGTGTTCCACACGAACTGCACACACTTGTTGGTAATAAACCTCCTTTGATTTGTCCCTAGCAATAATGTCTCAGTGCTGGCATTTTAGAGACAAGAAATGGGGTGGGAGCCGATTGTTACTCGAAAAAAGAGCAACAGTGATGAAGGCAACTGTTTAACTTAGCCTTTTACCTCTGTATGCAAGAATCTTGTCGTTGCAGTGGGCGACACAATCATACCTTGACAAATACACAAGGGATTTTTCAGAGATTTTTCAAGGAATTTCCTTCGCTTACGGCCATACCACCCTGAAAAAGCCCGATCCCGTCTGATCTCGGAAGCAATCCAGGGTTGGGCCTGGTCAGTACCTGTATGGGAGACCTCTTGGGAATACCAGGTGCTGTAAGCTTTTTCACTAATTTGTTATAAAATACAGTTTTTTTCACTTCACCACATCTTTGAACAGTTTCGTCATTGAATAATTTTAAAGCCAGGTGTTCCACACGAACTGCACACACTTGTTGGTAATAAACCGCCTTTGATTTGTCCCTAGCAATAATGTCTCAGTGCTGGCATTTTAGAGACAAGAAATGGGGTGGGAGCCGATTGTTACTCGAAAAAAGAGCAACAGTGATGAAGACAACTGTTTAACTTAGCCTTTTACCTCCATATGCAAGAATCTAGTCTTTTCAGTGGGCGACACAATCATACTTTGACAAATACACAAGGGATTTTTCAGAGATTTTTCAAAGATTGTCCTTCGCTTACGGCCATACCACCCTGAAAAAGCCCAATCCCGTGTGATCTCGGAAGCAATCCAGGGTTGGGCCTGGTCAGTACCTGTATGGGAGACCTCTTGGGAATACCAGGTGCTGTAAGCTTTTTCACTAATTTGTTATAAAATACAATATTTTTCACTTCACCACAGCTTTGAACAGCTTCGTCATTGAATAATTTTAAAGCCAGGTGTTCCACACGAACTGCACACACTTGTTGGTAATAAACCTCCTTTGATTTGTCCCTAGCAATAATGTCTCAGTGCTGGCATTTTAGAGACAAGAAATGGGGTGGGAGCCAATTGTTAGAGTCTAAAGAAGAGCAACAATGATGAAGACAACTGTTTAACTTAGCCTTTTACCTCCATATGCAAGAATCTAGTCTTTTCAGTGGGCGACACAATCATACTTTGACATATACACAAGGGATTTTTCAGAGATTTTTCAAGGTGTGTCATTCGCTTACGGCCATACCACCCTGAAAAAGCCTGATCTCGTCTGATCTCGGAAGCAATCCAGGGTTGGGCCTGGTCAGTACCTGTATGGGAGACCTCTTGGGAATACCAGGTGCTGCAAGCTTTTTCACTAATTTGTTATAAAATACAGTTTTTTTCACTTCACCACATCTTTGAACAGCTTCGTCATTGAATAATTTTAAAGCCAGGTGTTCCACACGAACTGGACACACTTGTTGGTAATAAACCTCCTTTGATTTGTCCCTAGCAATAATGTGCTGGCATTTTAGAGACAAGAAATGGGGTGGGAGCCAATTGTTAGAGTCTAAAGAAGAGCAACAATGATGAAGACAACTGTTTAACTTAGCCTTTTACCTCTATGTGCAACAATCTAGTCTTTGCAGTGGGCGACACAATCATACCTTGACAAATACACAAGGGATTTTTCAGAGATTTTTCAAGGTTTTTCCTTCGCTTACAGCCTTACCACCCTGAAAAAGCCCGATCCCCTCTGATCTCGGAATCAATCCAGGGTTGGGCCTGGTCAGTACCTGTATGGGAGACCTCTTGGGAATACCAGGTGCTGTAAGCTTTTTCACTAATTTGTTATAAAATACAGTTTTTTTCACTTTACCACATCTTTGAACAGCTTCGTCATTGAATAATTTTAAAGCCAGGTGGTCCACACGAACTGCACACACTTGTTGGTAATAAACCTCCTTTGATTTGTCCCTAGCAATAATGTCTCAGTGCTGGCATTTTAGAGACAAGAAATGGGGTGGGAGCCGATTGTTACTCGAAAAAAGAGCAACAGTGATGAAGACAACTGTTTAACTTGGCCTTTTACCTCCATATGCAAAAATCTAGTCTTTGCAGGGGGCGACACAATCATACTTTGACATATACACAAGGGATTTTTCAGAGATTTTTCAAGGTGAGTCCTTCGCTTACGGCCATACCACCCTGAGAAAGCCCGATCCCGTCTGATCTGGGAAGCAATCCAGGTTTGGGCCTGGTCAGTACCTGTATGGCAGACCTCTTGGGAATACCAGGTGCTGTAAGCTTTTTCACTAATTTGTTATAAAATACAGTTTTTTTTCACTTCACCACATCTTTGAACAGTTTTGTCATTGAATAATTTTAAAGCCAGGTGTTCCACACGAACTGCACACACTTGTTGGTAATAAACCTCCTTTGATTTGTCCCTAGCAATAATCTCTCAGTGCTGGCATTTTAGAGACAAGAAATGGGGTGGGAGCCGATTGTTACTCGAAAAAAGAGCAACAGTGATGAAGGCAACTGTTTAACTTAGCCTTTTACCTCTGTATGCAAGAATCTAGTCTTTGCAGTGGGCGACACAGTCATACCTTGACAAATACACAAGGGATTTTTCAGAGATTTTTCAAGGTTTTTCCATGGCTTACAGCCATACCACCCTGAAAAAGCCCGATCCCGTCTGATCTCGGAAGCAATCCAGGGTTGGGCCTGGTCAGTACCTGTATGGGAGACCTCTTGGGAATACCAGGTGCTGTAAGCTTTTTCACTAATTTGTTATAAAATACAGTTTTTTTCACTTCACCACATCTTTGAACAGCTTCGTCATTGAATAATTTTAAAGCCAGGTGTTCCACATGAACTGCACACACTTGTTGGTAATAAACCTCATTTGATTTGTCCCTAGCAATAATGTCTCAGTGCTGGCATTTTAGAGACAAGAAATGGGGTGGGAGCCGATTGTTACTCGAAAAAAGAGCAACAGTGATGAAGACAACTGTTTAACTTAGCCTTTTACCTCCATATGCAAGAATCTAGTCTTTGCAGTGGGCGACACAATCATACTTTGACAAATACACAAGGGATTTTTTAGAGATTTTTCAAAGATTGTCCTTCGCTTACGGCCATACCACCCTGAAAAAGCCCAATCCCGTCTGATCTCGGAAGCAATCCAGGGTTGGGCCTGGTCAGTACCTGTATGGGAGACCTCTTGGGAATACCAGGTGCTGTAACCTTTTTCACTAATTTGTTATAAAATACAATTTTTTTCACTTCACCACAGCTTTGAACAGCTTCGTCATTGAATAATTTTAAAGCCAGGTGTTCCACACGAACTGCACACACTTGTTTGTAATGAACCTCCTTTGATTTGTCCCTAGCAATAATGTCTCAGTGCTGGCATTTTAGAGACAAGAAATGGGGTAGGAGCCAATTGTTAGAGTCTAAAGAAGAGCAACAATGATGAAGACAACTGTTTAACTTAGCCTTTTACCTCCATATGCAAGAATCTGGTCTTTGCAGTGGGCGACACAATCATACCTTGACAAATACACAAGGGATTTTTCAGAGATTTTTCAAGGTTTTTCCTGCGCTCACAGCCATACAACCCTGAAAAAGCCCGATCCCGTCTGATCTCGGAATCAATCCAGGGTTGGCCCTTGTCAGTACCTGTATGGGAGACCTCTTGGGAATACCAGGTGCTGTAAGCTTTTTCACTAATTTGTTATAAAATACAGTTTTTTTCACTTTACCACATCTTTGAACAGCTTCGTCATTGAATAATTTTAAAGCCAGGTGGTCCACACGAACTGCACACACTTGTTGGTAATAAACCTCCTTTGATTTGTCCCTAGCAATAATGTCTCAGTGCTGGCATTTTAGAGACAAGAAATGGGGTGGGAGCCGATTGTTACTCGAAAAAAGAGCAACAGTGATGAAGACAACTGTTTAACTTGGCCTTTTACCTCCATATGCAAAAATCTAGTCTTTGCAGGGGGCGACACAATCATACTTTGACAAATACACAAGGGATTTTTCAAAGATTTTTCAATGTTTTTCCATCGCTTACGGCCATACCACCCTGAAAAAGCCCGATCCCGTCTGATCTCGGAATCAATCCAGGGTTGGGCCTGGTCAGTACCTGTATGGGAGACCTCTTGGGAATACCAGGTGCTGTAAGCTTTTTCACTAATTTTTTATAAAATACAGTTTTTTTCACTTCACCACATCTTTGAACAGCTTCGTCATTGAATAATTTTAAAGCCAGGTGTTCCACACGAACTGCACACACTTGTTGGTAATAAACCTCCTTTGATTTGTCCCTAGCAATAATGTCTCAGTGCTGGCATTTTAGAGACAAGAAATGGGGTGGGAGCCGATTGTTACTCGAAAAAAGAGCAACAGTGATGAAGACAACTGTTTCACTTAGCCTTTTACCTCTATATGCAAGAATCTAGTCTTTGCAGTGGGAGACACAATCATACCTTGACAAATACACAAGGGATTTTTCAGAGATTTTTCAAGGAATTTCCTTCGCTTACGCCCATACCACCCTGAAAAAGCCCCATCCCGCCTGATCTCGGAAGCAATCCAGGGTTGGAGCTGGTCACTACCTGTATGGGAGACCTCTTGGGAATACCAGGTGCTGTAAGCTTTTTCACTAATTTGTTATAAAATACAGTTTTTTTCACTTCACCACATCTTTGAACAGTTTCGTCATTGATTAATTTTAAAGCCAGGTGTTCCACACGAACTGCACACACTTGCTGGTAATAAACCTCCTTTGATTTGTCCCTAGAATTAATGTCTCAGTGCTGGCATTTTAGAGACAAGAAATGGGGTGGGAGCCGATTGTTACTCGAAAAAAGAGCAACAGTGATGAAGAAAACTGTTTAACTTAGCCTTTTACCTCCATATGCAAGAATCTAGTCTTTGCAGTGGGCGACACAATCATACTTTGACAAATACACAAGGGATTTTTCAGAGATTTTTCAAAAATTGTCCTTCGCTTACGGCCATACCACCCTGAAAAAGCCCAATCCCGTCTGATCTCGGAAGCAATCCAGGGTTGGGCCTGGTCAGGACCTGTATGGGAGACCTCTTGGGAATACCAGGTGCTGTAAGCTTTTTCACTAATTTGTTATAAAATACAATTTTTTTCACTTCACCACAGCTTTGAACAGCTTCGTCATTGAATAAATTTAAAGCCAGGTGTTCCACACGAACTGCACACACTTGTTGGTAAAAAACCTCCTTTGATTTGTCCCTAGCATTAATGTCTCAGTGCTGGCATTTTAGAGACAAGAAATGGGGTGGGAGCCAATTGTTAGAGTCTAAAGAAGAGCAACAATGATGAAGACAACTGTTTAACTTAGCCTTTTACCTCTATATGCAAGAATCTAGTCTTTGCAGTGGGAGACACAATCATACCTTGACAAATACACAAGGGATTTTTCAGAGATTTTTCAAGGAATTTCCTTCGCTTACGGCAAATCCACCCTGAAAAAGCCCGATCCCGCCTGATCTCGGAAGCAATCCAGGGTTGGGCCTGGTCAGTACCTGTATGGGAGACCTCTTGGGAATACCAGGTGCTGTAAGCTTTTTCACTAATTTGTTATAAAATACAGTTTTTTCACTTCACCACATCTTTGAACAGTTTCGTCATTGAATAATTTTAAAGCCAGGTGTTCCACACGAACTGCACACACTTGTTGGTAATAAACCTCCTTTGATTTGTCCCTAGCAATAATGTCTCAGTGCTGGCATTTTAGAGACAAGAAATGGGGTGGGAGCCGATTGTTACTCGAAAAAAGAGCAACAGTGATGAAGGCAACTTTTTAACTTAGCCTTTTACCTCTGTATGCAAGAATCTAGTCTTTGCAGTGGGCGACACAATCATACCTTGACAAATACACAAGGGATTTTTCAGAGATTTTTCAAGGTTTTTCCATCGCTTACAGCCATACCACCCTGAAAAAGCCTGATGCCGTCCTATCTCGGAAGCAATCCAGGGTTGGGCCTGGTCAGTACCTGTATGGACACCTCTTTGGAATACCAGGTGCTGTAAGCTTTTTCACTAATTTGTTATAAAATACAGTTTTTTTCACTTCACCACAGCTTTGAACAGGTTCCTCATTGAATAATTTTAAAGCCAGGTGTTCCACACGAACTGCACACACATGTTGGTAGTAAACCTCCTTTGATTTGTCCCTAGCAATAATGTCTCAGTGCTGGCATTTTAGAGACAAGAAATGGGGTGGGAGCCAATTGTTAGAGTCTAAAGAAGAGCAACATGGTGAAGACTACTGTTTAACTTAGCCTTTTACCTCCATATGCAAGAATCTAGTCTTTGCTGTGGGCGACACAATCATAACTTGACAAATACACAAGGGATTTTTCAGAGATTTTTCAAGGAATTTCCTTCGCTTATGGCCATACCACCCTGAAAAAGCCCGATCCCGTCTGATCTCGGAAGCAATCCAGGGTTGGGCCTGGTCAGTACCTGTATGGGAGACCTCTTGGGAATACCAGGTGCTGTAAGCTTTTTCACTAATTTGTTATAAAATACAGTTTTTTTCACTTCACCACATCTTTGAACAGTTTCGTCATTGAATAATTTTAAAGCCAGGTGTTCCACACGAACTGCACACACTTGTTGGTAATAAACCTCCTTTGATTTGTCCCTAGCAATAATGTCTCAGTGCTGGCATTTTAGAGACAAGAAATGGGGTGGGAGCCGATTGTTACTCGAAAAAAGAGCAACAGTGATGAAGACAACTGTTTAACTTAGCCTTTTACCTCCATATGCAAGAATCTAGTCTTTGCAGTGGGCGACACAATCATACTTTAACAAATACACAAGGGATTTTTCAGAGATTTTTCAAAGTTTGTCCTTCGCTTACGGCCATACCACCCTGAAAAAGCCCAATCCCGTCTGATCTCGGAAGCAATCCAGGGTTGGGCCTGGTCAGTACCTGTATGGGAGACCTCTTGGGAATACCAGGGGCTGTAAGCTTTTTCACTAATTTGTTATAAAATACAATTTTTTTCACTTCACCACAGCTTTGAACAGCTTCGTCATTGAATAATTTTAAAGCCAGGTGTTCCATACGAACTGCACACACTTGTTGGTAATAAACCTCCTTTGATTTGTCCCTAGCAATAATCTCTCAGTGCTGGCATTTTAGAGACAAGAAATGGGGTGGGAGCCGATTGTTACTCGAAAAAAGAGCAACAGTGATGAAGGCAACTGTTTAACTTAGCCTTTTACCTCTGTATGCAAGAATCTAGTCTTTGCAGTGGGCGACACAATCATACCTTGACAAATACACAAGAGATTTTTCAGAGATTTTTCAAGGTTCTTCCATCGCTTACAGCCATACCACCCTGAAAAAGCCTGGTCCCGTCTGATCTCGGAAGCAATCCAGGGTTGGGCCTGGTCAGTACCTGTATGGGAGACCTCTTGGGAATACCAGGTGCTGTAAGCTTTTTCACTAATTTGTTATAAAATACAGTTTTTTTCACTTCACCACATCTTTGAACAGCTTCGTCATTGAATAATTTTAAAGCCAGGTGTTCCACACGAACTGCACACACTTGTTGGTAATAAACCTCCTTTGATTTGTCCCTAGCAAAAATGTCTCAGTGCTGGCATTTTAGAGACAAGAAATGGGGTGGGAGCCAATTGTTAGAGTCTAAAGAAGAGCAACAATGATGAAGACAACTGTTTAACTTAGCCTTTTACCTCTATATGCAAGAATCTAGTCTTTGCAGTGGGCAACACAATCATACTTTGACAAATACACAAGGGATTTTTCAAAGATTTTTCAAGGTTTTTCCATCGCTTATGGCCATACCACCCTGAAAAAGCCCGATCCCGTCTGATCTCGGAAGCAATCCAGGGTTGGGCCTGGTCAGTACCTGTATGGGAGACCTCTTGGGAATACCAGGTGCCGTAAGCTTTTTTCACTAATTTGTTATAAAATACAATTTTTTTCACTTCACCACATCTTTGAACAGCTTCGTCATTGAATAATTTTAAAGCCAGGTGTTCCACACGAACTGCACACACTTGTTGGTAATAAACCTCCTTTGATTTGTCCCTAGCAATAATGCCTCAGTGCTGGCATTTTAGAGACAAGAAATGGGGTGGTAGCCGATTGTTACTCGAAAAAAGAGCAACAGTGATGAAGACAACTGTTTAACTTAGCCTTTTACCTCCATATGCAAGAATCTAGTCTTTGCAGTGGGCGACACAATCATACTTTGACATATACACAAGGGATTTTTCAGAGATTTTTCAAGGTGTGTCCTTCGCTTACGGCCATACCACCCTGAAAAAGCCCGGCCCCGTCTGATCTGGGAAGCAATCAAGGGTTGGGCCTGGTCAGTACCTGTATGGCAGACCTCTTGGGAATACCAGGTGCTGTAAGCTTTTTCACTAATTTGTTATAAAATACAGTTTTTTTCACTTCACCACATCTTTGAACAGTTTCGTCATTGAATAATTTTAAAGCCAGGTGTTCCACACGAACTGCACACACTTGTTGGTAATAAACCTCCTTTGATTTGTCCCTAGCAATAATCTCTCAGTGCTGGCATTTTAGAGACAAGAAATGGGGTGGGAGCCGATTGTTACTCGAAAAAAGAGCAACAGTGATGAAGGCAACTGTTTAACTTAGCCTTTTACCTCTGTATGCAAGAATCTAGTCTTTGCAGTGGGCGACACAATCATACCTTGACAAATACACAAGGGATTTTTCAGAGATTTTTCAAGGTTTTTCCATGGCTTACAGCTATACCACCCTGAAAAAGCCCGATCCCGTCTGATCTCGGAATCAATCCAGGGTTGGGCCTGGTCAGTACCTGTATGGGAGACCTCTTGGGAATACCAGGTGCTGTAAGCTTTTTCACTAATTTGTTATAAAATACAGTTTTTTTCACTTCACCACATCTTTGAACAGCTTCGTCATTGAATAATTTTAAAGCCAGGTGTTCCACACGAACTGCACACACTTGTTGGTAATAAACCTCCTTTGATTTGTCCCTAGCAATAATGTCTCAGTGCTGGCATTTTAGAGACAAGAAATGGGGTGGGAGCAAATTGTTAGAGTCTAAAGAAGAGCATCATGATGAAGACAACTGTTTAACTTAGCCTTTTACCTCCATATGCAAGAATCTAGTCTTTGCAGTGGGCGACACAATCATACCTTGACAAATACACAAGGGATTTTTCAGAGATTTTTCAAGGAATTTCCTTCGCTTACGGCCATACCACCCTGAAAAAGCCCGATCCCGTCTGATCTTGGAAGCAATCCAGGGTTGGGCCTGGTCAGTACCTGTATGGGAGACCTCTTGGGAATACCAGGTGCTGTGAGCTTTTTCACTAATTTGTTATAAAATACAGTTTTTTTCGCTTCACCACATCTTTGAACAGTTTCGTCATTGAATAATTTTAAAGCCAGGTGTTCCACACGAACTGCACACACTTGTTGGTAATAAAGCTCCTTTGATTTGTCCCTAGCAATAATGTCTCAGTGCTGGCATTTTAGAGACAAGAAATGGGGTGGGAGCCAATTGTTAGAGTCTAAAGAAGAGCAACAATGATGAAGACAACTGTTTAACTTAGCCTTTTACCTCTATATGCAAGAATCTAGTCTTTGCAGTGGGCGACACAATCATACCTTGTCAAATACACAAGGGATTTTTCAGAGATTTTTCAAGGTCTTTCCATCGCTTACAGCCATACCACCCTGAAAAAGCCCGATCCCGTCTGATCTTGGAAGCAATCCAGGGTTGGGCCTGGTCACTACCTGTATGGGAGACCTCTTGGGATTACCAGGTGCTGTAAGCTTTTTCACTAATTTGTTATAAAATACAGTTTTTTTCACTTCACCACATCTTTGAACAGCTTCGTCATTGAATAATTTTAAAGCCAGGTGGTCCACACGAACTGCACACACTTGTTGGTAATAAACCTCCTTTGATTTGTCCCTAGCAATAATGTCTCAGTGCTGGCATTTTAGAGACAAGAAATGGGGTGGGAGCCGATTGTTACTCGAAAAAATAGCAACAGTGATGAAGACAACTGTTTAACTTAGCCTTTTACCTCCATATGCAAGAATCTAGTCTTTGCAGTGGGCGACACAATCATACTTTGACAAATACACAAGGGATTTTTCAGAGATTTTTCAAAGATTGTCCTTCGCTTACGGCCATACCACCCTGAAAAAGTCCAATCCCGTCTGATCTCGGAAGCAATCCAGGGTTGGGCCTGGTCATTACCTGTATGGGATACCTCTTGGGAATACCAGGTGCTGTAAGCTTTCTCACTAATTTGTTATAAAATACAATTTTTTTAGCTTCACCACAGCTTTGAACAGCTTCGTCATTGAATAATTTTAAAGCCAGGTGTTCCACACGAATTGCACACACTTGTTGGTAATAAACCTCCTTTGATTTGTCCCTAGCATTAATGTCTCAGTGCTGGCATTTTAGAGACAAGAAATGGGGTGGGAGCCAATTGTTAGAGTCTAAAGAAGAGCAGCAATGATGAAGACAACTGTTTAACTTAGCCTTTTACCTCTATATGCAAGAATCTGGTCTTTGCAGTGGGCGACACAATCATACTTTGACAAATACACAAGGGATTTTTCAAAGATTTTTCAAGGATTTTCCATTGCTTACGGCCATACCACCCTGAAAAAGCCCGATCCCGTCTGATCTCGGAATCAATCCAGGGTTGGGCCTGGTCAGTACCTGTATGGGAGACCTCTGGGGAATACCAGGTGCTGCAAGTTTTTTCACTAATTTGTTATAAAATACAGTTTTTTTTCACTTCACCACATCTTTGAACAGCTTCGTCATTGAATAATTTTAAAGCCAGGTGTTCCACACGAACTGCACACACTTGTTGGTAATAAACCTCCTTTGATTTCTCCCTAGCAATAATGTCTCAGTGCTGGCATTTTAGAGACAAGAAATGGGGTGGGAGCCGATTGTTACTCGAAAAAAGAGCAACAGTGATGAAGACAACTGTTTAACTTAGCCTTTTACCTCTATATGCAAGAATCTAGTCTTTGTAGTGGGAGACACAATCATACCTTGACAAATACACAAGGGAGTTTTTCAGAGATTTTTCAAGGATTTCCTTAGCTTACGGCCATACCACCCTGAAAAAGCCCCATCCCGCCTGATCTCGAAAGAAATCCAGGGTTGGGCCTGGTCAGTACCTGTATGGGAGACCTCTTGGGAATACCAGGTGCTGTAAGCTTTTTCACTAATTTGTTATAAAATACAGTTTTTTTCACTTCACCACATCTTTGAACAGCTTCGTCATTGAATAATTTTAAAGCCAGGTGTTCCACACGAACTGCACACACTTGTTGGTAATAAACCTCCTTTGATTTGTCCCTAGCAATAATGTCTCAGTGCTGGCATTTTAGAGACAAGAAATGGGGTGGGAGCCGATTGTTACTCGAAAAAAGAGCAACAGTGATGAAGACAACTGTTTAACTTAGCCTTTTACCTCCATATGCAAGAATCTAGTCTTTGCAGTGGGCGACACAATCCTACTTTGACAAATACACAAGGGATTTTTCAAAGATTTTTCAAGGTTTTTCCATCGCTTATGGCCATACCACCCTGAAAAAGCCCGATCCCGTTTGATCTCGGAAGCAATCCAGGGTTGTGCCTGGTCAGTACCTGTATGGGAGACCTCTTGGGAATACCAGGTGCTGTAAGCTTTTTTCACTAATTTGTTATAAAATACAATTTTTTTCACTTCACCACAGCTTTGAACAGCTTCGTCATTGAATAATTTTAAAGCCAGGTGTTCCACACGAACTGCACACACTTGTTGGTAATAAACCTCCTTTGATTTGTCCCTAGCAATAATGTCTCAGTGCTGGCATTTTAGAGACAAGAAATGGGGTGGGAGCCGATTGTTACTCGAAAAAAGAGCAACAGTGATGAAGACAACTGTTTAACTTAGCCTTTTACCTCCATATGCAAGAATCTAGTCTTTGCAGTGGGCGACACAATCATACCTTGACATATACACAAGGGATTTTTCAGAGATTTTTCAAGGTTTGTCCTTCGCTTACAGCCATACCACCCTGAAAAAGCCCGACCCCGTCTGATCTGGGAAGCAATCCAGGGTTGGGCCTGGTCAGTACCTGTATGGCAAACCTCTTGGGAATACCAGGTGCTGTAAGCTTTTTCACTAATTTGTTATAAAATACAGTTTTTTTCACTTCACCACATCTTTGAACAGTTTCGTCATTGAATAATTTTAAAGCCAGGTGTTCCACACGAACTGCACACACTTGTTGGTAATAAACCTCCTTTGATTTGTCCCTAGCAATAATCTCTCAGTGCTGGCATTTTAGAGACAAGAAATGGGGTGGGAGCCGATTGTTACTCGAAAAAAGAGCAACAGTGATGAAGGCAACTGTTTAACTTAGCCTTTTACCTCTGTATGCAAGAATCTAGTCTTTGCAGTGGGCGACACAATCATACCTTGACAATTACACAAGGGATTTTTCAGAGATTTTTCAAGGTTTTTCCATGGCTTACAGCCATACCACCCTGAAAAAGCCCGATCCCGTCTGATCTCGGAAGCAATCCAGGGTTGGGCCTGGTCAGTACCTGTATGGGAGACCTCTTGGGAATACCAGGTGCTTTAAGCTTTTTCACTAATTTGTTATAAAATACAGTTTTTTTCACTTCACCACATCTTTGAACAGCTTCGTCATTGAATAATTTTAAAGCCAGGTGTTCCACACGAACTGCACACACTTGTTGGTAATAAACCTCCTTTGATTTGTCCCTAGCAATAATGTCTCAGTGCTGGCATTTTAGAGACAAGAAATGGGGTGGGAGCCGATTGTTACTCGAAAAAAGAGCAACAGTGATGAAGACAACTGTTTAACTTAGCCTTTTACCTCCATATGCAAGAATCTAGTCTTTGCAGTGGGCGACACAATCATACTTTGACAAATACACAAGGGATTTTTCAGAGATTTTTCAAAGATTGTCCTTCGTTTACGGCCATACCACCCTGAAAAAGCCCGATCCCGTCTGATCTCGGAAGCAATCCAGGGTTGGGCCTGGTCAGTACCTGTATGGGAGACCTCTTGGGAATACCAGGTGCTGTAACCTTTTTCACTAATTTGTTATAAAATACAATTTTTTTCACTTCACCACAGCTTTGAACAGCTTCGTCATTGAATAATTTTAAAGCCAGGTGTTCCACACGAACTGCACACACTTGTTGGTAATAAACCTCCTTTGATTTGTCCCTAGCAATAATGTCTCAGTGCTGGCATTTTAGACAAGAAATGGGGTGCGAGCCAATTGTTAGAGTCTAAAGAAGAGCAACAATGATGAAGACAACTGTTTAACTTAGCCTTTTACCTCTATATGCAAGAATCTGGTCTTTGCAGTGGGCGACACAATCATACCTTGACAAATACACAAGGGATTTTTCAGAGATTTTTCAAGGTTTTTCCTGCGCTTACAGCCATACAACCCTGAAAAAGCCCGATCCCGTCTGATCTCGGAATCAATCCAGGGTTGGCCCTGGTCAGTACCTGTATGGGAGACCTCTTGGGAATACCAGGTGCTGTAAGCTTTTTCACTAATTTGTTATAAAATACAGTTTTTTTCACTTCACCACATCTTTGAACAGCTTCGTCATTGAATAATTTTAAAGCCAGGTGGTCCACACGAACTGCACACACTTGTTGGTAATAAACCTCCTTTGATTTGTCCCTAGCAATAATGTCTCAGTGCTGGCATTTTAGAGACAAGAAATGGGGTGGGAGCCGATTGTTACTCGAAAAAAGAGCAACAGTGATGAAGACAACTGTTTAACTTAGCCTTTTACCTCTATATGCAAGAATCTAGTCTTTGCAGTGGGAGACACAATCATACCTTGACAAATACACAAGGGATTTTTCAGAGATTTTTCAAGGAATTTCCTTCGCTTACGGCCATACCACCCTGAAAAAGCCCCATCCCGCCTGATCTCGGAAGCAATCCAGGGTTGGAGCTGGTCACTACCTGTATGGGAGACCTCTTGGGAATACCAGGTGCTGTAAGCTTTTTCACTAATTTGTTATAAAATACAGTTTTTTTCACTTCACCACATCTTTGAACAGCTTCGTCATTGAATAATTTTAAAGCCAGGTGTTCCACACGAACTGCACACACTTGTTGGTAATAAACCTCCTTTGATTTGTCCCTAGCAATAATGTCTCAGTGCTGGCATTTTAGAGACAAGAAATGGGGTGGGAACCGATTGTTACTCGAAAAAAGAGCAACAGTGATGAAGACAACTGTTTAACTTAGCCTTTTACCTCCATATGCAAGAATCTAGTCTTTGCAGTGGGCGACACAATCATACTTTGACAAATACACAAGGGATTTTTCAGAGATTTTTCAAAGATTGTCCTTCGCTTACGGCCATACCACCCTGAAAAAGCCCAATCCCGTCTGATCTCGGAAGCAATCCAGGGTTGTTCCTGGTCAGTACCTTTATGGGAGACCTCTTGGGAATACCAGGTGCTGTAAGCTTAATCACTAATTTGTTATAAAATACAGTTTTTTTCACTTCACCACATCTTTGAACAGTTTCGTCATTGAATAATTTTAAAGCCAGGTGTTCCACACGAACTGCACACACTTGTTGGTAATAAACCTCCTTTGATTTGTCCCTAGCAATAATGTCTCAGTGCTGGCATTTTAGAGACAAGAAATGGGGTGGGAGCCGATTGTTACTCGAAAAAAGAGCAACAGTGATGAAGACAACTGTTTAACTTAGCCTTTTACCTCCATATGCAAGAATCTAGTCTTTGCAGTGGGCGACACAATCATACTTTGACAAATACACAAGGGATTTTTCAGAGATTTTTCAAAAATTGTCCTTCGCTTACGGCCATACCACCCTGAAAAAGCCCAATCCTGTCTGATCTCGGAAGCAATCCAGGGTTGGGCCTGGTCAGGACCTGTATGGGAGACTTGGGAATACCAGGTCCTATAAGCTTTCTCACTAATTTGTTATAAAATACAATTTTTTTCACTTCACCACAGCTTTGAACAGCTTCGTCATTGAATAATTTTAAAGCCAGGTGTTCCACACGAACTGCACACACTTGTTGGTAATAAACCTCCTTTGATTTGTCCCTAGCATTAATGTCTCAGTGCTGGCATTTTAGAGACAAGAAATGGGGTGGGAGCCAATTGTTAGAGTCTAAAGAAGAGCAACAATGATGAAGACAACTGTTTAACTTAGCCTTTTACCTCTATATGCAAGAATCTAGTCTTTGCAGTGGGAGACACAATTATACCTTGACAAATACACAAGGGATTTTTCAGAGATTTTTCAAGGAATTTCCTTCGCTTACGGCCATTCCACCCTGAAAAAGCCCCATCCCGCCTGATCTCGGAAGCAATCAAGGGTTGGGCCTGCTCAGTACCTGTATGGGAGACCTCTTGGGAATACCAGGTGCTGTAAGCATTTTCACTAATTTGTTATAAAATACCGTTTTTTCACTTCACCACATCTTTGAACAGCTTCGTCATTGAATAATTTTAAAGCCAGGTGTTCCACACGAACTGCACACACTTGTTGGTAATAAACCTCCTTTGATTTGTCCCTAGCAATAATGTCTCAGTGCTGGCATTTTAGAGACAAGAAATGGGGTGGGAGCCGATTGTTACTCGAAAAAAGAGCAACAGTGATGAAGGCAACTGTTTAACTTAGCCTTTTACCTCTGTATGCAAGAATCTAGTCTTTGCAGTGGGCGACACAATCATACCTTGACAAATACACAAGGGATTTTTCAGAGATTTTTCAAGGTTTTTCTATCGCTTAAAGCCATACCACCCTGAAAAAGCCCGATCCCGTCTGATCTCGGAAGCAATCCAGGGTTGGGCCTGGTCAGTACCTGTATGGGAGACCTCTTGGGAATACCAGGTGCTGTAAGCTTTTTCACTAATTTGTTATAAAATACAGTTTTTTTCACTTCACCACAGCTTTGAACAGGTTCCTCATTGAATAATTTTAAAGCCAGGTGTTCCACACGAACTGCACACACTTGTTGGTAGTAAACCTCCTTTGATTTGTCCCTAGCAATAATGTCTCAGTGCTGGCATTTTAGAGACAAGAAATGGGGTGGGAGCCAATTGTTAGAGTCTAAAGAAGAGCAACATGCTGAAGACAACTGTTTAACTTAGCCTTTTCCCTCCATATGCAAGAATCTAGTCTTTGCAGTGGGCGACACAATCATACCTTGACAAATACACAAGGGATTTTTCAGAGATTTTTCAAGGAATTTCCTTCGCTTACGGCCATACCACCCTGAAAAAGCCCGATCCAGTCTGATCTTGGAAGCAATCCAGGGTTGCGCCTGGTCAGTACCTGTATGGGAGACCTCTTGGGAATACCAGGTGCTGTAAGCTTTTTCACTAATTTGTTATAAAATACAGTTTTTTTCACTTCACCACATCTTTGAACAGTTTCGTCATTGAATAATTTTAAAGCCAGGTGTTCCACACGAACTGCACACACTTGTTGGTAATAAACCTCCCTTGATTTGTCCCTACCAATAATGTCTCAGTGCTGGCATTTTAGAGACAAGAAATGGGGTGGGAGCCGATTGTTACTCGAAAAAAGAGCAACAGTGATGAAGACAACTGTTTAACTTAGCCTTTTACCTCCATATGCAAGAATCTAGTCTTTGCAGTGGGCGACACAATCATACTTTGACAAATACACAAGGGATTTTTCAGAGAATTTTCAAAGTTTGTCCTTCGCTTACGGCCATACCACCCTGAAAAAGCCCAATCCCGTCTGATCTCGGAAGCAATCCAGGGTTGGGCTTGGTCAGTACCTGTATGGGAGACCTCTTGGGAATACCAGGTGCTGTAAGCTTTTTCACTAATTTGTTATAAAATACAATTTTTTTCACTTCACCACAGCTTTGAACAGCTTCGTCATTGAATAATTTTAAAGCCAGGTGTTCCACACGAACTGCACACACTTGTTGGTAATAAACCTCCTTTGAGTTGTCCCTAGCAATAATGTCACAGTGCTGGCATTTTAGAGACAAGAAATGGGGTGGGAGCCGATTGTTACTCGAAAAAAGAGCAACAGTGATGAAGACAACTGTTTAACTTAGCCTTCTACCTCCATATGCAAGAATCTAGTCTTTGCAGTGGGCGAAACAATCATACTTTGACATATACACAAGGGATTTTTCAGAGATTTTTCAAGGTGTGTCCTTCGCTTACGGCAACACGACCCTGAAAAAGCCCGATCCCGTCT
Source organism: Nothobranchius furzeri (assembly GCF_043380555.1). Classification (NCBI taxonomy): domain Eukaryota; kingdom Metazoa; phylum Chordata; class Actinopteri; order Cyprinodontiformes; family Nothobranchiidae; genus Nothobranchius; species Nothobranchius furzeri. The sequence goes on from NC_091742.1 coordinate 65,783,944, forward strand.
GATCTGGGAAGCATTCCACGGTTGGGCCTGGTTAGTACCTGTATGGCAGACCTCTTGGGAATACCAGGTGCTGTAAGCTTTTTCACTAATTTGTTATAAAATACAGTTTTTTTCACTTCACCACATCTTTGAACAGTTTCGTCATTGAATAATTTTAAAGCCAGGTGTTCCACACGAACTGCACACACTTGTTGGTAATAAACCTCCTTTGATTTGTCCCTAGCAATAATGTCTCAGTGCTGGCATTTTAGAGACAAGGAATGGGGTGGGAGCAAATTGTTAGAGTCTAAAGAAGAGCAACATGATGAAGACAACTGTTTAACTTAGCCTTTTACCTCCATATGCAAGAATCTAGTCTTTGCAGTGGGCGACACAATCATACCTTGACAAATACACAAGGGATTTTTCAGAGATTTTTCAAGGAATTTCCTTCGCTTACGGCCATACCACCCTGAAAAAGCCCGATCATGTCTGATCTCGAAAGCAATCCAGGGTTGGGCCTGGTCAGTACCTGTATGGGAGACCTCTTGGGAATACCAGGTACTGTGAGCTTTTTCTCTAATTTGTTATAAAATACAGTTTTTTTCACTTCACCACATCTTTGAACAGTTTCGTCATTGAATAATTTTAAAGCCAGGTGTTCCACACAAACTGCACACACTTGTTGGTAATAAACCTCCTTTGATTTGTCCCTAGCAATAATGTCTCAGTGCTGGCATTTTAGAGACAAGAAATGGGGTGGGAGCCGATTGTTACTCGAAAAAATAGCAACAGTGATGAAGACAACTGTTTAACTTAGCCTTTTACCTCCATATGCAAGAATCTAGTCTTTTCAGTGGGCGACACAATCATACTTTGACAAATACACAAGGGATTTTTCAAAGATTTTTCAAGGCTTTTCCATCGCTTACGGCCATACCACCCTGAAAAAGCCCGATCCCGTCTGATCTCGGAATCAATCCAGGGTTGGGCCTGGTCAGTACCTGTATGGGAGACCTCTTGGGAATACCAGGTGCTGCAAGTTTTTTCACAAATTTGTTATAAAATACAGTTTTTTTCACTTCACCACATCTTTGAACAGCTTCGTCATTGAATAATTTTAAAGCCAGGTGTTCCACACGAACTGCACACACTTGTTGGTAATAAACCTCATTTGATTTGTCCCTAGCAATAATGTCTCAGTGCTGGCATTTTAGAGACAAGAAATGGGGTGGGAGCCGATTGTTACTCGAAAAAAGAGCAACAGTGATGAAGGCAACTGTTTAACTTAGCCTTTTACCTCTGTATGCAAGAATCTAGTCTTTGCAGTGGGCGACACAATCATACCTTGACAAATACACAAGGGATTTTTCAGAGATTTTTCAAGGTTTTTCTATTGCTTACAGCCATACCACCCTGAAAAAGCCCGACCCCGTCTGATCTCGGAAGCAATCCAGGGTTGGGCCTGGTCAGTACCTGTATGGGAGACCTCTTGGGAATACCAGGTGCTGTAAGCTTTTTCACTAATTTGTTATAAAATACAGTTTTTTTCACTTCACCACAGCTTTGAACAGGTTCCTCATTGAATAATTTTAAAGCCAGGTGTTCCACACGAACTGCACACACATGTTGGTAGTAAACCTCCTTTGATTTGTCCCTAGCAATAATGTCTCAGTGCTGGCATTTTAGAGACAAGAAATGGGGTGGGAGCCAATTGTTAGAGTCTAAAGAAGAGCAACATGCTGAAGACAACTGTTTAACTTAGCCTTTTCCCTCCATATGCAAGAATCTAGTCTTTGCAGTGGGCGACACAATCATACCTTGACAAATACACAAGAGATTTTTCAGAGATTTTTCAAGGAATTTCCTTCGCTTACGGCCATACCACCCTGAAAAAGCCCGATCCCGTCTGATCTCGGAAGCAATCCAGGGTTGGGCCTGGTCAGTACCTGTATGGGAGACCTCTTGGGAATACCAGGTGCTGTAAGCTTTTGCACTAATTTGTTATGAAATACAATTTTTTTCACTTCACCACAGCTTTGAACAGCCTCGTCATTGAATAATTTTAAAGCCAGGTGTTCCACACGAACTGCACACACTTGTTGGTAATAAACCTCCTTTGATTTGTCCCTAGCAATAATGTCTCAGTGCTGGCATTTTAGAGACAAGAAACGGGGTGGGAGCCAATTGTTAGAGTCTAAAGAAGAGCAACAATGATGAAGACAACTGTTTAACTTAGCCTTTTACCTCTATATGCAAGAATCTAGTCTTTGCAGTGGGCGACACAATCATACCTTGACAAATACACAAGGGATTTTTCAGAGATTTTTCAAGGTCTTTCCATTGCTTACAGCCATACCACCCTGAAAAAGCCCGATCCCGTCTGATCTCGGAAGCAATCCAGGGTTGGGCCTGGTCAGTACCTGTATGGGAGACCTCTTGGGAATACCAGGTGCTGTAAGCTTTTTCACTAATTTGTTATAAAATACAGTTTTTTTCACTTCACCACATCTTTGAACAGCTTCGTCATTGAATAATTTTAAAGCCAGGTGTTCCACACGAACTGCACACACTTGTTGGTAATAAACCTCCTTTGATTTGTCCCTAGCAATAATGTCTCAGTGCTGGCATTTTAGAGACAAGAAATGGGGTGGGAGCCGATTGTTACTCGAAAAAAGAGCAACAATGATGAAGACAACTGTTTAACTTAGCCTTTTACCTCCATATGCAAGAATCTAGTCTTTGCAGTGGGCGACACAATCATACTTTGACAAATACACAAGGGATTTTTCAGAGATTTTTCAAAGATTGTCCTTCGCTTACGGCCATACCACCCTGAAAAAGCCTAATCCCGTCTGATCTCGGAAGCAATCCAGGGTTGTTCCTGGTCAGTACCTTTATGGGAGACCTCTTGGGAATACCAGGTGCTGTAAGCTTAATCACTAATTTGTTATAAAATACAGTTTTTTTCACTTCACCACATCTTTGAACAGTTTCGTCATTGAATAATTTTAAAGCCAGGTGTTCCACAGGAATTGCACACACTTGTTGGTAATAAACCTCCTTTGATTTGTCCCTAGCATTAATGTCTCAGTGCTGGCATTTTAGAGACAAGAAATGGGGTGGGAGCCAATTGTTAGAGTCTAAAGAAGAGCAGCAATGATGAAGACAACTGTTTAACTTAGCCTTTTACCTCTATATGCAAGAATCTGGTCTTTGCAGTGGGCGACACAATCATACTTTGACAAATACACAAGGGATTTTTCAAAGATTTTTCAAGGATTTTCCATCGCTTACGGCCATACCACCCTGAAAAAGCCCGATCCCGTCTGATCTCGGAATCAATCCAGGGTTGGGCCTGGTCAGTACCTGTATGGGAGACCTCTTGGGAATACCAGGTGCTGCAAGTTTTTTCACTAATTTGTTATAAAATACAGTTTTTTTCACTTCACCACATCTTTGAACAGCTTCGTCATTGAATAATTTTAAAGCCAGGTGTTCCACACGAACTGCACACACTTGTTGGTAATAAACCTCCTTTGATTTGTCCCTAGCAATAATGTCTCAGTGCTGGCATTTTAGAGACAAGAAATGGGGTGGGAGCCGATTGTTACTCGAAAAAAGAGCAACAGTGATGAAGGCAACTGTTTAACTTAGCCTTTTACCTCTGTATGCAAGAATCTAGTCTTTGCAGTGGGCGACACAATCATACCTTGACAAATACACAAGGGATTTTTCAGAGATTTTTCAAGGTTTTTCTATTGCTTACAGCCATACCACCCTGAAAAAGCCCGATCCCGTCTGATCTCGGAAGCAATCCAGGGTTGGGCCTGGTCAGTACCTGTATGGGAGACCTCTTGGGAATACCAGGTGCTGTAAGCTTTTTCACTAATTTGTTATAAAATACAGTTTTTTTCACTTCACCACAGCTTTGAACAGGTTCCTCATTGAATAATTTTAAAGCCAGGTGTTCCACACGAACTGCACACACATGTTGGTAGTAAACCTCCTTTGATTTGTCCCTAGCAATAATGTCTCAGTGCTGGCATTTTAGAGACAAGAAATGGGGTGGGAGCCAATTGTTAGAGTCTAAAGAAGAGCAACATGCTGAAGACAACTGTTTAACTTAGCCTTTTCCCTCCATATGCAAGAATCTAGTCTTTGCAGTGGGCGACACAATCATACCTTGACAAATACACAAGGGATTTTTCAGAGAATTTTCAAGGAATTTCCTTCGCTTACGGCCATACCACCCTGAAAAAGCCCGATCCCGTCTGATCTCGGAAGCAATCCAGGGTTGGGCCTGGTCAGTACCTGTATGGGAGACCTCTTGGGAATACCAGGTGCTGTAAGCTTTTGCACTAAATTGTTATGAAATACAATTTTTTTCACTTCACCACATCTTTGAACAGCTTCGTCATTGAATAATTTTAAAGCCAGGTGGTCCACACGAACTGCACACACTTGTTGGTAATAAACCTCCTTTGATTTGTCCCTAGCAATAATGTCTCAGTGCTGGCATTTTAGAGACAAGAAATGGGGTGGGAGCCGATTGTTACTCGAAAAAATAGCAACAGTGATGAAGACAACTGTTTAACTTAGCCTTTTACCTCCATATGCAAGAATCTAGTCTTTTCAGTGGGCGACACAATCATACCTTGACATATACACAAGGGATTTTTCAGAGATTTTTCAAGGTTTGTCCTTCGCTTACGGCCATACCACCCTGAAAAAGCCCGACCCCGTCTGATCGGGGAAGCAATCCAGGGTTGGGCCTGGTCAGTACCTGTATGGCAGACCTCTTGGGAATACCAGGTGCTGTAAGCTTTTTCACTAATTTGTTATAAAATACAGTTTTTTTCACTTCACCACATCTTTGAACAGTTTCGTCATTGAATAATTTTAAAGCCAGGTGTTCCACACGAACTGCACACACTTGTTGGTAATAAACCTCCTTTGATTTGTCCCTAGCAATAATGTCTCAGTGCTGGCATTTTAGAGACAAGAAATGGGGTGGGAGCCAATTGTTAGAGTCTAAAGAAGAGCAACATGCTGAAGACAACTGTTTAACTTAGCCTTTTCCCTCCATATGCAAGAATCTAGTCTTTGCAGTGGGCGACACAATCATACCTTGACAAATACACAAGGGATTTTTCAGAGATTTTTCAAGGAATTTCCTTCGCTTACGGCCATACCACCCTGAAAAAGCCCGATCCCGTCTGATCTCGGAAGCAATCCAGGGTTGGGCCTGGTCAGTACCTGTATGGGAGACCTCTTGGGAATACAAGGTGCTGTAAGCTTTTTCACTAATTTGTTATAAAATACAGTTTTTTTCACTTCACCACATCTTTCAACAGTTTCGTCATTGAATAATTTTAAAGCCAGGTGTTCCACACGAACTGCACACACTTGTTGGTAATAAACCTCCTTTGATTTGTCCCTAGCAATAATGTCACAGTGCTGGCATTTTAGAGGCAAGAAATGGGGTGGGAGCCGATTGTTACTCGAAAAAAGAGCAACAGTGATGAAGACAACTGTTTAACTTAGCCTTCTACCTCCATATGCAAGAATCTAGTCTTTGCAGTGGGCGACACAATCATACTTTGACATATACACAAGGGATTTTTCATAGATTTTTCAAGGTGTGTCCTTCGCTTACGGCAACACGACCCTGAAAAAGCCCGATCCAGTCTGATCTGGGAAGCATTCCTGGGTTGGGCCTGGTCAATACCTGTATGGCAGACTTCTTGGGAATACCAGGTGCTGTAAGCTTTTTCACTAATTTGTTATAAAATACATTTTTTTTCACTTCACCACATCTTTGAACAGTTTCGTCATTGAATAATTTTAAAGCCAGGTGTTCCACACGAACTGCACACACTTGTTGGTAATAAACCTCCTTTGATTTGTCCCTAGCAATAATGTCTCAGTGCTGGCATTTTAGAGACAAGAAATGGGGTGGGAGCCGATTGTTACTCGAAAAAAGAGCAACAATGATGAAGACAACTGTTTAACTTAGCCTTTTACCTCCATATGCAAGAATCTAGTCTTTGCAGTGGGCGACACAATCATACTTTGACAAATACACAAGGGATTTTTCAGAGATTTTTCAAAGATTGTCCTTCGCTTACGGCCATACCACCCTGAAAAAGCCCAATCCCGTCTGATCTCGGAAGCAATCCAGGGTTGTTCCTGGTCAGTACCTTTATGGGAGACCTCTTGGGAATACCAGGTGCTGTAAGCTTAATCACTAATTTGTTATAAAATACAGTTTTTTTCACTTCACCACATCTTTGAACAGTTTCGTCATTGAATAATTTTAAAGCCAGGTGTTCCACACGAATTGCACACACTTGTTGGTAATAAACCTCCTTTGATTTGTCCCTAGCATTAATGTCTCAGTGCTGGCATTTTAGAGACAAGAAATGGGGTGGGAGCCAATTGTTAGAGTCTAAAGAAGAGCAGCAATGATGAAGACAACTGTTTAACTTAGCCTTTTACCTCTATATGCAAGAATCTGGTCTTTGCAGTGGGCGACACAATCATACTTTGACAAATACACAAGGGATTTTTCAAAGATTTTTCAAGGATTTTCCATCGCTTACGGCCATACCACCCTGAAAAAGCCCGATCCCGTCTGATCTCGGAATCAATCCAGGGTTGGGCCTGGTCAGTACCTGTATGGGAGACCTCTTGGGAATACCAGGTGCTGCAAGTTTTTTCACTAATTTGTTATAAAATACAGTTTTTTTCACTTCACCACATCTTTGAACAGCTTCGTCATTGAATAATTTTAAAGCCAGGTGTTCCACACGAACTGCACACACTTGTTGGTAATAAACCTCCTTTGATTTGTCCCTAGCAATAATGTCTCAGTGCTGTCATTTTAGAGACAAGAAATGGGGTGGGAGCCGATTGTTACTCGAAAAAAGAGCAACAGTGATGAAGGCAACTGTTTAACTTAGCCTTTTACCTCTGTATGCAAGAATCTAGTCTTTGCAGTGGGCGACACAATCATACCTTGACAAATACACAAGGGATTTTTCAGAGATTTTTCAAGGTTTTTCTATTGCTTACAGCCATACCACCCTGAAAAAGCCCGATCCCGTCTGATCTCGGAAGCAATCCAGGGTTGGGCCTGGTCAGTACCTGTATGGGAGACCTCTTGGGAATACCAGGTGCTGTAAGCTTTTTCACTAATTTGTTATAAAATACAGTTTTTTTCAATTCACCACAGCTTTGAACAGGTTCCTCATTGAATAATTTTAAAGCCAGGTGTTCCACACGAACTGCACACACATGTTGGTAGTAAACCTCCTTTGATTTGTCCCTAGCAATAATGTCTCAGTGCTGGCATTTTAGAGACAAGAAATGGGGTGGGAGCCAATTGTTAGAGTCTAAAGAAGAGCAACATGCTGAAGACAACTGTTTAACTTAGCCTTTTCCCTCCATATGCAAGAATCTAGTCTTTGCAGTGGGCGACACAATCATACCTTGACAAATACACAAGGGATTTTTCAGAGATTTTTCAAGGAATTTCCTTCGCTTACGGCCATACCACCCTGAAAAAGCCCGATCCCGTCTGATCTCGGAAGCAATCCAGGGTTGGGCCTGGTCAGTACCTGTATGGGAGACCTCTTGGGAATACCAGGTGCTGTAAGCTTTTGCACTAAATTGTTATGAAATACAATTTTTTTCACTTCACCACATCTTTGAACAGCTTCGTCATTGAATAATTTTAAAGCCAGGTGGTCCACACGAACTGCACACACTTGTTGGTAATAAACCTCCTTTGATTTGTCCCTAGCAATAATGTCTCAGTGCTGGCATTTTAGAGACAAGAAATGGGGTGGGAGCCGATTGTTACTCGAAAAAAGAGCAACAGTGATGAAGACAACTGTTTAACTTAGCCTTTTACCTCCATATGCAAAAATCTAGTCTTTGCAGGGGGCGACACAATCATACTTTGACAAATACACAAGGGATTTTTCAGAGATTTTTCAAGGAATTTCCTTCGCTTACGGCCATACCACCCTGAAAAAGCCCGATCCCGTCTGATCTCGGAAGCAATCCAGGGTTGGGCCTGGTCAGTACCTGTATGGGAGACCTCTTGGGAATACAAGGTGCTGTAAGCTTTTTCACTAATTTGTTATAAAATACAGTTTTTTTCACTTCACCACATCTTTCAACAGTTTCGTCATTGAATAATTTTAAAGCCAGGTGTTCCACACGAACTGCACACACTTGTTGGTAATAAACCTCCTTTGATTTGTCCCTAGCAATAATGTCACAGTGCTGGCATTTTAGAGGCAAGAAATGGGGTGGGAGCCGATTGTTACTCGAAAAAAGAGCAACAGTGATGAAGACAACTGTTTAACTTAGCCTTCTACCTCCATATGCAAGAATCTAGTCTTTGCAGTGGGCGACACAATCATACTTTGACATATACACAAGGGATTTTTCATAGATTTTTCAAGGTGTGTCCTTCGCTTACGGCAACACGACCCTGAAAAAGCCCGATCCAGTCTGATCTGGGAAGCATTCCTGGGTTGGGCCTGGTCAATACCTGTATGGCAGACTTCTTGGGAATACCAGGTGCTGTAAGCTTTTTCACTAATTTGTTATAAAATACATTTTTTTTCACTTCACCACATCTTTGAACAGTTTCGTCATTGAATAATTTTAAAGCCAGGTGTTCCACACGAACTGCACACACTTGTTGGTAATAAACCTCCTTTGATTTGTCCCTAGCAATAATGTCTCAGTGCTGGCATTTTAGAGACAAGAAATGGGGTGGGAGCCGATTGTTACTCGAAAAAAGAGCAACAATGATGAAGACAACTGTTTAACTTAGCCTTTTACCTCCATATGCAAGAATCTAGTCTTTGCAGTGGGCGACACAATCATACTTTGACAAATACACAAGGGATTTTTCAGAGATTTTTCAAAGATTGTCCTTCGCTTACGGCCATACCACCCTGAAAAAGCCCAATCCCGTCTGATCTCGGAAGCAATCCAGGGTTGTTCCTGGTCAGTACCTTTATGGGAGACCTCTTGGGAATACCAGGTGCTGTAAGCTTAATCACTAATTTGTTATAAAATACAGTTTTTTTCACTTCACCACATCTTTGAACAGTTTCGTCATTGAATAATTTTAAAGCCAGGTGTTCCACAGGAATTGCACACACTTGTTGGTAATAAACCTCCTTTGATTTGTCCCTAGCATTAATGTCTCAGTGCTGGCATTTTAGAGACAAGAAATGGGGTGGGAGCCAATTGTTAGAGTCTAAAGAAGAGCAGCAATGATGAAGACAACTGTTTAACTTAGCCTTTTACCTCTATATGCAAGAATCTGGTCTTTGCAGTGGGCGACACAATCATACTTTGACAAATACACAAGGGATTTTTCAAAGATTTTTCAAGGATTTTCCATCGCTTACGGCCATACCACCCTGAAAAAGCCCGATCCCGTCTGATCTCGGAATCAATCCAGGGTTGGGCCTGGTCAGTACCTGTATGGGAGACCTCTTGGGAATACCAGGTGCTGCAAGTTTTTTCACTAATTTGTTATAAAATACAGTTTTTTTCACTTCACCACATCTTTGAACAGCTTCGTCATTGAATAATTTTAAAGCCAGGTGTTCCACACGAACTGCACACACTTGTTGGTAATAAACCTCCTTTGATTTGTCCCTAGCAATAATGTCTCAGTGCTGGCATTTTAGAGACAAGAAATGGGGTGGGAGCCGATTGTTACTCGAAAAAAGAGCAACAGTGATGAAGGCAACTGTTTAACTTAGCCTTTTACCTCTGTATGCAAGAATCTAGTCTTTGCAGTGGGCGACACAATCATACCTTGACAAATACACAAGGGATTTTTCAGAGATTTTTCAAGGTTTTTCTATTGCTTACAGCCATACCACCCTGAAAAAGTCCGATCCCGTCTGATCTCGGAAGCAATCCAGGGTTGGGCCTGGTCAGTACCTGTATGGGAGACCTCTTGGGAATACCAGGTGCTGTAAGCTTTTTCACTAATTTGTTATAAAATACAGTTTTTTTCAATTCACCACAGCTTTGAACAGGTTCCTCATTGAATAATTTTAAAGCCAGGTGTTCCACACGAACTGCACACACATGTTGGTAGTAAACCTCCTTTGATTTGTCCCTAGCAATAATGTCTCAGTGCTGGCATTTTAGAGACAAGAAATGGGGTGGGAGCCAATTGTTAGAGTCTAAAGAAGAGCAACATGCTGAAGACAACTGTTTAACTTAGCCTTTTCCCTCCATATGCAAGAATCTAGTCTTTGCAGTGGGCGACACAATCATACCTTGACAAATACACAAGGGATTTTTCAGAGATTTTTCAAGGAATTTCCTTCGCTTACGGCCATACCACCCTGAAAAAGCCCGATCCCGTCTGATCTCGGAAGCAACCCAGGGTTGGGCCTGGTCAGTACCTGTATGGGAGACCTCTTGGGAATACCAGGTGCTGTAAGCTTTTGCACTAAATTGTTATGAAATACAATTTTTTTCACTTCACCACATCTTTGAACAGCTTCGTCATTGAATAATTTTAAAGCCAGGTGGTCCACACGAACTGCACACACTTGTTGGTAATAAACCTCCTTTGATTTGTCCCTAGCAATAATGTCTCAGTGCTGGCATTTTAGAGACAAGAAATGGGGTGGGAGCCGATTGTTACTCGAAAAAATAGCAACAGTGATGAAGACAACTGTTTAACTTAGCCTTTTACCTCCATATGCAAGAATCTAGTCTTTTCAGTGGGCGACACAATCATACCTTGACATATACACAGGGGATTTTTCAGAGATTTTTCAAGGTTTGTCCTTCGCTTACGGCCATACCACCCTGAAAAAGCCCGACCCCGTCTGATCTGGGAAGCAATCCAGGGTTGGGCCTGGTCAGTACCTGTATGGCAGACCTCTTGGGAATACCAGGTGCTGTAAGCTTTTTCACTAATTTGTTATAAAATACAGTTTTTTTCACTTCACCACATCTTTGAACAGTTTCGTCATTGAATAATTTTAAAGCCAGGTGTTCCACACGAACTGCACACACTTGTTGGTAATAAACCTCCTTTGATTTGTCCCTAGCAATAATGTCTCAGTGCTGGCATTTTAGAGACAAGAAATGGGGTGGGAGCCAATTGTTAGAGTATAAAGAAGAGCAACATGCTGAAGACAACTGTTTAACTTAGCCTTTTCCCTCCATATGCAAGAATCTAGTCTTTGCAGTGGGCGACACAATCATACCTTGACAAATACACAAGGGATTTTTCAGAGATTTTTCAAGGAATTTCCTTCGCTTACGGCCATACCACCCTGAAAAAGCCCGATCCCGTCTGATCTCGGAAGCAATCCAGGGTTGGGCCTGGTCAGTACCTGTATGGGAGACCTCTTGGGAATACAAGGTGCTGTAAGCTTTTTCACTAATTTGTTATAAAATACATTTTTTTTCACTTCACCACATCTTTGAACAGTTTCGTCATTGAATAATTTTAAAGCCAGGTGTTCCACACGAACTGCACACACTTGTTGGTAATAAACCTCCTTTGATTTGTCCCTAGCAATAATCTCTCAGTGCTGGCATTTTAGAGACAAGAAATGGGGTGGGAGCCGATTGTTACTCGAAAAAAGAGCAACAGTGATGAAGGCAACTGTTTAACTTAGCCTTTTACCTCTGTATGCAAGAATCTAGTCTTTGCAGTGGGCGACACAATCATACCTTGACAAATACACAAGGGATTTTTCAGAGATTTTTCAAGGTTTTTCCATCGCTTACAGCCATACCACCCTGAAAAAGCCTGGTCCTGTCTGATCTCGGAAGCAATCCAGGGTTGGGCCTGGTCAGTACCTGTATGGGAGACCTCTTGGGAATACCAGGTGCTGTGAGCTTTTTCACTAATTTGTTATAAAATACATTTTTTTTCACTTCACCACATCTTTGAACAGTTTCGTCATTGAATAATTTTAAAGCCAGGTGTTCCACACGAACTGCACACACTTGTTGGTAATAAACCTCCTTTGATTTGTCCCTAGCAATAATCTCTCAGTGCTGGCATTTTAGAGACAAGAAATGGGGTGGGAGCCGATTGTTACTCGAAAAAAGAGCAACAGTGATGAAGGCAACTGTTTAACTTAGCCTTTTACCTCTGTATGCAAGAATCTAGTCTTTGCAGTGGGCGACACAATCATACCTTGACAAATACACAAGGGATTTTTCAGAGATTTTTCAAGGTTTTTCCATCGCTTACAGCCATACCACCCTGAAAAAGCCTGGTCCTGTCTGATCTCGGAAGCAATCCAGGGTTGGGCCTGGTCAGTACCTGTATGGGAGACCTCTTGGGAATACCAGGTGCTGTAAGCTTTTTCACTAATTTGTTATAAAATACAGTTTTTTTCACTTCACCACATCTTTGAACAGCTTCGTCATTGAATAATTTTAAAGCCAGGTGTTCCACACGAACTGCACACAGTTGTTGGTAATAAACCTCCTTTGATTTGTCCCTAGCAATAATGTCTCAGTGCTGGCATTTTAGAGACAAGAAATGGGGTGGGAGCAAATTGTTAGAGTCTAAAGAAGAGCAACATTATGAAGACAACTGTTTAACTTAGCCTTTTACCTCCATATGCAAGAATCTAGTCTTTGCAGTGGGCGACACAATCATACCTTGACAAATACACAAGGGATTTTTCAGAGATTTTTCAAGGAATTTCCTTCGCTTACGGCCATACCACCCTGAAAAAGCCCGATCATGTCTGATCTCGGAAGCAATCCAGGGTTGGGCCTGGTCAGTACCTGTATGGGAGACCTCTTGGGAATACCAGGTGCTGTGAGCTTTTTCACTAATTTGTTATAAAATACAGTTTTTTTCACTTCACCACATCTTTGAACAGTTTCGTCATTGAATAATTTTAAAGCCAGGTGTTCCACACAAACTGCACACACTTGTTGGTAATAAACCTCCTTTGATTTGTCCCTAGCAATAATGTCTCAGTGCTGGCATTTTAGAGACAAGAAATGGGATGCGAGCCGATTGTTACTCGAAAAAAGAGCAACAGTGATGAAGACAACTGTTTAACTTAGCCTTTTACCTCCATATGCAAGAATCTAGTCTTTGCAGTGGGCGACACAATCATACTTTGACAAATACACAAGGGATTTTTCAGAGATTTTTCAAAGATTGTCCTTTGCTTACGGCCATACCACCCTGAAAAAGCCCAATCCCGTTTGATCTCGGAAGCAATCCAGGGTTGGGCCTGGTCAGTACCTGTATGGGAGACCTCTTGAGAATACCAGGTGCTGTAAGCTTTTGCACTAATTTGTTATAAAATACAATTTTTTTCACTTCACCACAGCTTTGAACAGCTTCGTCATTGAATAATTTTAAAGCCAGGTGTTCCACACGAACTGCACACACTTGTTGGTAATAAACCTCCTTTGATTTGTCCCTAGCAATAATGTCTCAGTGCTGGCATTTTAGAGACAAGAAATGGGGTGGGAGCCAATTGTTAGAGTCTAAAGAAGAGCAACAATGATGAAGACAACTGTTTAACTTAGCCTTTTACCTCCATATGCAAGAATCTGGTCTTTGCAGTGGGTGACACAATCATACCTTCACAAATACACAAGGGATTTTTCAGAGATTTTTCAAGGTTTTTCCATCACTTACGGCCATACCACCCTGAAAAAGCCCGATCCCGTCTGATCTCGGAAGCAATCCAGGGTTGGGCCTGGTCAGTACCTGTATCGGAGACCTCTTGGGAATACCAGGTGCTGTAAGATTTTTCACTAATTTGTTATAAAATACAGTTTTTTTTCACTTCACCACATCTTTGAACAGCTTCGTCATTGAATAATTTTAAAGCCAGGTGTTCCACACGAACTGCACACACTTGTTGGTAATAAACCTCCTTTGATTTTTCCCTAGCAATAATGTCTCAGTGCTGGCATTTTAGAGACAAGAAATGGGGTGGGAGCCGATTGTTACTCGAAAAAAGAGAAACAGTGATGAAGACAACTGTTTAACTTAGCCTTTTACCTCCATATGCAAGAATCTAGTCTTTGCAGTGGGCGACACAATCATACTTTGACAAATACACAAGGGATTTTTCAGAGATTTTTCAAGGTTTTTCCATCGCTTACAGCCATACCACCCTGAAAATGTCCTATCCCATCTGAACTTGGAATCAATCCAGGGTTGGGCCTGGTCAGTCCCTGTATGGGAGACCTCTTGGGAATACCAGGTGCTGTAAGCTTTTTCACTAATTTGTTACAAAATACAGTTTTTTTCACTTCACCACAGCTTTGAACAGCTTCGTCATTGAATAATTTTAAAGCCAGGTGTTCCACACGAACTGCACACACTTGTTGGTAATAAACGTCCTTTGATTTGTCCCGAGCAATAATGTCTCAGTGCTGGCACTTTAGAGACAAGAAATGGGGTGGGAGCCAATTGTTAGAGTCTAAAGAAGAGCAACAGTGATGAAGACAACTGTTTAACTTAGCCTTTTACCTCCATATGCAAGAATCTGGTCTTTGCAGTGGGCGACACAATCATACCTTGACAAATACACAAGGGATTTTTCAGAGATTTTTCAAAGTTTTTCCTTCGCTTACGGCCATACCACCCTGAAAAAGCCCGATCCCGTCTGATCCCGGAAGCAATCCAGGATTGGGCCAGGTCAGTACCTGTATGGGAGACCTCTCGGGAATTCCAGGTGCTGTAAGCTTTTTCACTAATTTGTTATAAAATACAGTTTTTTTCACTTCACCACATCTTTGAACAGTTTCGTCATTGAATAATTTTAAAGCCAGGTGTTCCACACGAACTGCACACACTTGTTGGTAATAAACCTCCTTTGATTTGTCCCTAGCAATAATGTCTCAGTGCTGGCATTTTAGAGACAAGAAATGGGGTGGGAGCCAATTGTTAAGAGTCTAAAGAAGAGCAACATTGATGAAGACAACTGTTTAACTTAGCCTTTTACCTCCATATGCAAGAATCTGGTCTTTGCAGTGGGTGACACAATCATACCTTGACAAATACACAAGGGATTTTTCAGAGATTTTTCAAGGTTTTTCCATCACTTACGGTCATACCACCCTGAAAAAGCCCGATCCCGTCTGATCTCGGAAGCAATCCAGGGTTGGGCCTGGTCAGTACCTGTATCGGAGACCTCTTGGGAATACCAGGTGCTGTAAGATTTTTCACTAATTTGTTATAAAATACAGTTTTTTTTTTCACTTCACCACATCTTTGAACAGCTTCGTCATTGAATAATTTTAAAGCCAGGTGTTCCACACGAACTGCACACACTTGTTGGTAATAAACCTCCTTTGATTTGTCCCTAGCAATAATGTCTCAGTGCTGGCATTTTAGAGACAAGAAATGGGGTGGGAGCCGATTGTTACTCGAAAAAAGAGCAACAGTGATGAAGACAACTGTTTAACTTAGCCTTTTACCTCCATATGCAAGAATCTAGTCTTTGCAGTGGGCGACACAATCATACTTTGACAAATACACAAGGGATTTTTCAGAGATTTTTCAAGGTTTTTCCATCGCTTACAGCCATACCACCCTGAAAATGTCCTATCCAATCTGAACTTGGAATCAATCCAGGGTTGGGCCTGGTCAGTACCTGTATGGGAGACCTCTTGGGAATACCAGGTGCTGTAAGCTTTTTCACTAATTTGTTATAAAATACAGTTTTTTTCACTTCACCACATCTTTGAACAGCTTCGTCATTGAATAATTTTAAAGCCAGGTGTTCCACACGAACTGCACACACTTGTTGGTAATAAACCTCCTTTGATTTGTCCCTAGCAATAATGTCTCAGTGCTGGCATTTTAGAGACAAGAAATGTGGTGGGAGCCAATTGTTAGAGTCTAAAGAAGAGCAACATGATGAAGACAACTGTTTAACTTAGCCTTTTACCTCCATATGCAAGAATCTAGTCGTTGCAGTGGGCGACACAATCATACCTTGACAAATACACAAGGGATTTTTCAGAGATTTTTCAAGGAATTTCCCTCGCTTACGGCCATACCACCCTGAAAAAGCCCGATCCCGTCTGATCTCTGAAGCTATCCAGGGTTGGGCCTTGTCAGTACCTGTATGGGAGACCTCTTGGGAATACCAGGTGCTGTAAGCTTTTTCACTAATTTGTTATAAAATACAGTTTTTTTTTCACTTCACCACATCTTTGAACAGCTTCGTCATTGAATAATTTTAAAGCCAGGTGTTCCACACGAACTGCACACACTTGTTGGTAATAAACCTCCTTTGATTTGTCCCTAGCAATAATGTCTCAGTGCTGGCATTTTAGAGACAAGAAATGGGGTGGGAGCCGATTGTTACTCGAAAAAAGAGCAACAGTGATGAAGACAACTGTTTAACTTAGCCTTTTGCCTCCATATGCAAGAATCTGGTCTTTGCAGTGGGAAACACATTCATACCTTGACAAATACACAAGGGATTTTTCAGAGATTTTTCAAGGTTTTTCCTTCCCTTACGGCCATACCACCCTGAAAAAGCCCGATCCCGTCTAAACTTGGAAGCAATCCAGGATTGGGCCTGGTCAGTACCTGTATGGGAGACCTCTTGGGAATACCAGGTGCTGTAAGCTTTTTCACTAATTTGTTTTAAATACAGTTTTTTTCACTTCACCACAGCTTTGAACAGCTTCGTCATTGAATAATTTTAAAGCCAGGTGTTCCACACGAACTGCACACACTTGTTGGTAATAAACGTCCTTTGATTTGTCCCTAGCAATAATGTCTCAGTGCTGGCACTTTAGAGACAAGAAATGGGGTGGGAGCCAATTGTTAGAGTCTAAAGAAGAGCAACAGTGATGAAGACAACTGTTTAACTTAGCCTTTTACCTCCATATGCAAGAATCTGGTCTTTGCAGTGGGCGACACAATCATACCTTGACAAATACACAAGGGATTTTTCAGAGATTTTTCAAAGTTTTTCCTTCGCTTACGGCCATACCACCCTGAAAAAGCCCGATCCCGTCTGATCCCGGAAGCAATCCAGGACTGGGCCTGGTCAGTACCTGTATGGGAGACCTCTCGGGAATTCCAGGTGCTGTAAGCTTTTTCACTAATTTGTTATAAAATACAGTTTTTTTCACTTCACCACATCTTTGAACAGTTTCGTCATTGAATAATTTTAAAGCCAGGTGTTCCACACGAACTGCACACACTTGTTGGTAATAAACCTCCTTTGATTTGTCCCTAGCAATAATGTCTCAGTGCTGGCATTTTAGAGACAAGAAATGGGGTGGGAGCCAATTGTTAAGAGTCTAAAGAAGAGCAACATTGATGAAGACAACTGTTTAACTTAGCCTTTTACCTCCATATGCAAGAATCTGGTCTTTGCAGTGGGCGACACAATCATACTTTGACAAATACACAAGGGATTTTTCAGAGATTTTTCAAGGTTTTTTCATCGCTTACGGCCATACCACCCTGAAAAATCCTGACCCTGTCTGATCTCGGAATCAATCCAGGGTTGGGCCTGTTCAGTACCTGTATGGGAGACCTCTTGGGAATACCAGGTGCTGTAAGCTTTTTCACTAATTTGTTATAAAATATAGTTTTTTTTCACATCAGCACATCTCGTTGTTGAATAATTTTAAAGCCAGGTGTTCCACACAACCTGCACACACTTGTTTGTAATAAACTTCCTTTGATTTGTCCCTAGCAGTAATGTCTCAAGGCAGGCATTTTAGAGACAAGAAATGGGGTGGGAGCCGATTGTTACTCTAAAGAAGAGCAACAATGATGAAAACAACTGTTTAACTTAGCCTTTTACCTCCATATGCAAGAATCTGGTCTTTGCAGTGGGAAACACAATCATACCTTGACAAATACACAAGGGATTTTTCAGAGATTTTTCAAGGTTTTTCCTTCCCTTACGGCCATACCACCCTGAAAAAGCCCGATCCCGTCTAAACTTGGAAGCAATCCAGGATTGGGCCTGGTCAGTACCTGTATGGGAGACCTCTTGGGAATACCAGGTGCTGTAAGCTTTTTCACTAATTTGTTTTAAATACAGTTTTTTTCACTTCACCACAGCTTTGAACAGCTTCGTCATTGAATAATTTTAAAGCCAGGTGTTCCACACGAACTGCACACACTTGTTGGTAATAAACCTCCTTTGATTTGTCCCTAGCAATAATGTCTCAGTGCTGGCATTTTAGAGACAAGAAATGGGGTGGGAGCCAATTGTTAAGAGTCTAAAGAAGAGCAACATTGATGAAGACAACTGTTTAACTTAGCCTTTTACCTCCATATGCAAGAATCTGGTCTTTGCAGTGGGTGACACAATCATACCTTGACAAATACACAAGGGATTTTTCAGAGATTTTTCAAGGTTTTTCCATCACTTACGGTCATACCACCCTGAAAAAGCCTGATCCCGTCTGATCTCGGAAGCAATCCAGGGTTGGGCCTGGTCAGTACCTGTATCGGAGACCTCTTGGGAATACCAGGTGCTGTAAGATTTTTCACTAATTTGTTATAAAATACAGTTTTTTTTTTTCACTTCACCACATCTTTGAACAGCTTCGTCATTGAATAATTTTAAAGCCAGGTGTTCCACACGAACTGCACACACTTGTTGGTAATAAACCTCCTTTGATTTTTCCCTAGCAATAATGTCTCAGTGCTGGCATTTTAGAGACAAGAAATGGGGTGGGAGCCGATTGTTACTCGAAAAAAGAGCAACAGTGATGAAGACAACTGTTTAACTTAGCCTTTTACCTCCATATGCAAGAATCTAGTCTTTGCAGTGGGCGACACAATCATACTTTGACAAATACACAAGGGATTTTTCAGAGATTTTTCAAGGTTTTTCCATCGCTTACAGCCATACCACCCTGAAAATGTCCTATCCCATCTGAACTTGGAATCAATCCAGGGTTGGGCCTGGTCAGTACCTGTATGGGAGACCTCTTGGGAATACCAGGTGCTGTAAGCTTTTTCACTAATTTGTTACAAAATACAGTTTTTTTCACTTCACCACAGCTTTGAACAGCTTCGTCATTGAATAATTTTAAAGCCAGGTGTTCCACACGAACTGCACACACTTGTTGGTAATAAACCTCCTTTGATTTGTCCCTAGCAATAATGTCTCAGTGCTGGCATTTTAGAGACAAGAAATGGGGTGGGAGCCAATTGTTAGAGTCTAAAGAAGAGCAACATTGATGAAGACAACTGTTTAACTTAGCCTTTTACCTCCATATGCAAGAATCTGGTCTTTGCAGTGGGCGACACAATCATACTTTGACAAATACGCAAGGGATTTTTCAGAGATTTTTCAAGGTCTTTGCTTCCCTTACAGCCATACCACCCTGAAAAAGCCCGATCCCGTCTGATCTTGGAAGCAATCCAGGGTTGGGCCTGGTCAGGACCTGAATGGTATACCTCTTGGGAATACCAGGTGCTGTAAGCTTTTTCACTGATTTGTTATAAAATACAGTTTTTTTCACTTCACCACATCTTTGAACAGCTTCGTCATTGAATAATTTTAAAGCCAGGTGTTCCACACGAACTGCACACACTTGTTGGTAATAAACCTCCTTTGATTTGTCCCTAGCAATAATGTCTCAGTGCTGGCATTTTAGAGACAAGAAATGGGGTGGGAGCCAATTGTTAAGAGTCTAAAGAAGAGCAACATTGATGAAGACAACTGTTTAACTTAGCCTTTTACCTCCATATGCAAGAATCTGGTCTTTGCAGTGGGCGACACAATCATACTTTGACAAATACACAAGGGATTTTTCAGAGATTTTTCAAGGTTTTTTCATCGCTTACGGCCATACCACCCTGAAAAATCCTGACCCTGTCTGATCTCGGAATCAATCCAGGGTTGGGCCTGTTCAGTACCTGTATGGGAGACCTCTTGGGAATACCAGGTGCTGTAAGCTTTTTCACTAATTTGTTATAAAATATAGTTTTTTTTCACATCAGCACATCTCGTTGTTGAATAATTTTAAAGCCAGGTGTTCCACACAACCTGCACACACTTGTTTGTAATAAACTTCCTTTGATTTGTCCCTAGCAGTAATGTCTCAAGGCAGGCATTTTAGAGACAAGAAATGGGGTGGGAGCCGATTGTTACTCTAAAGAAGAGCAACAATGATGAAAACAACTGTTTAACTTAGCCTTTTACCTCCATATGCAAGAATCTGGTCTTTGCAGTGGGAAACACAATCATACCTTGACAAATACACAAGGGATTTTTCAGAGATTTTTCAAGGTTTTTCCTTCCCTTACGGCCATACCACCCTGAAAAAGCCCGATCCCGTCTAAACTTGGAAGCAATCCAGGATTGGGCCTGGTCAGTACCTGTATGGGAGACCTCTTGGGAATACCAGGTGCTGTAAGCTTTTTCACTAATTTGTTTTAAATACAGTTTTTTTCACTTCACCACAGCTTTGAACAGCTTCGTCATTGAATAATTTTAAAGCCAGGTGTTCCACACGAACTGCACACACTTGTTGGTAATAAACCTCCTTTGATTTGTCCCTAGCAATAATGTCTCAGTGCTGGCATTTTAGAGACAAGAAATGGGGTGGGAGCCAATTGTTAAGAGTCTAAAGAAGAGCAACATTGATGAAGACAACTGTTTAACTTAGCCTTTTACCTCCATATGCAAGAATCTGGTCTTTGCAGTGGGTGACACAATCATACCTTGACAAATACACAAGGGATTTTTCAGAGATTTTTCAAGGTTTTTCCATCACTTACGGTCATACCACCCTGAAAAAGCCTGATCCCGTCTGATCTCGGAAGCAATCCAGGGTTGGGCCTGGTCAGTACCTGTATCGGAGACCTCTTGGGAATACCAGGTGCTGTAAGATTTTTCACTAATTTGTTATAAAATACAGTTTTTTTTTTCACTTCACCACATCTTTGAACAGCTTCGTCATTGAATAATTTTAAAGCCAGGTGTTCCACACGAACTGCACACACTTGTTGGTAATAAACCTCCTTTGATTTTTCCCTAGCAATAATGTCTCAGTGCTGGCATTTTAGAGACAAGAAATGGGGTGGGAGCCGATTGTTACTCGAAAAAAGAGCAACAGTGATGAAGACAACTGTTTAACTTAGCCTTTTACCTCCATATGCAAGAATCTAGTCTTTGCAGTGGGCGACACAATCATACTTTGACAAATACACAAGGGATTTTTCAGAGATTTTTCAAGGTTTTTCCATCGCTTACAGCCATACCACCCTGAAAATGTCCTATCCCATCTGAACTTGGAATCAATCCAGGGTTGGGCCTGGTCAGTACCTGTATGGGAGACCTCTTGGGAATACCAGGTGCTGTAAGCTTTTTCACTAATTTGTTACAAAATACAGTTTTTTTCACTTCACCACAGCTTTGAACAGCTTCGTCATTGAATAATTTTAAAGCCAGGTGTTCCACACGAACTGCACACACTTGTTGGTAATAAACCTCCTTTGATTTGTCCCTAGCAATAATAACTCAGTGCTGGCATTTTAGAGACAAGAAATGGGGTGGGAGCCAATTGTTAGAGTCTAAAGAAGAGCAACATTGATGAAGACAACTGTTTAACTTAGCCTTTTACCTCCATATGCAAGAATCTGGTCTTTGCAGTGGGCGACACAATCATACTTTGACAAATACGCAAGGGATTTTTCAGAGATTTTTCAAGGTCTTTGCTTCCCTTACAGCCATACCACCCTGAAAAAGCCCGATCCCGTCTGATCTTGGAAGCAATCCAGGGTTGGGCCTGGTCAGGACCTGAATGGTATACCTCTTGGGAATACCAGGTGCTGTAAGCTTTTTCACTGATTTGTTATAAAATACAGTTTTTTTCACTTCACCACATCTTTGAACAGCTTCGTCATTGAATAATTTTAAAGCCAGGTGTTCCACACGAACTGCACACACTTGTTGGTAATAAACCTCCTTTGATTTGTCCCTAGCAATAATGTCTCAGTGCTGGCATTTTAGAGACAAGAAATGTGGTGGGAGCCAATTGTTAGAGTCTAAAGAAGAGCAACATGATGAAGACAACTGTTTAACTTAGCCTTTTACCTCCATATGCAAGAATCTAGTCGTTGCAGTGGGCGACACAATCATACCTTGACAAATACACAAGGGATTTTTCAGAGATTTTTCAAGGAATTTCCCTCGCTTACGGCCATACCACCCTGAAAAAGCCCGATCCCGTCTGATCTCTGAAGCTATCCAGGGTTGGGCCTTGTCAGTACCTGTATGGGAGACCTCTTGGGAATACCAGGTGCTGTAAGCTTTTTCACTAATTTGTTATAAAATACAGTTTTTTTTTTCACTTCACCACATCTTTGAACAGCTTCGTCATTGAATAATTTTAAAGCCAGGTGTTCCACACGAACTGCACACACTTGGTGGTAATAAACCTCCTTTGATTTGTCCCTAGCAATAATGTCTCAGTGCTGGCATTTTAGAGACAAGAAATGGGGTGGGAGCCGATTGTTACTCGAAAAAAGAGCAACAGTGATGAAGACAACTGTTTAACTTAGCCTTTTGCCTCCATATGCAAGAATCTGGTCTTTGCAGTGGGAAACACAATCATACCTTGACAAATACACAAGGGATTTTTCAGAGATTTTTCAAGGTTTTTCCTTCCCTTACGGCCATACCACCCTGAAAAAGCCCAATCCCGTCTAAACTTGGAAGCAATCCAGGATTGGGCCTGGTCAGTACCTGTATGGGAGACCTCTTGGGAATACCAGGTGCTGTAAGCTTTTTCACTAATTTGTTTTAAATACAGTTTTTTTCACTTCACCACAGCTTTGAACAGCTTCGTCATTGAATAATTTTAAAGCCAGGTGTTCCACACGAACTGCACACACTTGTTGGTAATAAACGTCCTTTGATTTGTCCCTAGCAATAATGTCTCAGTGCTGGCACTTTAGAGACAAGAAATGGGGTGGGAGCCAATTGTTAGAGTCTAAAGAAGAGCAACAGTGATGAAGACAACTGTTTAACTTAGCCTTTTACCTCCATATGCAAGAATCTGGTCTTTGCAGTGGGCGACACAATCATACCTTGACAAATACACAAGGGATTTTTCAGAGATTTTTCAAAGTTTTTCCTTCGCTTACGGCCATACCACCCTGAAAAAGCCCGATCCCGTCTGATCCCGGAAGCAATCCAGGATTGGGCCTGGTCAGTACCTGTATGGGAGACCTCTCGGGAATTCCAGGTGCTGTAAGCTTTTTCACTAATTTGTTATAAAATACAGTTTTTTTCACTTCACCACATCTTTGAACAGTTTCGTCATTGAATAATTTTAAAGCCAGGTGTTCCACACGAACTGCACACACTTGTTGGTAATAAACCTCCTTTGATTTGTCCCTAGCAATAATGTCTCAGTGCTGGCATTTTAGAGACAAGAAATGGGGTGGGAGCCAATTGTTAAGAGTCTAAAGAAGAGCAACATTGATGAAGACAACTGTTTAACTTAGCCTTTTACCTCCATATGCAAGAATCTGGTCTTTGCAGTGGGCGACACAATCATACTTTGACAAATACACAAGGGATTTTTCAGAGATTTTTCAAGGTTTTTCCATCGCTTACGGCCATACCACCCTGAAAAATCCTGACCCTGTCTGATCTCGGAATCAATCCAGGGTTGGGCCTGTTCAGTACCTGTATGGGAGACCTCTTGGGAATACCAGGTGCTGTAAGCTTTTTCACTAATTTGTTATAAAATATAGTTTTTTTTTCACATCAGCACATCTCGTTGTTGAATAATTTTAAAGCCAGGTGTTCCACACAACCTGCACACACTTGTTTGTAATAAACTTCCTTTGATTTGTCCCTAGCAGTAATGTCTCAAGGCAGGCATTTTAGAGACAAGAAATGGGGTGGGAGCCGATTGTTACTCTAAAGAAGAGCAACAATGATGAAAACAACTGTTTAACTTAGCCTTTTACCTCCATATGCAAGAATCTGGTCTTTGCAGTGGGAAACACAATCATACCTTGACAAATACACAAGGGATTTTTCAGAGATTTTTCAAGGTATTTCCTTCCCTTACGGCCATACCACCCTAAAAAAGCCCGATCCCGTCTAAACTTGGAAGCAATCCAGGATTGGGCCTGGTCAGTACCTGTATGGGAGACCTCTTGGGAATACCAGGTGCTGTAAGCTTTTTCACTAATTTGTTTTAAATACAGTTTTTTTCACTTCACCACAGCTTTGAACAGCTTCGTCATTGAATAATTTTAAAGCCAGGTGTTCCACACGAACTGCACACACTTGTTGGTAATAAACCTCCTTTGATTTGTCCCTAGCAATAATGTCTCAGTGCTGGCATTTTAGAGACAAGAAATGGGGTGGGAGCCAATTGTTAAGAGTCTAAAGAAGAGCAACATTGATGAAGACAACTGTTTAACTTAGCCTTTTACCTCCATATGCAAGAATCTGGTCTTTGCAGTGGGCGACACAATCATACTTTGACAAATACACAAGGGATTTTTCAGAGATTTTTCAAGGTTTTTCCATCGCTTACGGCCATACCACCCTGAAAAATCCTGACCCTGTCTGATCTCGGAATCAATCCAGGGTTGGGTCTGGTCAGTACCTGTATGGGAGACCTCTTGGGAATACCAGGTGCTGTAAGCTTTTTCACTAATTTGTTATAAAATACAGTTTTTTTTCACATCAGCACATCTTGTTGTTGAATAATTTTAAAGCCAGGTGTTCCACACAACCTGCACACACTTGTTTGTAATAAACTTCCTTTGATTTGTCCCTAGCAGTAATTTCTCAAGGCAGGCATTTTAGAGACAAGAAATGGGGTGGGAGCCGATTGTTACTCTAAAGAAGAGCAACAATGATGAAAACAACTGTTTAACTTAGCCTTTTACCTCCATATGCAAGAATCTGGTCTTTGCAGTTGGCGACACAATCATACTTTGACAAATACACAAAGGATTTTTCAGGGATTTTTCAAGGACTTTCCTTTGCTTACGGCCATACCACCCTGAAAAAGCCCGATCAAGTTTGATCTCAGAAGCAATCCAGGATTGGGCCTGGTCAGTACCTGTATGGAAGACCTCTTGGGAATACCAGGTGCTGTAAGCTTTTTCACTAATTTGTTATAAAATACAGTTTTTTTCAGATCAGCACATCTTTGAACAGCTTCGTTATTGAATAATTTTAAAGCCAGGTGTTCCACACAAACTGCACACACTTGTTTCTAATAAACCTCCTTTGATTTGTCCCTAGCAATAATGTTTCAGTGCTGGCATTTTAGAGATAAGAAATGGGGTGGGAGCCGATTGTTACTCTAAAGAAGAGAAACAGTGATGAAGACAACTGTTTAACTTAGCTTTTACCTCCATATGCAAGAATCTAGTCTTTCCAGTTGGCGACACAATCGTACTTTGACAAATATACAAGGGATTTTCCGAGGACTTTCCTTTGCTTACGGCCATACCACCCTGAAAAAGCTCAGTCCCGTCTGATCTCGGAAGCAATCCAGGGTTGAGCCTGGTCAGTACCTGTATGGGAGACCTCTTGGGAATACCAGGAGCTGTAAGCTTATTCACTAATTTGTTATAAAATACAGTTTTTTTTAGATGATGTGTTTCAGAATGTGGGGAATGAGTTTGGTAAGGCTGTATTTGCAGATGATGGAGCAATATGGAAGAAAGGGAAAAATATCCAATATGTGCAAAAGAAAATTCAGGAAGCAATTAAAATGGTGGAAAACTGGTCATATGAATGGGGTTTCAAATTTTCAGTGGAAAAAACTAAAAGTATGGTGTTTACAATAGACAAGAAAGTAATGGAGAATTTAACATTGTATGGAAAAGAGTTGGAGCAAGTAGATAAGTTTAAATATTTAGGAGTAATATTTGATAAAAAGTTAATATGGAAGGATAATATAAATGAAATAGAGGAAAGATGCAAAAAATTAATAAATATAATGAGATGTGTGAGAGGATATGAGTGGGGGGCTAGTGCTCAGGCATTAAAATACATGTACAGTGCAATGATACGATCAGTGATAGATTATGGGAGTATAGTTTATAGTTCAGCATCTAAAACATTAATGAAAAGGATTGAAATCATGCAAAGTCAAGCATTAAGAGTGTGTTGTGGAGCAATAAAAACTACACCTATTGTGGATATACAGGTAGAAATGGGAGAGATACCAATGCAGCTTAGAATAAAACAGATAGCTTTAAATTATTGGGCAAGTATACAAGGGTGTGAAGACAACGAACACATGGCAAAAAGGGCACTGAGTCCGTGTTGGGAAAATGAGAAAATGAAGAAGGAATATGGTAGCTGGAAAGTGCAAGATTGGGCAAAAGATCCAAGATAAAGTACAAATTAAAAAGTTTTTATATACAGTTAATCCAAAATGGATATTTCCGGAAGTGTGTGTTGATTATAGTATTTATGATAAAATGAGAAGCAGTGGGGGAAAAGGAAATTGGGATAAAATTACAGAAGATAGATTAAAAAGCTGAGTCTTTTGTGCAAATCTTTACAGATGGATCAAAGGAACTGGTAGGGGGAAAAACCGGTTTTGCCTTTGTAATACATATAGGAGTACACAGTGGAGATGATAGCTATATTATTTAGTCTTCAATGGATGGAACAAAATAGAATTAAAAAAGGAATTATATACACTGATTCGTTATCTGTATTAGTGTCAGTTAAATTAATGTCTACCAAAAGTTGAACAGATATATTATATGAAATTTATGAGACCATATTTAGATTAAGGAAATTGGGTACAGAAGTTAAATTTTTATGGGTACCGGCACATAGAGGAGTAGAAGGAAATGAAATGGCGGATTCTTTTGCAAAAAAGGCAATAAGAGAGAGAGAAATAATAAATATTGCATATAGTGCCGCGGAAATTAAATCTATCATTAAAGCACATATAATGGAAGAGTGGCAAAGAATGTGGGAAAGGGAAGAGAAAGGAAGACATTTATTTCAGATACTAGGGAAAGTAGAAAATGGAAAAATATAAGAATGAATAGTAGAGATCAAAGAATAATATCAAGATTAAGAATGGGACATACTGGGCTTAATAATACAATGCATCTGATAGGGAAACATCCCACAGGTTTGTGTGGATGTGGGGTGGGGGGAGAAAAAGTGGAACATGTTTTATGTAACTGCACAAAATATGAGGAAAGTAGAGGACAGGGTAGAGCATGATTTTTTAAAAAGGGACATTGTTGACAGTTTATG
Source organism: Nothobranchius furzeri (assembly GCF_043380555.1). NCBI lineage: Eukaryota > Metazoa > Chordata > Actinopteri > Cyprinodontiformes > Nothobranchiidae > Nothobranchius > Nothobranchius furzeri. The sequence continues at coordinate 65,811,195 of NC_091742.1, forward strand.
TTTAAAATTTAATGGAAATGATGGTAGAATTTTGGTTGTGGATTTTTCCTTTCAGGAGGGAATGTTTCTTTTGATTTGTGTTTATGCACCAGTTTGTTATGTAGATAGGAAACTTTTCTTTATTCAGCTTGAACAATGGGTGACCAATAATACTATTCTGATTGGGGATTTCAATACAAAGTTGACACGGTTGGATATCATGGAGGGGACGACACTGAGGTGGGACTCTTCTAGGGATATTTTGAAACAGATTACGCTTAGGAAGGGTCTGATGGATATATGGAGGGCTGAAAATCCTTTAACCCATGTGTTCTCGAGAAGGGTTATATTACAGCAGGGGCTAAGGTAGAGTCGTATTGACTTATGCCTGGTGGGGAGTGAGGTGATGGCAAAAATCAGTAATTGCCATTACCGTTTTAAACATTATGGGGATCACGCTGCTTTAATTTGTGAACTGGGTGAGGGTGTGAGCATGAGGAGTGGTGGTACATGGATTTTGAATGGAAAAGTGTTGAGTGAACGAATGTATGAGGTGATGATGATGAAATTGCTGAATGGTAGTACGGCCTATGTTGATAATTTGGACTTATGTGAATGGTGGATTAATTTAAAAAGGATTATTAAGTTGAAGAGTAAAACGTTTGCTAAACAGCGGTGTTTTAAGGGCCGGTTACAGATCTGTAAGTTGGAACGTGACATGGAAAGAGTTGGTGTAGATGGAGAAGGATCTGGACAGGGATAAGTTGCTTTTTTTTTTTTTGCTTCGAAGGGGGAATTATCTAGAGTGGGGAGGGATGTATGGAAAGGTCAGATAATACGGAGTAAAGCACAGTATAACGTTGAAGGTGAGAAACCTACATCTTTCTTCCTTAACCTGGAAAAAGCGAAACAACAAAAGTTGTGTACTAGGGAGCTTATGAATGGTCAGGGTTTAATAGTGAGGGATTTTGTGGGGGTGGTGGAGATCATTGATCAGTTTTATAGAGAATTTTTCAAGATGGAAGTGATCGATAGGACTTGCCTTGACATTGCATTGGATAGTGTTACGTCTAAAGTATCTGGTGATGATAAAAGGATGTGTGACGTGGAGATTACGGTAGATGAGATTTTATATGCGATTGATGGGTTGTCGACAAAGAAGAGCCCTGGAATTGACGGTTTGACCCATGAATTTTACAAGGAATTCAAGTTTTTACTGGCCCCAGTCTTGTGCAATCTTTTTCGTTATATGCAAATGGAGGGGACTATGGGAAAGGATATGGCATTGGGACTGATTATTTTATTATATAAGAATAAGGGGAGCAAATTGCACCTACAGAATTATAGGCCGTTGACACTGTTGAACACTGATTATAAGATCCTTGCGAAGGTACTGGCGATCAGGCTGAAGCGTGTCATAGGTTCTGTAGTCTCAACTTCAGTCGGCTGCGGTTCCTGGTAGAAATATTGCATTCAGCACTGCTTCAATAAGGGATGTTATACACTTTCTGAGTGTGGCGGAAGGTGGGGGAGTGGTGTTGAATTTGGATATGGATAAGGCCTTTGACAGAGTGGACCATGGGTTGTTTTTTTTTCACTATTGGAGAAAATGGGATTTGGTAGTAGTTTTGTGGGTTGGGTTAAACTTTTATATGGGCATGCGTCAAGTTGCGTGAAGGTGAACGGGTTTGTGACAGATGAGTTTTCTTTGGACAGATCGGTTAGACAAGAATGTCTGCTCTCACCTTTGCTATATTCATTAGTTGCGGAGCCTTTTGGCTGTATGTTTAGGTCCAGGACCCGGATAGTGCCAATAACTGCACCAGGTGGAGCAATGAGTGTGATTCATCAATTTGCAGTTGACACAACAATTACTGTTAAGGACATGGAAGGCATAGATGAAGTGATGAAGGCTTTTGACCTGTATGGCAGGGCATCAGGGGCTAAGATTAATATAAAAAAATCGTGCATTATGCAGTTTGGTGATCAAAAGAACGTTCCATGTAAATTGGAGTTTGAGAGGAGAAATCAGAATATTCACATAATGGGAATAGTGTTTGGGGAGGATGCAGGTGAGGCGAGGGACTTGGCTTAGGGAAGTGTGATTAACAAGATAAGACAAATATTGGCTGTATGGAAGGGTAGGAGTTGAAACATCAAAGGCAGAGTGGTGGTTCTCAATGCTTTGGTGTTTTCTATAATGAATTATGTGATGAATATGTTGGACTTGCCAGTATGGACTGAGATAGAATTGATAAAAAATGGAGGAAATTTTTTTGTGGGGTGGAAAAGTGGAAATTGCTTATAATACATTGATTGCTGATTACGAGGAGGGAGGGCAACGATTGGTGCACATTAGGTCAAGATTGAAAGCAATGAGGGTCAAATATTTACAAAAGTATTTATTTGATAACAATTATGTTTGTGATTATTTTTAGGTATATTTTGATGAGGCTGACGGGGTGTGGTGATGATGGATTATTTATGGAATTGAGTGGTAAGAAGGATATGATGAAAGGCATGCCAGAATATTATTTGGAATTCTTTGAGGCATGGTCAGACTTTTTGAAACATTTAACATATGAGTGTAAAGATTTGAAACAGATTTATAATCAACCACTGTTTTTGAATAGGTTTTTAACAATTGATGGAAAATTTTGTTTTAGTAAATCATTCTTCCTGGCAGGCATTAAGCAGATTAAGGAATTGGTGAAGGAATACACGCCCGGTTTTATAAATGACGGTTTTCCGATTGAGCAGATGAGAGAGTATGATGAGGATTTAAGCATTGTTACTGTTCAGAATTATCTGGCATTGCTTAAGAGTTCATTGCAGAAGGATTGGTATGAGAAGATAATGTCTCGAAGTGTTTCTAAAAGGGCCTATAGCATGCCGCAGTTGAGTGTGCACCATGGTGATTTTGAGAAACTGTTCTGTCTTTTGAGGCTGAATGGGCAATTAATCCATTAATTAATTACAAGTTATTTGTGCAGGAAATTTGGAAACCTACAAGATGCAGAAAAATGGATAAACCTCCAACCTTCATATTGTCAGCAATAAATGCAGCAAAACTTAACTTTCATTACCAAAAAACCCATAAAAATTATTCTGTTAATCAGGAGAGCAGGAACAAGTCTTATTTCTGATTTTACATTTTTTATTTCAATTCAGACTATTTAGATTTTTGTGTTTTCATCACATTTAGCTTGTATTTTATTTAAAATAGCATCAGCTTTACAGGTTAGCTGTTCCTGCGTGCTCAAAAACTTATGTTACCAACCCTCTAAAAAAATTACCAAATCATTCACATGAAGTAGATTTGTTATTCATTATCTGGAAGGATTTGATTAGTTAAAAAAACTAAATATGTTTTGTTTAATTTGGTTTTCAGAATGTCACTTGTTTATTTACACACAAAAAATATTGATGTACTGAAATAAAGAGAAATCAACTTGTGAGTACAATGCATGTTAATAAAGTAAGTATAGCATTTTTAACATAAGCACATTCACACATGGAAAGTATCAATTATCATAAGAACTCATATGGCAGTAACTCTGCTGTACTTTCATTGTGTAAAAGTAGCTCACAGGCCAATAAGGGTTGGAGACCCCTGCAATATATTGTTCAGCCCTAGTGGATGTTTAGATGATTGTTTAAAGTTGACTTTAAGCTAAATTTCTTTCCACAGAGCTCACAAGCAAAGGGCTTCTCTCCTGTGTGGACTCTCATGTGTGTGTTTAAATTTGTCTTTACATTAAATCTTTGTCCACAGAGCTTACAAGCAAAGGGCTTCTGTCCTGTGTGGACTCTCATGTGTCTGTTTAAATTTGTCTTTACATTAAATCTTTGTCCACAGAGCTCACAAGCAAAGGGCTTCTGTCCTGTGTGGACTCTAACGTGTCTGTTTAAATGTGTCTTTTCACTAAATCTTTGTCCACAGAGCTCACAAGCAAAGGGCTTCTCTCCTGTGTGGACTCTCATGTGTGTGTTTAAATGTCCCTTTACACTAAATCTATTCCCACAGAGCTCACAAGCAAAGGGCTTATCTCCTGTGTGGACGCTCATGTGTTTGTTTAAAGTTGACTTTAAGCTAAATTTCTTTCCACAGAGCTCACAAGTAAAGGGCTTCTCTCCTGTGTGGACTCTCATGTGTGTGTTTAAACTTCCCTTTTGGCTAAATGTTTTTCCACAGAGCTCACAGGTGAAAGGCTTCTGTCCTGTGTGGACACTCGTGTGTCTGTTTAAAGTTGACTTTAAGCTAAATTTCTTTCCACAGAGCTCACAAGCAAAAGGCCTCTCTCCAGTGTGGACTCTCATGTGACTGTTTAAAAGTGTCCTATGACTAAAGGATTTGTTGACAGTCCTAACATCTGACTCAGAACACCTGTTCTCATTCCAGTCATTGTCTCTGTCTCCAGTTTCAGACCCAGAGTCTGACAGCTCAGAGTCAAGAGTTGCATCATCATCATCATCATCATCATCATCATCATCATCATCATCATCTCCAACGTCAGTCTCTGAAGAATCAGGAGTCAGTTCATGAGGGTTCAGATCTGGGTTCCGGCTAGTTTCTAGTCCACCAGTTTCTGCTGTCGTCTGGTCAGCTGAGCCGCTGGTTGAAACATCTCTGTCTTCTATTTGCTTCTGATGAAGCTGTGAGAACAGAGGCTTCTCTTCATCTTCCTCACTCTTTATAGAAGCAACAGTGACTGGAAACCTGGCAGCATCAGTCTCCTCCTTCATATGGAGATGTGCCCCTTCCATACTGTGCCAGAGTTTCTCCTGTTCCTCCTTTATGTGGAGAAAATCTAAGTCCTGCTGGTTGACACCAGCGCTATGTTCTTCTAGAGCTTCTTCTTTAACCAGCACCACCTGTTGAAAAGCTGTAGGAAACACAGAAACGCATGATGTGAATTACCGACAGCTGTAACTGAGTTTTCAAACACATAACAGGAGCCCTGACAAACAGCCAAGTAAAAGACGCATAATAACACCTATTATAAAAAGAAATTTTTTCCCAGCACACTGGACCAAGACATGAAAAATTCAGTGAGCTGAAGACTGACTAGAAAGTTTGCCCTCCAACCAAAAGCTTAGAGCGAAACACCATTTCACTCCCATCAGAACTAATCGTTTCTCCGGATTTGCTGGTTCTGAACATACTTCACACACACACACCATCCTCAGTCTTACTCCACCTTAGTTCATCATCACATAGTGTTTAAAGTTAGTCTTGTTTAATTTGTTTAGAAATAAGTCTTTTAACTTTTTAAACCTGACTCTCTCTCTTTCTTGGAGTTGATACAAAGTCTTGCTCAATCCCTGCAATAAAAAGATCCGATCTTCTGGTTAAATTTACTCAAAGATCCATTAAGGTGATATTTCATATTTTATGATATTTCACATTCTATGGTTTCTAATTAAATGTAAGAACATCTTCTCTACGTGTGTGTGTGTGTGTGTGTGTGTGTGTGTGTGTGTGTGTGTGTGTGTGTGTGTGTTACATCTGCTGTGAGGACACATTTTTCACCTCTAACATGGGGACGTTTAAAAATTGTGAGGACATTTGCTAGGTTATCACAGTGAATGAAAACCTAATTTGGTTTTAGAGGTATGGTGTGAATTAACTTTTAGTTGAGGTTAGAGTTGGGAATACAGCAACAGTAGTTACTTAACCAGACTGGTAATGGAGAGAACTGGGAAATGGCCTGCCATTACCCTGGCCCACTCAGTGATTGCCATCAGTCATGACATGCTTCATGTCTAAATGAGCAATCCGTCATGTGAATAATCGGGCCTGTATTGGCGCTTTCACATCTGGGCAAGCATGGATCGGACTGTGTGGCATTTGTCCCAGTCCTGCACCAGTAGGTTTTGTTCACACTCACTTCTCATGAACAGGGAAATCTCCTAGCTAGTGGGCTGGGGCAAATAAAGCACAGAGAAAGTCAGCGGTGACTCCCTTAAACAATGGCTGCGCAGCTTAAATCTCTTTTTGTGTTTCTGTGTGTGTAATCCTCACAGCAGTGAGGAGCGACGCCGCTTCAGTCAGAGGCGACATTGACTAAACAGTATCCATGATAATGAATTGTGCATGCAAGAAGGTCCCGCTGCTTGGTTCAATCCGCCAATCGAAGGCTCCCACTAACGGTAGGCGTGTTTTTGAACCGGCCAATCAGCTGGTAATGGGTGTGTTGGACCTGTTCAGTCCAAAGCAGACCTCCTTGGTATGTGGGCCGAAAAACCGACTGGTTTAGTGCAGAAAATTACAAGACTACCTAGAAATGGACACTTTAAAAGCTACCCAGTCTGGTCCATGCTGGCCCAGATGAGAAAGCACCATAAGTGACCATTTTGGAAGAACCAGTTTAAGGTGGTGTTTTAGGGCCAGTTGAGTTAACACGAAGTGTACATTGAGCAATGATGAGTATGCAGGGTGGGTTTGAGTGAGTAAGAAGAAACAATGGCTGCCGGGATTTGATAATCTGATCATCATCACCTGACACCACTTCTAATTTGACCTTTCATCATACTGGGAATTTTTTTTCTAGGGTACAATGCGTACCTGTAAATTTTCCTGGTATTTATTAGTCCAAGTCTCTGAGATTTCTGAAAAACATATCTGTGTTCAGAAAAGAACCAAATAATGGAATTGGATAACAAACACAGATATTATTTAACAAAGATGTTCAAAGCCTTTTCTCCACCCGCAGCACAGTCAGAGCCGCTTGAATAGAATAGAATAGAATAGAATAGAATAGACTATTATTCCCACAGTGGGGAAAATCACTCCTTAAAATAAAACATACACGAGGAGAAAAAGAAGCAGAAAAATAAGCTATTGTTGTAACCTTCTATCACTAAAATCAACAAATAAAATAAAAACTTGGGTTTCCAGAAATATGCATCATAAAGGACACTGACATACTAATGTACATCAGTGCACAAGTATTGAACACATTCTGAATATTGCATTGATGTCATTGTGTAACAGAGCCATTATACACATTTACTGCAGAGGGGATGAATGAATAAAAAAAAAAAGTTTATTAAATTTATGTTTGTAATATGAAATGCACCCTCTACATACTCAAAATTTCCCTCTGCTCTGAAATGAGATGAAATTAAAACATCAATATTTAAATTCTAATGATCTGGCTGCATGACGAGCTCCCGCTTGGGCCACCTCTCCGATGCTTTTGACCGTTAAGGGTGCTGTAGATCACGTGCGTGGTTAGCGCTGTAGAAGGACATCGTGTTGTCATCACGTTTAAACATTTGATATATTTTACGATGAAAAGAACACCCAACCCGTTGGGATCAGCATTCCGAAAGCAAAGGAAGGAGGAAGAAAAAACACGGGCCCAAAGCAGAGGTATGCAGACTTTATAAATTTAGCAAAGGAACTTTTTGCGTTAGCTTTGTAGCTAACTGCCTCTCCTGCAACGCACAGTCCATGGACGGACCCTCGCTAGCTGTTTACATACACAATACCCTCGCTACCTGTTTACATACACAATACAGTATATGTAACTTAAACCAATTAATTTTACTTTTGAATCGTCGTGTCCAGATGCAATGAGACAATATCTGCAGCCACGACAGGCACCTGTTGACACCACGGGGGCGGGACTGTCTTCTACACCTGTTGAGCCTCACTGTGAAGATGAAGAATGTAAGATTTTTTTCTGGTTTTTGGAGTATGATTGCAGGCTTTTTATGAACTTTGTTTCAAGTTTTAAGAAGGCATACAATATGAATTTAATATTCGTATATCAGAAGAACGTGTGGGTGTAACAAATTTTCAATTTGTCTGGCACATCGGGAGGGAGGCGCCGCAGCGGGGACCGCCCTGCTGCCGCCGGGTACGGCGGGGAGTGAGAACTGCCAATCGCACTGCCTCAACAAAGCATGACATCTTATGCCCGTCTCTTTCTTGTTTACGCTGCAGCATCTTCTATCCAGGCATCAAGCAGCAGCAGCACATCATAGATCTGCCACATCTGCAGATGAACTTAAAACACCTGAGTTTCCCAGCATGTTCTCTGCATGCTATAATTCTAGGCAAAGGGGTGTAGCTATTTTAATACACAAAAACATCAGTTTCACAGTATTGGATACAATTTCAGATCCAGAGGGTAGATTTATAATGTTAAAAATATCTCTAGAGAACCAAAGCTTATTTATCGTCAGCATATACTGTCCAAATATTGATGACCCTCCATTCTTTCATAATTTTTTCTCTATGCTCTCCGAACACTTGGACTGTCCACTTAACTTGGAGGTGATTAAAATTTTTGGATGGACACTTTAATAGACAGGCTCAGTACAGTTGGGACTCAGCGCAATTGGCAATCCACTAACATAGTCAAACAGTACATGAGTGTCTTATGTGTGTTCTTGCTGTGTCTTGTTTCTAATTCCATGCTATCGTTCTTTTTTAAAACACAGAAACGGTTTCGTTACCTGTTTTTTCGCTACGTTTCGCCTGTGGCTGCAGACTTCCTCAGGCTGACTCTGATGGTGGCGCGTCACTTCCTTTTCCGTTTATCTGCGGGCAGCAGAGGACATTGTCGCCCTCTGCTGCCAGCTCGTGACGCGCCACCATCAGCGTCAGCCTGAGGAAGTCTGCAGCTGCAGGCGAAACGTAGCGAAAAAACAGGTAACGAAACCGTTTCTGTGTTTTAAAAAAGAACGATAGCATGGAAGTACATAAGTGACTATGGGCTTTGTGATGCATGGCGATCTCTTCATCCTAACCGTAGAGAGTATACTTTTTTCTCACACGTCCATCACTCTCATTCACGTTTGGATTATTTTCTAGTCAGCAGCTCATTGTTGGCTGACATTTCAGACACTGAGATACACCCCATAGCTGTCAGCGACCATGCTCTGGTTTCTTTAACTCTGGTAAACAAGAAGACAATCCCACCAAAAAAAATGGAGGTTTAATACATCATTGCTTAAAGATGAAGGTTTCATTGATTTTTTTTTAAAGGAGTGGGATTTATATTTAGAACATAATGACTTGCCTGGAACATCAGCATCTATTCTCTGGGAGGCAGGAAAGGCAGTGATGAGAGGTAAAATAATCTCTTTCTCATCACATAAGAAAAAAACAGAAATCAAACGTATTCAGGAGTTAAAAGAAATAAAGTCTTAAGAGGCATCCACAGAAGAAGAGTTACTGAGCAAATTACGTAAAGCTAAATTAGAACTTCTTGGAATTATTGACAATAAGACACAATTTTTAGCACAAAGACTATGAATAGAAAACTTTGAACATAGTAATAAATCAGGTAAATTCTTAGCTAGCCAGTTAAAAATTAATAAAGAGAAAACTACCATATCTGCTGTTAAAGACTAAAACGGGAATATAGTTTATGACCCTGAAAGCACAAACAACACTTTCAGAGACTTTTACCAAACTTTGTACTCACCACAGACAAACCCATCAGATAACGAGATCAATGAGTTCCTTGACAGGATAACACTTCCTAAATTATCAGACAGCCAAGTTACAGTCCTGGACTCGCCACTAACATCAGCTGAGCTCCAGGAAGCCCTTAAATCCATGACTAATAGGAAAGCTCCAGGTCCAGACGGTCTTCCAGCAGAGTTCTACAAAGAATTCTGGATCATTCTGGCTCCAACATTTTTCAGAATGGTGAGGGAAATCGAAGAGAGCAGCAGATTACAGCCAAACATGAATTCAGCCAATATCAGTCTCTTGTTAAAACCAGGCAAAGACCCTGCATTTCCTACCAGCTATCGCCCAATTTCTCTAATTAATGTTGATCTAAAAATTATTTGTAAAGCCCTGGCAAAAAGATTATAGAAGGTAACCCCCTTCATAATACACCCTGACCAAACTGGTTTCATTAAGGGTAAACAGTCATCCACAAACTCGCGTAGATTACTTAATCTGATAGATTTCTCGTACAGTAGAAACATAGAAAGTAGTATATTATCTCTAGATGCAGAAAAGGATTTTGATAGAGTTAACTGGAAGTTCTTATTTGCAACTTTACATAAATTTGGTTTTGGGAACTTCTTCATAAACTGGCTACAAACATTATACAGTTCACCAACAGCACGTGTCAGGACAAACAACCAAATATCAGCTAGCTTCTGTCTTCAGAGGGAGACCAGGCAGGGATGCCCACTCTCTCCCCCTCACTGTTTGCTATTTTATCGAACCACTAGCAGCAGCAATTAGGCAAACAACAGAAATTAAAGAGATAGAGTGTAAGAAAATAGAACATAAGATCAGTCTTTATGCAGATGATGTTTTACTCTTTCTCCAGAATTCTCAATCCTCTCTCCCATTCAATAGAACTGATAAACTCTTTTTCAAGAGTTTCAGATTACTCTATAAACTGGTTAAAATCCACAGTTCTACCAATTAATTTCTCTTTTGTCAATTTGCTTAATACATAACTGGAGTCAGGGAATATCACATACCTGGGAATTAATGTCTCTCCCAAGCTGGCAGATCTAACCAAACTAAACTATATCCCACTTTTAGAGAAAGTGGAAGATGATCTTGCAAGATGGAAATCCTTACCGATATCACTCATGGGGAGGGTTGCTACAATTAAGATGATGGTCTTACCCAGAATAAATTACTTATTCTCAGATTATCCCAAACAAACCACCAGCTGACTGGTTTAAATGTCTGGACTCCTCAATTACTAAATTTCTTTGGCAGGACAAACCTCCACAAATTAGCTTAAAAACGCTTCAGAAGACCAAATACAGAGGAGGACTGGATTTACCCAACTTTTATTATTATTTCTTAGCCAACAGGCTGCAATAAATACAAAGATGGTTACAAGATAACCCACTAGATGAGTCCTGGTTAGATATAGAACAGACACTTTGCAATACGATAGAGCTTTCAGACTTACCATTTATTAGCTCAAGCATAAGAAAACATGAAAGCTTCAAAAGTATTAGTATCAGCACCTCTCTGACAGCATGGTGGGAGTATCTAAAAATGACAGAGTCTTCACTAGTACCATGCAGACGCACACCTATCTGGAATAATCCTGATATTTTGCAAAATAACCAAATGATGAACCTTCCGGACTGGAAAAATAAAGGAATCCTGTACCTGGAACATATATATGAAGGCTTGGACTTCATCCCATTTAATCGAATAGTCTCCCAATTTGGAATGGATAAGAATAGCTTTTTAGAATATCACCAAATTAAATCTGTAGTCAAACAAAAACTTAAGCTCAATAAAATAGAATTACAAACAACACCATGGGTATTTGACTTCTATAATCTCAAACCCCCCAAACTACTGTCTAAAGTAGGGCTGGGCGATATGGCAAAAATAGAATATCACGATTTTTCCAATATTTTATCACGATTTCGATTTTATCACGATTTTTTTATCCATGAATAGCATAACTTCAATTGCGTATTAAAGAAGAGAAACACTGAATAAATAAACATTTATTCATATTAGGGATAATCAACACAGTGCTAACGCACTTATATTTTAAACTCACACCAGAGATGATAAAAGCCCTGAGAGAAACAATTACAAAAATCAGTTTCTCGTTTTTCAAGTAACTTAACATAAATTAAAATCGTAAACATATTTAAAGTGCAAACATGTCAATTGCAAACGTATTGTGCAAACATTAACTTGTTCAAAATAATATGTAGCTCCCAGTTGCTCATGTAGTGGATAGTTAAGCTCAAATATGGCTCTGATGTGCGGCTGGACCAGAGATCGCTTGTGGTAGCAAAAAACTACACATTCTGAATATTTTCTGCAACAAGTCTCTAAATAAAGTAAAATTTTCCAGTGCAGATTGGAGACAACCCATAGAAGCACTGATTTGATCTCATTTCAGAGAAAAATAGAACAGGTTAGATGCACCTAATAAATAAATTTACTAACAAACTCCGGAATCTTTCTTTGCTTCACTGTTCTGGTGCTGAGAATATCACTAATGCGGATGAAAGGAGATACACAGATGAATTATTTGGAGATTTATTATTTGGAGACTACATTTACTGCAGCTGGCAGAGGCAGAGATTGTTTCTATTGATACACGGAATTTACAGAATCATTTTAAATTGTAATAGGGGAAGACTGCAGGAGGGAGCGGTAAAATACAGGGGGTCCCCAGCAAAAACAAGAAACTTTACGAGTCTGATGAAACCCGCTGGTTTTCCATCAGGCAGTCACGGGGCAGCTCCAACGACCCAGTGACCGAGCTCAGTCAGGCGACGTCGTACTCTGCTTAAGAAGCTGTGTTATTTTCCTGCTTCAGAAGAAGCGTCCAACGTGTTTTTACGCTTTCTCCGAGACATGTCACGTCGCTAAGTTGTTAGCGCCGCGCGCTAAGGAAACCCTGCGTTCCTCTTCGGAACGAAAACCTCGTTGTCGCTCTCAGCCGCGGCCGAAGCCATGTTTGTTCACACACAGGTGAAAACAAGCGGGGCACTAATATATTACTGTGACTCACTCGGATTGGTTAAGGGTCAAACAAAGGCATGTCATTCGCCTGAGGTAAGTTCCCTTTTCATTCAGAGGCAGAAATTCAACAGCAGAGCTGTGAATCGTGATAAAAAGGTCTCTCAAAAATGAGAGACCGTCAGATGTGTAGATCGTAAAACGGTCTAAAATCGATATATCGCCCAGCCCTAGTCTAAAGTATATAAGACACTGTCCAAACAGACGATAAAATTGCAATCCCTATTGAAACATGGGAGGTGGATCTATCAGTTAGCTTTGACCAGAACTTCTGGTCCCAAACTTGTTTATAAACTTTTAAAAGGATCAGACACCCCAATTTACAATTAATTCAGTACAAAATTCTACACAGAGTACACTATACAGGTCATCGGATGTTCAAGATGGGGTTTGTGTCGTCTGACACCTGTACACACTGCACAAACAACATTCCTGACAAATACATTCACGCACTGTGGTCCTGTCCACCTGTCCAGGAATTTTGGGGTAGAGTATGTGAAGATCTGTCAAAATGTCTGAAATGTCATATCCCAACTCCCCCTCTCTTTGTGGGGGGTGGAGGGTCTGAGTTTGGAGTATCCGGATGTTCCCTGGAGGTGGGTTCACTGGGGGTGTCTGGGACTGGGGGGCCGTTGCCCCCCCTCTGGAGGTGCTTGGGTTGCCTCTGGGGTGGACTACTGGGGGTTGTGAGTGGGGCCCCTTGGAGGTCTTGGCGGCGGCCAGGGGTCACTGCCTGGCAGCTGCATTGTCCCTGGGCAGGTCTGCGTGGGGGCCTGGGGGCTCGGGGTTTGGGGGTGGCCGGCCCCGTGTGGGGATCTGGCCGGGGTCTTGGGGGTCGGGTCCTGACATGTATGCTGCCGGGAAGAAGGCAGGAACATGCAGCAGTGCCTGGCCCGGGTTCAGGGGCCTCGGGTAGACCTTGGCTCCTCTGCTGTCCCATCATAGGGGAGGGGGAGGTCCAGGAGGGGGAGGACCCAACCTTACCTGGATGTCCTATGTCTTATATATTCTGGAAGTTGTGCAAATGCAGGGATGGGCATAGATATTCTGTTGGGGTGGGGCTGGGTCGGTGCCCTCTGACTCCGTGAGGCTCTGCAATGCTGCTGCTTTGGGCCCAGGCAGGACGGGCTGGGGTCTCCATGCCCTGGGTGGCAATTTGACAACATAGGTGCCTATTGGGGCCAGTGGGGGAGCTGGCTCCCTGGAGGGCTATGCCCAACCAGCCATTCATCCCCATCCCCGCATATTTTTCTCCTCCTGCTCCCTCACATCATCACATAAACATGCACATAGGACCTTGGGGGGTGGACAAGTCAGGGAGTGCGGGTATGGACCCCATTTCTGCATTCCTGTGGCAACCTGCCCCCCAATTTTGTTTGCACCTTAAACACTTCCACCAACGACATTCCACGCAAATACACACTTAGGGCCTTGGGATTGAGCACATTCAACGGCAGTTGGCAGGGGGATTTCTCAGCCTCATCCCGAGTGCCGGTGCCCACTTCCAATATTAAACTGTACTTAGACACCGAGGGCTGTGGGTGCACGTGGGGTGGTGCAGTGGCATCAGCTGGCATAGGCCAGACAATGCCTGCACTGCCCGCTCACCACAGCCATGGAATACACCTCATCAACACACACTAACACTATATTGGAGCAGGCGGAGGGAGACTAGGGGTCTTAGCACATCTCTGTTGTTGCTTGGCTTCCTGGGGCTGGAGGCTAGGAGGGAGATCTGGCCGTCTGGTTGGGGTTTGGGGTGGTGGGTTGCTGTGCTCAGCGTTGGGCGGGGGAGCCTGCTCATCAGCACCCCCAGCAGAAAGGGTCAAACTCTGGTAACCGGTGATGGTTGTACCCAATGTGCAGCAGTACCGGGACCAGAGTGAACAGGGTGTGTATGTGGAGCATAAGTGGGTGTCCGGCGTGCATTTTTGTAAGTCTTTGGTTGTATGTGCATGTGTGAGCATGAGGGAGGGAGTGTGTGAACATGTTGTAGGGATCAAAGGAACAGCGCTAGGCTGGTTTAAATCCTACCTGTCTGATATATGGAACTAGGATTGGGACAATATTCAGCGTAACTTATACAATATTCAGCGTAACTTGTACCAAGTTTTGTAACTCCGAACATGTTTCATCACATGTAACTTTGGATTCGTAACTTGTAACTTTGGATTCGTAACTTGTAATTCTCAATTCGTACTTGTATTCTTGTTTTGTAACAGGAACATTGTATTTTGTACATGTATTTTTTATTTTGTAAAATCAAACATTCATTCAGAAACATGAAACTTTCGTTTTGTAACTAGCAGACTTCCAAATTGAAAAAAATCAAGGTACAAGTTTGAAATCAAAACTCTCAGAACACACATTTCATTCTACAGGTACAAACCAAAATCCTACAGTGTTACAGATTTTTTTGTCTTGATTCTAGCGTCAGTGGGAGGAACTTGGGTGGAACCAATGAGAGCACGAGTCTTGGCTACCAATCACGTTTCTCAAATTCCTGTCCAATCATTGGGAGAGGAGGGCAGGGTTTTGTCAGAGCTGTAGAGAGTTACGACACTCCATCCAATAGACTCCTATGGAATGGGGAAGTCACGTGGTTCATGTAGTTTCGAATAGTTCCAAACAGCCCCGCTGCTGCTTTGACTGCAGCTCATTTTCGGTGTTTCGGAAGGATTTTCTCCGGTAAGTTGATGAAAAGTCATCATTTTGTTGCATTGTGAAGCGTTAGCTAACCGCTTCGTTGTCTCCTCACAGAACAAGGATATCCCAGCATGCTTTGCACGCCGGCTGTAGATTTTCAACAGGCAGAGAAAATGGGGAGAGCTACGAAGTTTTAAACGTAAGTTTGTTAAAAACTAGCCGTAGAAATCTAAAAAGCTTAAAGCGGTTCAGTTTATAGACATTTTTCGTTTGTATATTTGTTCTTTAAATTATATTTTAGGCATAAATCAGCCAGAACGAGTTTATATCGCGGGTCCCAGTTATTCCCGTGCGTGTGTGTGTGTGTGTGTGTGGGGGGGGGGGGGGGGGGGGGGAATTAAACTTGTTATTTGTTTTAAGGACAACGGAGCAAAGAAGCGTTTTTATTAAGCTTAGAGGTGAAGGGTGAAGCTGTTTACGCACAACAGAAGTTCTTCTGTGAAATGTAGTTTTACATTCGGGGATTTACACAGCTGACACGTTATAATGAAGTAAAAAGTTTGTGTGAAGAATATAATTTTTATCTTCTCATGTGGATAAATGTAAAAATGTGTTTATTGCCTTTTTGTCACCTGTGGTCTCTGATTTTCTCTGTAGGACTGCAGGTGTCCAGGGTCAGGAGAGTCTTTACCTGGTTGTCATCCTGGGAGAGAAGCCTTCTACTGTCATCGTGTTAATGTTATTTAGCAGTTTGATGTTTGAACACATTTATTAAAACAAATACTAACTGATAACTCTTTCTGGTCATTGATTTTATCACCAATTTTATTATTACAGATGTTTTTGAACATGTTACATGAACAGAAAATGAAAAGACAAGATTATTTATAATAGGTTAAACTTATTTACAGATCAAAACCAGTATGGACCAGTTTTGTACGGTTAAAGCAGGATTAACCTGAGTGACTCTTCCTGGATCATTTATTTAAACTGAGTGAGCAGGAAGTCTTTAACAGTGCAGCTGGATCTGCTGCAGGAGGATCCAGGCGTGGATGGAGGGCTGGAGCAGACCGGTGGCTGGACCTTTCTGGCCAGAGGAACATCATACAGGACGGTCTGCAGAGAGAGCTTTGGGACGCTTCCTCTCACTGTCCACTCCATCGTCCATCTACAGGGACTGCTGGGCTGGCTCAGACGACGGCTGTTACGTCTGTGTGAATGACTTGCCTGTTAACAGTAGTGGTGGTCTGCTGGTACTTCCTGCAGGACAGAGCACCACTGACCTCCTCCACACACATCTTCCTCACGCTCATCCTGCAGACCCACAACTTTACCAGCACCGATGCAGATGTGCAGCACAGTGTATGCTGACCTGTAATAGATTAAATAAGAATTTGTTTGTTTTTTATAGAAAAATGTAAAACAACATAACCTGCAGTACACTGGTTCTGTTCAGTTTAAAGAAAAGCAGCAGGGAAAACTACAGAGAATTTACATTTTTAAGACAGATCTAATCATTATTAGGCTTAAGTTGAATAAACAAAAGCACATTGAAAACAGTTCATTTTATTAAAAAGCCTGTTTTTTAAAACGTTTTACCCTCATTTGATGCAAAATAAGTTCTACGGTCCAATTTACATTAGAAAACATCCTACTGCATTCAACATTTATAATGCATTTGGTTTATATTAATTACCTACATGATAATACTCTGTAGTAATGTGTTGTGTATGTTTAACAAGTTCATTCTGTAGCTTAAAACATACATGAAACCATCTAAAGTTAACATGTAAGTCCTGAAAGCTTCTAGAATAAACAAAGTTACTTTACCTGAAAACGGTTGTGAACAAACGCTGCTGATGGACGTGAAGCTGCTGTAGCTCCTTAAAGAAGTTGTCACTTCCCCCTCAGAGTCTTACTCCACCCACGTATCAATTTTAAAAACTGCAACATTAGTAGGCGTTGCCTGGAGGACCGAGAGGGCGGAGCCGCGGCAGTGACGAAGACGACGGCTAACTAGACGATGCTAGCTCCCTTCACTCTGAGCAGTCATTAGAAGTGGAGGACGTTTCTCCCCCTCCTTACACAGACACTCGAGAAGAAAGGGACCAAGTCTATTTGGAGGAGACAAGCGGACCTGAGCCTTATTGTTTTGAGCGTGTGAGTTGCCTGAAACTCCAGGAACCGACCCAACAGAACCATCTCTGAATGTAAGTAGCCGTTAGCCATAGCATCAGATTAGCTGCAGGGTTTGTCTCCACGGCCCTAGAGCTAGTATTCAGCATGTGTTAGAGGTTTATCTGCTTCAACACACCTGGCTTTAATCAGGCAACAAATAGCTGAGCTGCTTAACAGCTAATCCAACCTGTTAAAGCAGGAAAACCACTGAAACGTGCTGGATAGCAGGTCTCCAGGAGCCTTGGGCTTAAGTTACAGTCTGCTGCATAAAGTTATGAAAATATCCCATGAGAAAATTATTATGTAATGTGTTCAGCCCACTAAAACTGCCCTGATTTCATTATTTATTTACTAATAACAGCTACTCTCTCGGTTCTAGGTCCTCTGGTGTCTGCAGCTGGTCTCTAGTGTCGTCAGGATCAGGAGCTTCCAGAAGAATGTGCCTTTCAATGACTCTTTCCCCCTTATTTGTTATATTAATTAAATAAATCTCAATTGATATATTTCCTATTTTTGTTCATGTCCATAAATACTTAAACATGCTTGAAATTAAAACAAGCTTTTAACAGTGAGGTGCTAGTTTAATTAATCACAATAGAGCTAGTTAAACATACGACAATGTGATAATTCAATTAATGTAATTTATAAATATCCATTAAAATATCAAAACTAGAATCAAAATGAGATATTTGGCAGCACAAAAAACTTGTCAAACACAATATTTATTGTAATAATTGTAGGCAGACAGGAGACAGAGCTGATGGAGGTTCTCAGTCATCGAAGGATGGCTGAAGGCTTTCCAGGAACAGGAGATGTGGTGTTGTCTCTTCTCTTCTCTCTCTATTCTGCCAGATGAGCTGATAGGTTACAGGTGTGTGAGGACATCCTCATGCTGTCACAACCAGATGACAGGAGTTATCAGGTGATCAGCCAGGCTAATGATGAGATGCAGAAAGAAAACAAATCCAGGACAGCGTACAATAATATGTGGTGTTGCTCACCTTATGTGCTCTTGTATTAACGTGTGCCTGCCTCATGGTGTAGAGTCCATATTTTGCTGAGTGTCCTGCAATAATGCAGGTTATTAGTTAATTTACTTTTGATAGCAAAAACAAAATATTTAATGTAAAAGTTATTTACCAGGTGAATCAGCTCACACGTCACCACCAAGTGTCACAGGGCCAGAATCAGTAGCCTCCTTCATGATGTCATGATGTAATCACATACTTATTTAATTGTTAATATCTTAAAAATTCTGAAATGTTTTAATTTTTTTACCTTGAACAGTTCACTGAGCTTGCACTGTCACTGAGGTGGAAGCTGGAATCAACAGCAGACACCTCACATCGTGGTCTTTTCAGGGGGTGTGGACGCTGCTCTGACTTTCTGGAAGATGAATTTCCGTCATGATCCTTCTGTCACAAGACACACTGCGGCTGTGAGCTCTTCTGGCTGGCTATGTACAAAAACAAAGAAGCAGCACATTTATAAATGTTTAAAAGAGCATACAATCACGTGTAACAATAATCTGTAAAACAAATTAAAACTAGAAGGTAATAATAAAATGTTTACATAGAAGATTATTAAAAATAATTCACCTTTGCTACGCCGGTAAAGCTTCACATCAGCCTGGACAAGTGCATTCTTGCAGCTAAATCAGTCTGACAGCCAGTGTCTTGGGTAGATTTAGCCTGAAAACAAAAATAGAAGCACATTGTTGTTGGGAGTTTATAAAGTCAGATAAAATACAAAAGAAACTGTCCTATATAGGCGCTTTATATCATTCCTAGTGTGTGATCGTTGTTATAACGTAAAAGTCAGTCACACATGATGTGGAGAGCCTGAAATGCGACCTCCTGAACAGAATTCCTCACAGAACCTGTTCACAAGCTGGATTTCACGCTGTAATGCTGTCTGTCAACTAGTGCTGTTAGTTAGAGCCACTGTTGCAGAATTACCGACTGACTAGCTAAATGAAGTGAACCACGTCTCTCGGACTTTGCATTTAGGTAGGGAATTGTCTTTAGAAGATGTTAAAACTTTATTTAGCGTACTCACCTCAGACTGGAGCCCGCCGTGGTGGGGGAGCAGAGTCGGTGGGCTGCATCTAAATCGCGGAAGAGCCACGGTGGGCACAGCCTCCCTCTTCAAACGGAGAGTGCAGAATCGCGGGTAAAATGCTGGTTGCAAACTACAGCACCAGACGGGAGTCCAGCGGAAAGGACTGCAACCCCACAGAGCTACTGCAACCATACTACACTACACCATCTCACCATGCTAACACGATATGGAGCACTAAACCCGAACTACTTTCCTAATTACACTAACAGCCAAACACTAACTAAACTACAATATCCAACAGCCAAGCTAACACTAAATAAGTATGTATAACACTAAAAGCTATGCTAAAGACTAGGATATGCTAATGCTAAATGCTAATGCTGAACTACGGCTAGCCTCCTACACTCGCTTGCAAATCCAACTCCCAACTGGCCGAGACGCTCGATCCTTTTATAACTTTGACAGAGAGCTGCTACGTAGTACTCTACTGGTTTACGTAGTATCTTATTCTTTAGCCATTGGCTAAAATTTATTCAAAATGAGTCAAATTCTATGTTTTAAGCTGAAGGTGGAGCTATACTGTGGTATTGAGGCAGAATTTTTAATTTTTAAAGAAAATGCACCAAAATGCTAAAATAATGAATACACACATTTAAAACACTATTAGACACTCATTTATACAGTTCATCAGCAAAAAAAAACAGTTAATTTAGACGTTACTTGCTCTTTAATATTCCTGCTCCATTTTCGCTAGCTTTAGCATTTTTCCTTTGCGTGTAGCTGCCGCCACGGCTGTGACGGGACCTACGGGTCACCGTAGAGGTGAAGGCTAGACTGTCCGAATTCAGAACTGCTGACTTCCGGTTTTAGCGGTCTTCAAGGACCCGGCCTTGCTAGACCGGCGAGGATCCGTACTCATAAGCGCCTTTCCTGTGGATTCGGACATTCGGAGTGTCGTCTCTACAGCTCTGCCCTCCTCTCCCAATGATTGGACAGGAATTCGAGAAACGTGATTGGTAGCTAAGACTCGTGCTCTCATTGGTTCCACGCAAGTTCCTCCCACTGAAGCTAGAATCGAGACAAAAAGATCTGTAACACTGTATGATTTTGGTTTGTACCTGTAGAATAAAATGTGTATTTTGAGAGTTTTGATTTCAAACTTGTACCTTGATTTTTTTCAATTAGGAAGTCTGCTAGTTACAAAACAAAAGTTTCATGTTTCTGAATGAATGTTTGATTTTACAAAATAAAAAATACATGTACAAAATACAATGTTCCTGTTACAAAACAAGAATACAAGTACGAATTGAGAATTACAAGTTACGAATCCAAAGTTACATGTGATGAAACATGTTCGAAGTTACAAAACTTGGTACAAGTTACGCTGAATATTGTACAAGTTACGCTGAATATTGTCCCAATCCTAGTTCCATACTGATAAATTTCATTTTGTAAATGTACATGACAAATCGTCTTCATACTCCAGGGTTACTTGTGGAGTACCACAGGGTTCAGTGCTTGGAACAATTCTTTTTACTATGTATATGCTCCCAATTGGTAAAATCATTAGACGGCATGGGATAAACTTCCACTGTTATGCTGACGATACTCAGTTATATTTATCCATTAACCCTGATGAACCTAATCGGTTGGGTAGATTACAGGCTTGTCTTGAGGACATAAAAAATTGGATGACTCTAAACTTTTTGCTTTTAAATCAAGACAAGACGGAAGTTCTCATCTTTGGACCAGAAATCCAGAAAAGGAGATTGCTTAGTCAATCACCTGACCTGAATGGCATTACATTAATCTCCGAGAACAAAGTAAGGAACCTTGGTGTTATCTTTGACCAGGACATGGCATTCAAATCCCATGTTAAACAGGTTTGTAGGATTTCCTTTTTCCACCTTGGGAATATTGCTAAGATTAGAAGCATCCTTTCCAGGAGTGATGCTGAAAAACTAGTTCATGCATTTATTACATCAAGACTGGACTACTGTAATTCATTACTCTCAGGAAGTCCACAGAATGTAGTTAAAAGTCTTCAGCTTGTCCAAAATGCTGCAGCTAGAGTTCTGATGAGAATTAAAAAGAGAGATCATATCTCTCCTGTCTTAGCTTCCCAACATTGGCTACCTGTTAAATTTAGAATAGATTTTAAGATCCTTCTTCTCACATATAAAGCTCTTAATAATAAAGCTCCATCATACATCAGTGATCTGATTGTTCCATACGTTCCTAACCGAGCACTTCGCTCTCAGACTGCAGGTTTACTGGTGGTTCCCAGAATATCTAAAATTAGGATGGGAGGCAGATCTTTTAGTTATCAGGCTCCTCTCCTGTGGAACCAGCTCCCAGCTTTAGTCCGTGAGGCAGACACCTTGTCTACTTTTAAGACTAGGCTTAAAACATTTTTATTTGATAGGGTCTATGGTTAAAATCTGATGTTAGCCTAAATCTGGACAAGTGGGGGAGTAGAGGGAGGTGGAGTGTACAGTCGGTAAAGACAGCTCTCCCTTGCCCTGCCTCCAACATGCCACCATCTAAATAGGAAAGATTATCCAGAGTTATCTCTGTAGTTATGCTGCTATAGGCTTAGACTGCTGGAGGATACACTGACCTCTTATTACACACTACTACTTTCTTCTACAATCTGCTCTTTAACTGTATTATTTTCTGCAATTTCAGCTGTTAACTTTATTTTCTCTGTAGGTGTTTTTCTCCCCAGAAGAAGCTACAATGATGTTCTGCTGAGCTGTGGTGGCCTCATGGAGGGGGCCATCGGCTAGCACACTGCTGCTAACCACTTAAAACATTCTCCCTCTCCTGATAATAACTTTTTGCTTTCCTTGATGTTGGATGTGCTACTGCTAGTTTATCTGTTTAATTATAGATCCACAAGGATAAATACAATAAAGTTTATCTCTCACCAAATAGAATATTTACTAAGAAATCACAATAACTATAGACACATTACTTTGTCGTGTGTGTGTGTGTGTGTGTGCGTGCGCGCGTGCGTGCGCGCGCCTGCTCTGTCTTCTCGATCCTCAGTGAGTCGTGGAGGATAACTGCTTATACTGAGCCAGGATTCTCTGGAGGTTTCTTCCTGTTAAAAGGGAATTTTCCTCTCCACTGTCGCTTTATGCTTGTTTAGTATGAGGATTGCTGTAAAGTCACTGAAACTAGTCAAGAAAAATCCAAGAAAAATTAAATGCCAAATTCCCCTGCAAAGTGCGTCACTGAGAGTTTAAAACAAAAATTATTCTTGTGCAAATATTGGTGTATTCACCTTTAATACTAGTTATTAAAATGCAGCAGTTGCTGGATTGGTGCTGATCAAAGTGGAGTGCATCAAATAGAACAATATTAACATAAAAGTGAGAAGTGCCCCCCCCACCCCCACCCACCACCACCACAACCACCACCACAGCTGGAAAAAATCCTAGGGGAAACACTGTATAACGGTAGTGCGACTCGTGTTGCGAATGACCACAGTCACCAATTCTTGCCATGTGTCTATGTATGTATGTAAGTCTGATCTTGGAATTGTCTGTACTGAAACAATTGCCCCTCAGGCAATCAATTTCCCTCTGGGATTAATAAAGTATTATTGAATTGAATTGAGGTGGTGGGCATCTCATTCAAAAGCCTATGAGAAGCTGGCCTCACTAGCTCAGAAATATCTAGCCACTCCAGCCACTTCCCTGTGAACGACTTTTCTCAGTTGCAGGTCACATTGTGAACAAGAAAAGGTCAGCTTTACTTTCGGAAAACATGAACAAGTTAGTTTCCCTCAGCAACTGGCTGAAAGATGAAAAAGCTCAGTAGATTTGAAAGGTGATGTGTAAACAAGAAGATCAGTTTCAGTGCAACATGATATAGTAGTTAGGCTTGCTTGAGCAACTGGATTAGTGATTTTGATTTAATTTAAAAGTTTTATTGAAAACATTTTTTTAACACAAAAACGCAATGGATGACTCAAATTGTGTATGATAAAAATGTGGTAGGCCACAGTTATGCTTTGACTACATTTATTGCTTTCAGTTCTATTGAATACTGTATTGTACATCCTAGTTAATAGGAATACCAAAAAGGAAGCGGTGGGACATTGTAAAGACAAATATTATGGTGTGTAGTATGTTTCAGCTTGATTTAAACCATCATTATTTGGCTGTGTTAATAAACAGACATAATATGAAAATTGTGTATCTGTATCCTGTTATTTATCTTTTGGTATGCATTTCAGAAAAAAACTGGTTAGGATTCAGATGTGGTTTCAAATAGTGAATAAACCTGATTAATCCACTGAAAATTCTGATTAAAATGTGTAATAATTTGACAGCCCTATATATATATATATATATATATATATATACATATATACACAATGTCAGTTGTTGTAGTCATATTTACAATAATTTCATTTAGACCAAAATAATATGCTTGTATGATGGATTTCTGGTCTGGGTCAATTAGGGATGGGTACCTTTGACATTTGAATCGATCCGGTACTAATTCCCGGTACCTACGAGTCGATACCGGTACTTAACGGTATCAATTTTCGATACTTTTGAGTGTTTATTATTTTAATTCTCTTTTATAATTAAATATATATTTTTCTCAATATATAACCATATATGATAAATATCACGATAAATAACATACAAGTTTGTATTTTAACATCGTCCTTGTAGTTTTATAAGCTGATAATTAAACTGAAGCAAACATCTTTACTGTGAACTAAATTTACTGTGTATCTTCATTCCTTTTGCCGTCCTTTTTCATTTGATTTTTCCTACTGGGAAGTTAGAATTTCCGAGGAGAAAGCGAACGCACCATTAGCTGGTAACAACGGTGGCAATGGAAGCTAACATATCAAGTTAACGTTATCTTTAACAGTTTATTTAGCTGCTGGAGCAGATTAAAACGATGATGCCTCAAACTTAGATCGTTGTCGCTGGTTTTACCTTCACCCATTCACCCGTCGCATTTAGTAAAGTAAAGCCAAACTTTAGAGCGCGTTCATGTTCTTCTAGTCGGAAATTCGGAGTTCCGAGGAGAAAGCGAACGCACCATAGCGA
Source organism: Nothobranchius furzeri (assembly GCF_043380555.1). NCBI lineage: Eukaryota > Metazoa > Chordata > Actinopteri > Cyprinodontiformes > Nothobranchiidae > Nothobranchius > Nothobranchius furzeri. The sequence goes on from NC_091742.1 coordinate 65,835,642, forward strand.
AACGGAAGCTAACAAATCAAGGTAACGTTATCTTAAACATTTTATTTACCTACTGGAGCAGATTAAGATGAGGATGTCTCACTTAGATCGTTGTCTGTCACTAGTTTCATCACCCAGTTACCCATCACATTTAGTGAAGTGGACCCAAGCTTTAGCGTGCGTTCTTTCTACCATGCTTGCTCTGTTTACAACGGGCTCGCAGGGACCGGCGACATAACGCTCTTGCGCATGCGCAACTGTCTTGGCAGTACCGAAACGAGGCACCGTTTGAAATGACGTGAATCGGTGTTCGGTCGGTACTATGGAATTCGGTCGGTACCTTAAAAAGTACCGAATTCGGTACTCATCCCTAGGGTCAATGCTTTAGAAGTTAGAAGTTAACCCATTAACTAGGGCTGGGCGATATGGCCTAAAGTCAATATCACGATATATTGAGGATTTCACCTCGATAACGATAAATGGACAATAACTACAGGTATGCGCATAAAACAAAAGTTGTCCACTAGATGGGGCTGTCACATGTATCACGTTGAGTCACATTTCTATGTGACTCAAGGTGGTACAACTTCTTAAAGGTAACGTTGCCAACCTACACACATCCTTTCTATTTTTTTTATTATCAAATTTATTGACAGGAAAAATGATTTCGATATAAGTCAGAAATTTCGATAACGATAATTTTTCGGTTTATTTCCCAGCCCTACCATCAACATATAAAAAATGGACATTACCCCATTGCTCATAGTTCTCCCTGTTAGTTGCTGCTGCTGACTGAATGAGGCATCGCAAAAACAAGGCTCATCTATGGCCACTGGGTTGGCTGGCATACCTGCTGAACACCTAAGGTATGCTAGCAGTAGTTAGCACCACTCCTTGCTATCTGCATTTCATTATTTCTTGCTCATGGATGTTTGCCTGATTCAGTGCTAGCTGTTCTGTTGGTCCCAGTGATGAAAGACAAGGGTTGGAGAGGTGGTAGCATGGATACCTATAGGTCCATTGCTCTGGCTAGCACTCTCTCAAAAGTCTTGGAAAGAATTCTGCAAGACAGAATTAATGATGCCTTAAAAATCACAGCCAATCAGTTTGGCTTTAAGTCTGAGTGTGGTATAAACATGTGTATAAATGCCCCTAAAGGAAATTGTGACCAAATACAGAAACCAGAACTCCTCAGTCTCTATGTGCTTCATTCCAGCATTTCATTCATTGTCTCAGTTATCTTGTTTCAACCATCATTCATCAAAATTTGTTCATTATTGTTCCTAACCCTCAGTTCACATCTGCCTGCTGCCCGTCCGGCCTGCACTCCCACCGCTCACCTTTCCTGAAGTCCTGGACAATAACCCGTTCAACTCTTCAAGCCACCACCTTGCCTACAAGCTCACCATCTCCTCAGATCTGACTCCTTCCCTCCCCCTCGAGCCCTCAGCTACCAACAATACAGTAGGCCACAACTCTCCGTTCACATCAGCTACCAGTCTGCAGCCAGTTTATTAACTCATTTCCAGAATCTCTCGAGCCCGGGAAAATCGCCACATGTTGTTTTCTCCCTCAGTTTTCCTTAAATAAACCCTGTTTGCTTTGATTTCCTGTGTCCGAGACTGATTCTCCGTGTCCTGGTACAAAAACTCAACCCCAGCATGTCAACTATTCATAAAGCTGCTGCAAAGAGGTGTTACAAGATACATTGTACACATCCTGGTTTATTGGTATGGTAAGCAAATGTTACACATAAAATGGGGTAACAGTATCTCTGAGCTATTTAAGGTCAGTAATGGAGTCAGACAAGGAGGTGTTCTAGCCCCTCTTCTTTTTAACCTGTACATGGATGATTTATCAGTGAGGTTAAAGGTCAGCAGGACTGGTTGTGCAGTGGGTGGTGTCATAAATCATCTGATGTATGCAGATGATTTAGTGGTTCTAAGTCCGAGCACCGCTGGTCTACAGCAGCTACTAGATATCTGCTCTGACTACAAGTAGAACACAACATTGTGTATAATGCAGCTAAAAGTGTGGTTAGGATTCGCCGGGCCGAGGAGGACGAGCAAATGAAGTTTCCAGAGTTTTATCTGCCAGACTCTGTGATTAGTGTCACCAAGAATGTTAAACATGTTGGTCATATCATCACTGAGGACATGAGAGATGATGTCATGTACAGGCAGTGCTGTATGTTATACGCTCAGAGAAATACACTCACTCCTAAGTTTGAGTCTTGCTCTGATAAAGTAAAGATAACCTTGTTTAAGGCTTATTTACATATCTGAAAGGTGGCAGCCCTACCTGTGTCCATGCTGTCCAGGTGGTGAAGAACACACGATGAATCAGTCCCAGCTGATGGATGATCCTGAAGTGGTAGCAGGTTTTCTTTAGCCGTGTTTAGCTAACAGCTGCAAAAGAAACAAAGCAGGAGAGCTGATTAAGATGCTGCTTCAAAACAACGCAGGAGATTAAAGATACAACGCTTTGGTTCTGATCAGCTGAGGACAGATCCAGTCTGGAAAAGAGGACCTTTGGTCACCTGAGTTCACGGAGTAGAACTAACCGCTTTTTCCTCCAGAGTCACATTCAGATTCGGGGCTTTTCCGTCGGAGAGTGTGAGCAGGATGGATCAGAGAGCGAGCAGCGATCCTGCATCATGACCAACTCAGATGAGCGAGTCTGATAGAGGGAACCTCTTCAATCTGATGAAAGCAGCAAAACGAGCGCGTTTCTCAGAGAGGCCAAAGGAACAGCAGCAGATCCAGAGGGCAGGAAGTCTAGAGAAAAGCTTTTCTGACCCACAACCCACAATTCTGGAGCTCCGATTGTCATGAAGATCGCAGAATATCTTCTCTGGTTCTGGAAAGAACTCACCAAGTTGTTGAGGAGAAGAAAGTTTCCACAGCCTGGTGAGAAGATTTCTGCAGCAGCAGCAGTTAAACGCTTTAGCTGATCAACTCTCCCAGAGACTGAAGACATTTTTACTGCAGAGCCTCAAATATTCTCCTCACACACCAGAACAACAAGCTAGCTCTGCTAGCAGCTTCCGGTTTCTGCTTTTTCCGGTGGTCGGTATCCAGTGTAATGGTGCACTACCGCCACCTGCTGGAGCAGAATTAACCACCTGTGTGTTCAGAATGGGACTAATAAAACACAACTTGTGGTAAATTTCCCAGATAATGATCAGAAGAAGCTGAGACAGACTGGATGCTTTGTTGTTTGAACTCAGTTGATGAAGTTTAGTTTAATTTAATACAAACGTCCTAAAAGTTCCATCAAAAAGCTCCTGAACCCAAAACAATCAAGCTGCTGATGTTCTACTGAACCTGGATCAGCTGATTCCAGCCTGAAGCTTTTCACACAGGAAGTATCCTATAAAAAATAAAGCATCAGAGTTGTTCAAGGACAGAAGGAAGAGAGACGTTCATGCTTCATGTTCTACCTTGATGCTGTCACGCACGAAGAACCCGGAAATTGTTAGCAGCGTTAGCTTGTTGTGTGGGTGTGAAATAAAATGTTTAGGTTTCATTGATTTAATCCTATCAACTAATGTCTTACTTTATGCCTGGAAGCACTCACACTCAGAGACACCCACATACACACACACTGTTCTTCCCATACACACACTGTCTCTCTCACTCCCATACACACACACACTGTCTCTCTCCCATTGACACACATACACACCTCTGGTCTTTCCTTATCTTCTTGTATAAATAAAACTCTCAGGGCAAAACTCTTGGCAGTTGGCCTCGTGCTTCTGCCCTTGTTGCATTCTGATGACTTTGTCTGCTTAATTGTTTGTCTCCCTTTTTTCTTCGACTGCAGGTAATGGGTTATTGATAAATATGTTGATAAAATCCATAACATAATTTGGTCCTTCGAGAGCCGGGGTCCCGAGTTCACCTCGCGGTGCCAAGAGCCAATGCCGCAGAACTGTCGACAACCTTTATAACTCGGATTTCAGAAAACACGATAGTTTAACAAATCCTTGTTACACACCTAATTTTATAAATGGGATTTAAATGTTGAAGATTCAATTGTTTTTGTTGATTCAATTGTTGAGCCAAACCTCACTGTCTCCTTATCATAACCCAAACAGAAGGAGACTGCTGGAGACTGCTAGGCTACGCTGACCTATTCACACACAGACGTCGGTGGAGCCTGACACTTTTCCAAAGTAAGATAGTTGGCTGATTCCTCTTGATAATCTGCTATCTATCTGATGCTTGTGCATCTGCTGAATACCAATAAAACTTGATAATGAGAGTACACCAAAGTAATATTAAGCATAGTGTAACTCCTGATAGGAGGTTAAGTGAACAGACTTGAATTGTCAGGTTTAGAAGTGATGACATGTTTTGTTTGTTGAACCTAAATTACCTTATCATTAGGAAATAAGAGATTGATATATGACGTCCTAAACTTTCAAAAGTATTGATTGTGACTTTTTACATTATGTATTGATTGTGACTTTTTACATTATCGTATCTTGAACCTTGATCTGGTTCGCTTGCCTTGAGCGGAATCTTAGACATTATCCATTAGAGATTATCCAATATCATTATAAACTTTATCCGTTAGAGGTTTCTAGATACCATGGTTTTATCCATTATGGTGGCATTTGACTTCTTAAAGGCAGTGGCGGATTTAGCAATTTAGGGGCCCAAGGCGAACACAGACATGGGGCCCCTTACACCAAATTTTCGACAATCTTACCTTTAACTGGATTTGCGAAACTCTCCCCTCTTCTGACATGAGTTATTTGCCCTTTTTATTAGTCCTCCTCTTTTTTCCTGCATTTCCCTCCCTTTGAACGCTTTCAATATTTGCTCTGCTTTCTTTTTCCTGTCAGTGTTCCTGTGCTTTTGTCTTTGTTTTTTTTTTTTCTATTTTCCATTTTGGTCTGTTTTCTTCCCTTTAAACATTTTCCATTGAATTCCTTTCTGCTTCCTTTTGATGTTTACATAGAAAAACGACGTCACTTTCAGAAGTGAAAATAAAAGCTTTTATGAAGCATGCTGATTCTTTCTCTTATTGGAGCCACTAGGATAACTCCATGTCATGCTTAATGTTTTGACTATTGCTTTAAGTTGTTACGAACGCTCCCGTCTCTCTTCTTTTTCTGCTTTCTCTTCTTCTTATTTGTGGTCTTATGGCACTTGGCAAAGAACAATTTGGTGCATTACTGCCACCAACAGGATTGGAGTGGAATGACTACTAATCACTTCCTGTTTGTGCATCGCCATCTTAATAACCCTCTTATGACCATAATTATAACAGGGCTGCCTGGTATTTTTTTTTAGTCTTATGGCTGTAAAATTGTAATAAAAAGTGCAAAGTGTGTGTAATTCTTCTGCTTTTTTCAGAACAACCTCATCTTTCAGTGTATGGTTTGTATTTAGAATTTATTTCTATTAAAGCCTTTAAAAAATTCAGCTTAAAAGTAAAAAAAAAACGGATTTGAATTTTTTACACTTACTGTATTACTGAACAGGAATTTCAAAATTACTGGGCGAACAATTTGGAGTGAACTATTTAAACTTTGAACTGTAATGCATCTATTCTTAAAAAAGTTTGAACCTTGGTATCTTTTTTAGCAGTTTTTAAAGAGCAAGTCACATCAAAATCAACTTATTTTAGCTGATAACTAGTATAAATGAGTGTCTAATAGTGTTGTAGACATGTGTAGTTATTATTTTTGCATTTTGATGCGTTTTCTTTGAAATCTCTAAATTCTGTCAACAAACATCAGTCTAGCACCATCTTCAGCTCAAAAGTATAGAACACCTTTATTTTGAGTCGGTTTTAGCCAATGGCTAACGAGAACAATGCTACGTATTTCAGAAAAGTACTACGTAGCAGCTCGCCGCGGCCTCAACCAGCCTTGTAGCACGCGGGGCTCGTAAGTGAGTTGTGCTGTTGTTAGCATTAGCATTGTGTCAGAGTCTCAGCAAAACTTCTAGTATTAAAATTATTTAGTTCGAGGAGCTTGGCTGTTAGATTTTGTAGTTTAGAATTCTTTTACATCAGACTCTTTCACCAACTTGGTGGAGCGTTATGCTGGTTTGAAGAGCATTTCACGAATTAGTCCAAGCCGTTCCAGTAGTTAGCCGGATCCCGCCGACTGCCGCTTCCCCAAAAACGAAGATTTTGGGCCCAATCTGAGGCGAGTAAGCTAAATAATTACTTTTAACAGCTTCTAAAGATCGTTCTCTGACTAATTTTGCAGCTATTATTGCTATATTTCTAATTACAAAGTAGGAGAGACGTGGACGGGGTTCACGTAATCTAGACAATCAGCAGGCAGCCGCAGGCTCGAAGCAAGTGTTGTGTGTGTTATAATGTCACAGACTGGTTTGGGTTGAGTTTTTGTACCAGTTAGTAATATCAGCGCTGATGCAGTGCAGGAGGGACACTGACGAGCAGCTCCTCCTTCTGCTAAAAAGCTGACCCGGTTCTGAACTGGAGTCTGGTTCTCATTAGAACATGTCTGATTCTGGACACTGAGTTAGCTCTGAGAGCAGTCAGATCACTCACCAGCCGTGTTATGAAGCACATATATTAGACAATTTGTTTTGTACATGATCTAAGTTACTAAACTCCCACAACAAGGTGATGTTATATTTTTCAAGCTAAATCTGCCCAAGACGGATGAAGTCCTCCAGCCTGCGACCGGCCCAGGCTAGAATCTTGCAGGTGAATTATTTAACCAACTGTCTTTCTTTACCTTCTAGTTTTAACATTATGTAATTGTTTTAGCTTATTGTTACACGTGTGTTGCTGCTTTTAAAACTATAACTATATTTGCTGTTTTTTAATATTTCACATCAGGGCCGTGCAGAGACCTTTGACGGGCCGGGTGCTCAAAGTAAAAAAAGGGGCACTTATAGAGCAATACAACAAGTTAGAACATTCAGATAATGAGACCCTTGGGTTCAAACAACATAATAAAAATATATCAATTAGTGTCATTAGTGTTAATGTTGGTTCATAAATACTAGTTTTAGTTTTTAAAGCTGACATATCTAGAGATGTTACAACCACAGTTTTGCCCCTGATCCGAGTCCAAGTTGTTTGATTTTTTTATTATCTTCCAATACTGAGTCCTGTTCTGATACCAGGTGGTGATGCAATGCATTATAAAAGAAGAAAGAAGTTGTCCTTCTGTCTGTATTTGTCATTTTGTTATTTTAGCCTGAAAAGGTCACTCATTCAGGAAGTACATTTAACAGAAATCAAGATAATTTGTTGCTATTGCACAGGTGTACAACCAAATATATTTTGCACCTACTAAAGACAGCTCTAATAAGAGGTAGTAAAATAAATGTAAAATGAATGCAACCACAGAGAGTTATCCATTGTGATCTACAGCTATGTTGGCTGAGATCTTTTTCCTGTCAGTAGAAAATTCTTCCCATTCCATGATCTCACTGAACTTAACACTAAACATGAGAGCTCTGCTACCAACCTAACAACAACATCATTTGGGCAAAGGCACCATCATCCCATATGTGGCAGCGGTCTCAGAGAAACTTAGAAGAATCTTCTCCAAACACAAAATCCCAGTAAACTTTAAACCCAACAACACCCTCAGACAGAACCTGGTCCATCCAGAAGACAAAACACCCAAACAGAAGCTCAGTGGGGTCGTTCATGCAGTCCAGTGTGGTGAGGACTGTCCAGCAGATGTTTACATTAGAGAAACTAAACAACAATTACACAAGAACATAACACAACACAGGAGAGCCACCTCTTCAGGTCAAAACTCTGCAGTCCACCTTCACCTGAAGGACAAGGGACACACCTTTGAAGATGACAAAGTCCACATTCTGGACAGAGAAGATAGATGATTTGAGAGGAGTAAAATAAGCTATCTATGTCAAAACGTGAAAACCCCACTTTAAATAGGGGCTGGGCTTAGATTTCACCTTTCCATTACCAATAATGCAGCTTTGAATCTCATTCAGTTTCAGTCAAGGTCACACCTTCCTGCATATAATCAACACAATGACTCACCATCAATAGAGGCCAACGACTCATCAGGAGATGGAGAGGCGGGGTACTCAGAGTAGTTTCTGCTCTTTAAATAACAACAGACCGCTACAGCTTATAAGCTTGGCTCTCCCATACAGGGGGGCTGCCAGAGATTTTGGGCCCCATGAAAAAATATCAAGTTGGGCCCCCTGGGGGCTCGTCCATAGCTGGAGCTGGGGTTCCACCCTCCCAGATTCGAAGGGAGAAAAAAATATAATATATATACTTTATATTAGTGTTTCAGTTTTGCTTAATTATGTAGGTCTACATGCATTCTTACTTATTTACATATCATTTTCATTGGCTGTCCCATTAAACAGTGAATTTCATTCAACAGAATTAGCAATATCACTGCTGGAAAAAGCAGGAAATGCACATGCTGAAAGGTGTTAATCTCCTTTTCCCTTTTACTCCCTTAAAATGTGTTTTATTTATTCTAAAATTTTATTTGATGATAAAATTCAAATTTGGATATCTAATTAAATTTCCATGTTGTGTCAAAGCTTTACATAACTACATTTTCAGCGTTCTTTCCTCTTGAAATCAAGTATTTCTGTATGACTGACAAAATTAAGGATTCACAGCTGACAAGGTGACTTCTTTATTAAGTCTCCATGGCTTCATCATAGACACAAAATGAATAAGCACGCAGTTCAAACCGGAGTCAGTTAGGGTTACATAATTTTTTTAAGTTTGCATGAATACGTATATACTTTGTCCTGACCAAACCTGACATTGGGAAGGTCCAGGCTCTATACATAATGAAATTGATATATGTGTTACAATATAGGCTATCATTTGTGACAAAATCTTTATCCAAGTTACAACAGTCTTTAAAATTAATCCACAACAGGTGGCGGGATCCGGCTAATTACTGGAACGGCTTGGACTAATTTGTGAAATACTCTTCAAACCAGCATAACCCGGTTCAAACTCCATCAAGTTGGTGAAAGAGTAACATGTAAAAAACACTTAACTACAAAACCTAACAGCCAAGCTACTAGAACTAAATAAGTATAATACTAGAAGTTTTGCTGGGACTCTGACACAATGCTAATGATAACAACAGCACAACTCACTTGCGGCTAATCCGAGCCGACTGCTACAAGAATGGTTGAGACCAGTTGAGACTGCAATGCTTTTATAAGCTACAGCCGCAGAGCTGCTACTTAGTACTTTTCTGAAATACGTAGCATTGTTCTCATTAGCTATTGACTAAAACCGACTCAAAATAAATGCTTTATACTTTTGAGCTGAAGATGGCGCTAGACTGACGTTTTTAGACAGAATTTAGAGTTTTCAAAGAAAATGCATCAAAATGCAAAAATAATAACTACACATGTCTACAACACTATTAGATACTCATCTATACAGGTTATCAGCAAAAAAAAAAAGAAGTTAATTTAGGCGTTCCTTGATCTTTGATGATAACACCTCATGAGAGAGGTACTGTAATGTCCCACCATGCAATGATAATATTTTCATCCATCCATCAGTACCTGTGTCCATGCTGTCCAGGTCCAGGTGGTGAAGAACAAACGATGAATCAGTCCCAGCTGATGGATGATCCTGAAGTGGTAGCAGGCTTTCTTTACAAATGCATAAATCTGGCTTTCTTATAGTTTAACAAATCAGAAACTATGTTTAATGCAATCTGCTATTAGTGTATGATAATCCAGTACCGGTGTGAAGAGTGTGGGTGTTGTAGTTGTTGAGCTAGGCATAGGCGTCATTTTAACCGGGGACGCCGGGGACATGTCCCCGGCAAAATTTGTGATTGGCAGCTGTGTCCCCCCCACTTTAAAAAACGCCTGCTGATGAGGATTTTTGTTTTACCAGCTCAGATCTTATACCAGGGGTCGGCAACCTGTTCCCATCAAAGAGCCATTATTACCCGTTTCCCACGGTAATTTTGGATGGACCTTAATAAGCAGTGACTTAAGTGAAGCAGGCTGTCATGGTCCGTGGTGAGCTGTCAGCCTGTAACCATGTTTTCTCCTGAGTACTGTTTTCACAGGTGGGCGTGTCTGAGAGCTCCCAGCTGCAGCTGATCTCACCATCAAGGTCCAGGGGATTTAAGGAGTAGTGTGACACTTCACCACGCCGGATGATTACTCTTTTGGGTAGCTCTAGCCGCCGACCCGACCTTGACTTTGTATCTATAGCGCCAGTGCCCTATACACTGGCACTACCTACTACTATCTTTGCTCTGATTAACCTGACGTCTGAAAACCCCCTTGATGCCCTTTCCTGCTCTCCTCCAGGTTCCTCACAATCTCTCACCAGCTCCAGAACAAGACCCGGATCTCAGCCTGCCTGACACACTGCTTCATCCCCTGGCCGCCCGCTCTCAGCCGCTCACCTTCCAACGTCCATTCCTGTTCCTACACCTCTGGACAAAACAATATCCTTACCTGTGGATCTCCTCAGCTCACCCGGACCTAGCAACCTTCCTGTACAAATACCACTACCTAGAAACAGTAAGACCAGTCTTTCCGACAACGTTTCCATTTGTTTTCGCCTCATATTCACTCTGTCTCCCTCCTTAGAATCTCCCCCCTGGATTCCTGCTGCCAGTCCTGCGTCTCGTCTGCTCCCGTCTCTCACATCGCTCTTTATGTAGAAATAAAAACCTTTTTACTTACTTTCTTGTTCTCCGTATGGTGATTCTGCATGTCGTGGGTCAAGAAACTTCCTCCTGCCATGACACAGGCAGGTCGCGCTAGAAAATTTCGTTTAAAAAGATGTCATAAATGTGTTCCCCCGTCCTTTTTATTTATAAAATATGAAGTAAAAACTCACAATTTAATTTTCATTCATTTGGCATTAATATTTAGTCTACACCCGTGCATTAAGTGGACCATCTTCCAGTAAACGCAAAGCATCCAGCCCATCTCTCCAAATGCGTAAAATGTGCATCAGCCGCTAGTTAGGCGCGCCGCGCGCACCATCAGCTACGCCAGCCCAGACAAGAGCAGAGCAAATAGAGAAAGAATAGAGGATAATTGTGTCTGGATGTGGATTACATTTTACAGCAGCCTGATCATCATTTAAATACGTAACCCATCACCTGGCTTCTAGTCCACGCTATCAGCATTATTTTAATTGGTGTGTGTGTGTGTGTGTGTGTGTGTGTGTGTGTGTGTGTGTGTGTGTGTGTGTGTGTGTGTGTGTGTGTGTGTTTGTTTTCCACTTCAAACACTGGTCTAACCAACCAGACCAGCGTGTCCAGTAACGTATTAATGTTACAATTAAACAGTTTCACTTCATGTAGGCTAGGAACGTTTCACCTGCCGTGGCCCGACCGCTTCTGCTCCACATAAACTTTGTGCGTGATCAAATGTCTCTACGCGTCATGCGTCTCCATATTAGAGACGGGAACAAGCGCTGTTCAGCCAAAGTTTCATAATTTCATAAAAAGAACATTTTTCCAAGTGACACATCCCTCAGAGAGACTGGGTTTCCAGACCGCTTCAGTGAGAGGAAATCTAATCGCATGCGCCGTGGTTCTGCACTGCGCTGCGAACCCCAGATCTTCAGCTCACTGTCCACCGTGGCCGCTCCGAGCCGCACTGAACACAGTGTCCAGTATAAAGCTCTGATGTTCTGATGGGAATATTTTACCTCCGCGATGTGCGTTAACGATTAAAATGTCAGCTCATCATGCGCATCAGTGTGCGTCGGGGTAATTCTTTCAAACCAAGCAACATCCTTGAGTTCATCTGTCAAAATAAACAGTCAAATGGAAATATCTGTAACCTGCCGTTTAACTGTTTTGCCTTCCTGTGAAGATTGTTGCAAAGAGAAACAATTAAACTTGATTAACCCCAGAGCCACCCAGAGCGCATGCGGGAAGATTCCTCCCACTGAAGCGAGTGTTTTCCAAACCCTGTCTCTCAGAGAGACTTGTCACTTAGAAAATGTTCCCTGATTATGAAACTTTGGCTGAATAGTGCTTGTTCCTGTCTCCAATGTGGCGACACATCCAGGAGCCGTCTGAGGAGAATCCCAGAATCTCACATACTCTTCAGCTCAGAAAGTGCCTATATGATTACGCACAAGCGTGACCCGTCAACCCGGTCTCACAGTAAGACCGGGTTGGACCTGTTCAGGTTTACGCAGACAATCTTTACATTTAGAATTGGCATACAGGTGTAAAATTAATGCAGTAAAATATAAAGCATTTTATTTAAATATCCATTCATTATTTTACAAACACAGAGAGCCGCATCCGATGGATGGAAGAGCCGCATGCGGCTCCAGAGCCGCGGATTGCCGACCCCTGTGCTAGCCTACTTTATTGTCCCCAGCAATTTTTAAACCCCACTCAAGTGTATGGTTATTGTGCCCAGCAATTCTGAAAACAAACTGACGCCCTTGGAGCTAGGGCAGATTAAAGTAGGTCAGAGTTGAGAAAAATTGGGTGTAATCGCCCTTTAGCCATTTCCCGAATCGGAAGCAAACTGCAGCCTCGTCAAAACGAGCGCGTTTCTCAGAGAGGCCAAAGGAACAGCAGCAGATCCAGAGGGCAGGAAGATAGAGAAAAGCTTTTCTGGCCCACAACCTGATTCTGGTGCTCCGATTGTCACGACGACCGCAGAATATCTTCTCTGGTTCTGGAAAGAACTCCACCAAGTGTTTGAGGAGGAGAAGAAAGTTTCCACAGCCTGGTGATAAGATTTCTGCTGCAGCAGCAGTTAGTCGCTTTAGCTGATCAACTCTCCCAGAGACTGAAGTGAAGACATTTTTACTGCAGGGCCTCAAATATTCTCCTCGCACACCAGAACAACAAGCTAGCTCTGCTAGCAGCTTCCGGTTTCTGCTTTTTTCCGGTGGTCGGTGACCAGTGTAAAGGTGTACTAGCGCCACCTGCTGGAGCTTAATAAAACACCTGTGTGTTCAGAATGGGACTAATAAAACACATAACATGTGATATCTTCCCCAAACAATTACTTAAAGTAAAGACAAGTTAGTTTTACACCTGATATAATAATTTTGTTTTTTACTCCATTTTTATTTTAATGTTGTTTGTTTTTATTTCATCTGTTTTTCTTTGATGTAAAGCTAATTATGTGTCTGTTGCTGCTGCCTCTTGGCCAGATCGTTGTTGTAAATGAGAATGAGTTCTCTATCGGCTCATCTGGTTAAATAAATAACATTTTAAGTTGTTTCTTCAAATGCACTGACAAACAAGTAAAATAATTTTCCTTTTTGACGTTTCATTATCTAAATGCATTTTATTTACTTATTTTTATATTCTTCATTTAACCAGGAAGGTTCCATTGAGATTAAAATTCTCATTTTTGAGGGAGCCCTGGCCAAGAGGCAGTAAAAGATACAATCACAACACTTTTGTTACAGTTATGTACAAAATTATAGAAGGCAGTTACAACCAGGGGCGTGGGACAAGAAGTAAGCCACAAATTGCCTTATGTTGCAATCAGCACACTTTATTTTCCACATGCATTAGGAGAGATTCTGCCACCCTCAGTCCCTGTGACAAATCTGAAGATTTTACAAGATGTACACCTTTTTATTCTTCCTCTCATGCTGCAAAGTTTCATGTTGACCCCTCCCTAACTTTATTGAAGGCCATCACCTGTTGCCTTGGTAACTGACATCTCTGCTTTCACTCCCTCCTCCAGATAAGATGGGAGACACATTGCCCCATCTGCTTCCTACCCTATCTTCCTTTGCTAAGGCTGCGATGACATACGTCCTGGCCTTTTCCCTTTGAACAGCTTTTAGATGATCTAGTCTGCACCTGGCCTGCGCCTGTTGAGAGTCTCCTTCAGCACAAGCTGAAACCTAGCAGTATAAGCCTGCATAAATCAGCTATAGGTCTAACTCAGTGCTAGGCTGTACCAGTCACAGGTGAGTCATCCATTTGGTATACGCCATCGCCCTGATGCTGCACACAACACTTAGCCTCCTAGAGACCAGAGGAAGCTACGTCAGGATGCTCTTTGTTGACTTTAGTTCAGCATTCAATGCCATCATCCCAGACATTCTTATCTCAAAACTGCTGAGCCTTCAGATCCCTCCCTCCACCTGCCACTGGATAAAAGACTTTCTCACAAATCGACCACAGCATGTTAAACTTGGCTCCCAGCTCTCCTCCTCCATCCTGTTCAGTACTGGCTCTCCTAGGGGCTGTGTGCTGAGCCCCCTACTGTACACTCTGTACACATCGGACTGTACCGCATCCCACCCATCAACTGCCATCTTTAAGTTTGCAGATGACACCACTGTGGTCGGCCTCATCACAGACGGAGACGAGGCAGAGTACAGGGCAGAGGTCAGTAATCTGTCAAGGTGGTGCTCAGATAACAACCTCACTCTGAACATACAAAAAACAAAAGAGCTTATTCTGGATTTCAGAAGACACAGTCACACACGCACGCCCCTCTCCTCATAAATGGAGAGTGTGTGGACCGTGTCCCCTCCATCAGGTTCCTCGGCACCATCATCTCTGCTGACCTGTCCTGGTCTGCCAACACCAGAGCTCTGGTTAAAAAGGCTCAGCAGTGGCTGCACTTTCTCCGGTTCTTGAGAAGGTGTGGCCTGGATCAGAAACTGCTGCTGGCTTTCTACCACTGCTCTGTGGAGAGCACCTTCACCTATTCTCTGAGTGTGTGGTATGCAGGCTCCACTGCTGAGGACAGGAAGGCTATTCAGAGGACAATAAACACTGCCCAGAAGATTACTGGCTGCACCCTGCCATCCCTGGAGGCCATCTCCAGAACCCGCTGCCTGAAGAGAACCGCTGCTATCCTCCGTGACCCCACCCACCCTGCCCACTGCCTGTTTGAACTGTTGCCCTCAGGGCGCCGCTTCAGGTCAGTTAAATCACACACCACCAGACTTTCCAACAGCTTCTTCCCTTGGGCCATCAGAACATTCAACACAACAGCACCATTCAGCCCCCACATCCCCATCAGTAATGTGGACTAATCTGTTTTAAATCATTTTATTGTATTAGCAGATCTGAATCACTGGTTGTACTTTCTTGTTGTTTGCTAAATGTTTTTAAATTGTTTTTAGTCCTTTATGGCTTTTGACATTTATTGTCATTTATTGTCTTGTGCACTGTTGATGGCGGACCATCTGTAATTTAATTGCCATGAGCAATTACAATAAAGTCTATTCTCTATTCTCAGTTCAAAGGGACGTGAGTAACACCCAAACATTTAAATTTTTAATATGGGGATACATGTGATTCATTACACTCAACAAAAATATAAACGCAACACCTTTGTTTCTGCTCTAATTTTTCATGAGACTGACTTAAAGATCTAAAATTCATTCCAGATACACAATATTACCATTTCTCTCAAACATTGTTCACAAATCAGTCTTAATGTGTGATAGTGAGCACATGTGCTTTGCTGAGATAATCCATCCCACCTCACAGGTGTGCCACATCAAAATGCTGACATCATGAGTAGTGCACAGGTGTACCTTATACTGCCCACAATAAAAGGCCACCCTGGAATGTGCAGTTTTGTCCCTTCTTTCCCTTTTGTATCTAGAGCTCCGGTGAGTTTTATTGTTTTGAGATCGGTGAGAGCTCCTATTACAGGAGAACCTGCGTTAGTAGGTCAGTGACCACAGTCGTGGATTCCATAGGTACCAGTGTGGACCTAGATCCCTCTGCATTGGGTAGAAGACCCTCCATCCTGGACTCATGTGTTAGTGCATTACACACCAGTTGGTATTATTTTTCACAGCCAGCGCTGGTGATCCAAGACGAAACAAAGCTTGTTCGATCGCTCTGATTAAGCAAACCCTCTCTGCGGACTGTCTCTAGACGAGGGCCCCCGATTTGTCCCCAGTCATGGGTTCTATACCTTAAATGTTGTCAGCTCTAGGTCATCACCAAAAAGCTCCAATCACAGTGCGTGTTATACATTTGTCATTTTTTATCACGCCTGTTTCTGCTGCAGATCTTATAAGCACACTCTGTCTGTTGAACATGGCTTTTAACACACTCCAAAAAAAAACTGTCACACAGGCTAGTCCATGAGATGTACAATGGTTAATAAACACACATAAATATATTAATTATCACCACCTCCATTTGAAGTTTCAGTTCCTCTTTTACTCTGCAACCGTGCACGACTCATTTCCCCTTTTATTATTCTGAGTTCATTCTTTCACACCTAGTTCCTATTTGACCTGAGGGGACTTGATAACGTTGTTGCTTTCTGCTCCTTGTTTCTTGGCCCGAGCAGTGTGTAGCCTACTGTTCAGCCAAGACGAGGCGATGTTTGACAGAAACTACTCTGGGTACCCCTCCTCTCTACCCCCTGATGAGATGCTGGCCTTCATTGAGAGGGAGTCGTTGTGTTGATTGGATGCAGGAAGGTGTGTCCTAGACTGAAACTGCTTAGGAATGAGATCCAAAGCTGCATTATAGGTACTAGAAAGGTGAAATCTAAGCCCCTCCCATATTTAAAGTAGGGTTTTCATGTTTGATATAGATAGCTTCCTTTACTCTTCTCTCAAGCCATCTATCTTCTCTGTTCAGACTAGTGTGGAGATTGTCATCTGCAAAGGTGTGTCCTTGTCCTTCAGGTGTAGGTGGACTGCAGAGCCTTGACCTAAAGAGGTGGCTCTCCTGTGTTGTGCCATGCGTTTGTGTAATTGTTGTTTAGTTTCCCCGATGCAAAGATCTGGACAGTCCTCACTACACTGGACTGCATAAACAACACCACTGAGCTTCTGTTTGTGTGTTTTGTCTTTTGGATGGACCAGTTCCTGTGTGTTTAAAGTTTACTGGGATGTTGTGTTTGGAGAAGATTCTTCCAAGTTTCTCTGCGACTCCTGCCATGTATGAGATGACGGTGCCTTTGCACCTTTCTTTGCTGGTTGCTGTTTTGGATGCTTTTCCAGACTTCTTTGTAGATTTCACAAAGGCCCAGTTAGGGTTTCTGCAGTTCTGGAGAGCTTTCTTGATGTTTTTCTTCCATTTCTTTTCCTTCAGTCTTTGTGGGAATGTTCTCAGCCCGATGGTGTAAAGTCCTGATGACTGACAGGGCAAAATGCTGGTGAAGGTTCTCAGTCATCAATGACCTGGCTGACTGAGAACCTTCACCAGCATGTGGCCCGACACTTTGGGAAAGACCCTTGGAATTGTAAGGGGATATGAGTGGACATGAAGGAAGCTGGCTGACTACAGACACCACCTGTTTCAACCTGAGATGTCGACAACAAAGTCTCCTTCCAAAAAGCTTGAGACTAGAAGTACTTTTAAAGGACACAGAGCAGAAGAGATTCTTCATAAAGCACAACAGCTGCTAAACGAATGGCTAAAACAGACCCATTTATCCAAATGCCACACATAGAAGCCCTTACCCACATGATCTCCAATATCACAGAGAAGCTTTCAGAACTTCTCCCTAGCACAGTGTTAGAAGAAGTTTCCAACTTCACTGAAAAGGCTCAGCTAGCGCAGCACAGGAAAAGCAACGAACGGCAACAACGCAAATTCTCAAAACTACAGCCAAAAACATCAGAAATGACTGGATCGCCACCAGAGGACACCAACCGGATAGATGTCCAGGACCAGTGGGAGAAGAACTTATGACACAGAATCTTCACACAAACAGAGAAGGGTGTCCTAACTAAAGGACTCAATTTCACCATTTCTCCATAACACAACCCCACAGTAGACTTCATCACTGCCACAGAATCTGCAATAAGAACAACAACCTGAATGTGGTAGGACAAACAAGTTGGTTCATGGAGATTTGACAAGGTGGATGAAATTCTGGTGATTGTGGGGCGGGGCATGCTGCCTTCATAAGAGGCAGATACCTGCTACTCACACACAGCTCTCTGATTCCAATCCTCAGCACAGAGCTTCGCATGCAACCTTGACGACGTGTCAAAGATTGCTCTTGGTTAAAGAGTTCCACTACGGATAGCTTCCTCGGTTTTAAACACCTTCCGTTGTGTTAAAGCTTTCAAAATAAGTTTTTACCAGGTGTTTTTAGTCAGTAGAATGTTTTTAGCCTTTTATCAACTTCAGGATTTTAAAACACCTTAGTTGCGGTAAAACTTTTAATAAAGTTTTTACCAGGTGTTTTATAGCTGATAATTTGCTTTGTAATGTTAACCGTTTAGAGAAATCAGTTTTGCTTGTGTTTTTAATACCTTTTTGTACAAATAAACCCATTTTAAACTCCTCCACCAGTTCTTATGTTACCCCCATCCTTCACATTTTTACCAACACATGTCGGGGATGTGACACATATGTAAACCACATGCTATTATCACATGTTATCTGCAACTCTTCGCTTCTAACAGAATACTGCCAGGCTGTCAGCATGGCAGTAAATAAATCAAAAATCTGCATTAGGAACAACAATCAACAACCAAGTAGTAAATGTAAGCGCCGTCCTGACATTCACAGACCTGCCAACCTTGTCAAAATAAATTTAAGTAGCACTTGTGCGGTGTTTTTTTTTTTTTTTTGGTGGACTTTTGCAACTCAATTGCTTTTCTAATCTAATCTCCAATCTAATCTAATCTAATCTCCCCAGTCACTGGATGTAAAATTTTATACACACACACACACACACACACACACACACACACACACGTACTTTACCTAGCCAGAACAGCAGCGAGTGGTGAACCGGAGGGAGAGAGCAGCGGGCAAGGCGAAGCAGGGAAGAGGGGAGCGGGAGTGTTACGCTATAGGCTAGGCAGGATAGTTAGCTCTGGTTGTTCTCTGCTTTTCTATGATAATTGGCTTAAACTTCTTCACCGTGCCGCTGAGTCGTGTTGTCAGATATGAGTACCACACGTGCATATTTGCCACAGAACTCAACTCACGTATCCGCAGCTTTTTGCGTAGTTTAGAGGGGTGAGTCGTACCAGCTTAAATAGATGCCAAATTGCATACTGGCTACGCAAAATGCGTACAGGTTTGCAGGTCTGCATTCATGTTTAGCCTCGTTGGAGCCTGTGGTTAACTTTCAGTCAGCAGGATGCAAACTGGATACATTGACCTGACAGCATCTGGTAAGAGAGGGAAAAAAGAGACATTAACACCAAATCTATATAAAGCCTCAATTTTAAACCCCAAAATATGTTAAATATATTCAGTGCATTACTACATAAAGTTCTCATCATGCAATTTTATTTCATTCATGTTCTTGATACCACCACATTTGTCAAGTTTAGATAAACAAGCGTATCACTGAACTGGTCCAACAACACAGATGCTCTGTATGAGAAGGGCCAACGCCGCCTCCTTTGAAGTTAATTTCCATCTGCTAAAATCCATTTATCTCTCTGTGGTTGGCTCTGTTATCCACTCTGCTGTGGTCTGTTGGGGTGCAGGCAGCTCTGACCGAGACAGGAAGAGACTGAACAAGCTAGTTCACAAAGCTAGCTCGTTACTGGGCTGCCCACTGGATTCAGTTGAGGAGACATGTGAAAGGAGGATGCTGGGGAAGATGAGCTTGATGTTAAACAAACCCTCCTACCCTCTGCATTCTACTTTAGAGGCCATGGACAGCTCCTTCAGAGGCAGACAGACATCCCAGATGTAAAATAGAACACTACCGTAGGTCATTCAACCCCTCTGCTGTATAACTCCTCAGTCTGTACTGGCATTATCCTGTTACACAATAACATCAATGCAATACTCAGTATAATAATCATCAAACTTATAAAGCGCTTGTTTAGGACACTCAGACGCTTGCATGCACTCTCACATTCACACACTGCTAGTGATGGTAAGCTACTTTGTAGTCACAGCCACCCTGGGGAGGTCTGACAGAGGTGAAGCTGCCATTTGGTGCCGTCGGCCCCTCTGACCACCACCAACACAGGCAAGTTGGGTGAAGTGTCTTGCCCAAGGACCCAACAGCAGAATACCTCTGGCAGGAGCTGGAATCAAACCCATGACCTTCCGATCATGAGGCAACCTGCTCTACCACCTGAGCTACTGCTGCCCCATGTATGTGTTCAATACTTGTGCAACACCGGATTTACAAAGTATGTCTGTGTCCCTTAGAGTATGCTGTAAAGTGTTGAAACCAAAGTTTTTCATTTTTATTTGTGGTTTTTAGTGGTTGAAGGTTACAATACTAGCTTACTGCATGTGTGTATACATGTACATTTGTTGTTTTCCTTCAAATTATTCTCAAGTGTTGGTGCTGCTGTAACAAGTGAATTTCCCCACTGTGGGATCAATAGTCTATTCTATTCCAATTGTCATTACCTAAACTCAGACGAACCCAAATGTAGGGGACTGCAAGATGCCAGACTCCATGTACTCCACAAAGATGTTGTAGGTCGGGTGAACAGGCAGCCGCAGGATCACTTCACATGTGTTTGCCTCTGGGAAGATGCAGCGGTTTCCATGTTCCACATGCAGAAACTCAGTCCCAGGCCTGTGTGAAAATACAAGTGGCGGGATGGTGTCCACACCAGAGGCAAATGTTAATATTTGCCCTAGTGTCACTGGCCGTGTTCCCTCTGAAGAGAGAGACAGAGAGAGAGAGAGAGAGAGAGAGAGAGAGAGAGAGAGAGAGAGAGAGAGAGAGAAATCCCTTGTGTATTTGTCAAAGTACGATTGTGTCGCCCACTGCAAAGACTAGATTCTTGCATATGGAGGTAAAAGGCTAAGTTAAACAGTTGTCTTCATCACTGTTGCTCTTTTTTCGAGTAACAATCGGCTCTCACCCCATTTCTTGTCTCTAAAATGCCAGCACTGAGACATTATTGCTAGGGACAAATCAAAGGAGGGTTTTACAAACAAGTGTGTGCAGTTCACACACATAAATAATAATCCTTCAAAATGACAGTAGAACAGGCACAAATATGATCTAGGACTTAAATGTACTAACTTTTAACACCAGAGCAGGCGTGGCATATTCTGAGAATGATCAGGAACACTAACTGGTTCCAGTTGGATGACTGGAGGATGATGGGAAGATAAAAGATCATGGCGAGGAAATAATTATCTGACGAACAGGTGAGCGGACCTTCCTTACATGGGAAGTCCTGCTGTCATGTTAAGAAGGGGATGCTACAGACCCGCAGATTCACGTCTGCAGCAGCGAATCTGGTGTGATCTCCAGCCTGATCACAACTTTCTCGTTCCTCGCTGCCCCTGATACACTTAAGCATCCGCCCCTTAGCTGATGACAGCTTCAACACACCTCGCTTCTTAATGATAGTAATGCATGTGATGTTTAGACAGAGGCTCGTCTCAGAAAGATATAATTCCCCGACAGAATTGTTTAGAAAATCATCAGAAAACTTTCAGAGTGTTTCAGTTTTAACTTAAACTTCTGTTTTCAACTTTAAGACACGTTGTTTGTGATTGTTTACAGAGTAGTGAGAACACTGAGCGTTCTCCCAGCGGCAGCCAGGTGCCTCTCGTTTGTCTGACTACTTTCATAAACTACTGTTAGGGCACAGAATTATTCTGTCTGGTGCTTTCAGCGCTGCACAGATGTTACGTAAATGTTAGAAATATAGCTTACAGCAACTTTTGTAAAGTTTCCAGTGCCACCAGGCAGCTGCAGCAGTATCGATCTCTGAAAAATGTCCGCGACACGAACTCCGTTGTTGTCTGGAAGTTTTTTTTCCCAAGTTAAGAAAAGAGGCGGACGTGTTTCCTAAATCCTGCATCAGTCCAAGCAAGACAACTTCTTGCTGTTTTTATTCCGTTTCAGCAGCCATTAGCACTGTGCATTGTTGTGTGCATCAGTGATATTCGGTCTACAAGGAAGTTGTGCTATGACAAAGGTTCCGCCTTGCTCGAAATGCAAGCTACGATTAAATGCGTGAATTTTTTTTACGCGTTTTTTTTCTAATTAATTAATCATAATTAACGTGTTAAAGTCCCGGCCCTTATATATATATATATATATATATATATATATATATATATATATATATATATATATATATATATATATATATATATATGGCTCTATATATATATATATATATATATATATATATATATATATATATATATATATATATATATATATTACTCTCCAGCGCACAGTGCCAGTTCAGGACCTCGGAGAGAGGCACCTCAGCGAAGATCGCAGCTGACCTGAATCAGTGATCAAGCAGCTCCCAGCTCCTTAAAAGAGGAGCACTACAGACAGTCTGGGAGATCCTGGATTAGCCGGAGATTCTCCTTAGCTCACGGACACTTTTGCTACCATTGCCAATCGGGTTTAAGGTTTACACCATTACCGTTTGGGTTTAAGGTTGCTGCTGGAGATCAGGACTAGCCTGCGATTCTCCCTCGCTCTTCGACGCTTTTTGCTCATTATTTGGTTAACGTTTTCTACTAAGGATCCAGGATTAGCCTGGGTTCCTTCTGAGCGTGTTTCACACGCCTTGCTAAGGATAAACCTTTTGTGTTGCTGGCTACGGGTTGTTTTCCTAAGGGGTTGGGCTTAATTATCCTTTTTAGTGGGATTTAACTGACCTAGGGTCAGTTTTCTGGTTTCGGTGGCTTTTATCCCTGTTGGATTCCTGAGCCGGGGATATTTATTGTTTAGGTGGTTGTCATCTTAGTTTGGCAGAAAGCCTTTTCATAAGCCATTTGCTGCTTATGTTTTCAGTTTCCAACTTATTTTGCACCATTATTGTTAAGCCTTCTTTGCCGTTCAGACAGCGGACACTTTTTGTTAATAAATCCTTTTGTTTTTACTCAAACCTCCTCATCCTTTACACACCTACACCTATTTTCTTGTGTTAGTCCCCTCATCCTCCTAGACCTTCAGAGGGGGCGTAACATATATATATATATATATATATATATATATATATATACACTGCTCACAAAAATTAAAGGAACGCTTTAAAGAAACACATTAGATACATCAGATCTCAATATGAAATACAAATAACGACAGGGCAATGTCTTAGGAACAAAAGGATGCCAAGTCTTTTAACGGAAATAAAAGTTATCAGCCTGCACATGGCTCAATTGTCTAGACACCCTAAAATCGGAGTGAAATGAAGATGTGGCAGGCTAGTCCATTATTTCCCAAACTTAATTTCTGCAACTCAAATTGGTTTTCAGTATCTTGTGTGGCCCCCACGAGCTTGTGTGCATGCTTGGCAACATCGGGTGGTGTCTTGTGGCATTTCCTCCCAGATCTGTGTGATGGCATCCCTGAGCTCTTGTACAGTCTGAGGAGCAACCTGGCGCTGCCTAATGGACCGAAACATAATGTCCCACAGATGTTCTATTGGGTTTAAGTCAGGGGATCGTGAAGACCATTCAACTGTATCAATTCCTTCATCCTGCAGGTACTGCCTGCATACTCTTGCCACATGAGGCCGGGCATTGTCGTGCATTAGGAGAAAACCAAGACCTACTGCATTAGCGTAGGTTCTGACAAAGGGTTGCAGGCAGCATAATGTTCTCTTTGTCTTCTCCAGACTCGTTCACGTCTATCACAGGTGCTCAGGGTGAACCTGCTCTCATCTGTAAAAAGTACAGAGCACCAGTGGCGGACTTGCCAATTCTGGTGTTCTTGAGCAAATGCCAGTCGAGCTCTACGGTGCTGGGCAGTGAGCACAGGGCCCACTACAGTACGTCGGGCCCTCAGGCCACCTTCATGAAGTCTGTTCCTGATTGTTTGGGTAGAGACATTCACACCAGTGGCCCTCTGGATGTCATTCTGTAGGGCACTAGCAGTGCTCAGCCTGTTCCGCCTTGCACAAAGGAGCAGGCATCGGTCCTGCTGATGGGTTGTGGACCTTCTACGGCCCTGTCCAACTCTCCGAGAATAACCGTCAGTCTCCTGAAATCTCCTCCATGTTCTGGAGATTGTGCTGGGAGACACATTAAACCTTCTTGCTGCAGCACGTGTGGATGTGCCATCAAGGAGAAGTTGGACAACCTGTGCAACTTCTGTAGGGTTAAGGAATCGCCTCATACTGCCAGTAGAGATAATTATTCAAGCCAAAACTAGCACGAGTGGAAAACCAGCCGAAAAAGATCAAGTGGGAGAAACTTGAAATGACCTCTGTATGTTAAACCAGTCCTGTTTTGAGGGTTTTGTAATCGTTGCTACTTTAGGGCACCTGTCGTTAAGTCTGTGAACACCAATACAGCTGAAAGTGATTAACAATGCCCTCAGCTGCTTAATCAAGCAGGAAATTATCAGGCAGGTTTAACTGATTTCATGCCAGGCCCAATAAAATAAAAGTGTTCCTTTAACCCTTTAAGCGCCAAAGTCGCAGAATTGCGACAAGCAGCAATGTTGGATTTAATAAGCCACAGCAGCAGAAATGAGCCCTCATGCAGTTAACACATTACACTGCGGGGTGGCAGACACCTGTACCTTCAATCCAAGAAGCATTTGTGGGTGTGTTACTATTGAAACTTTTGGAGTCTTTAGAACTTGAACCCTGCCCACCAGTCGCAGAGCAGCGGGGCTTGTCAGAGCAGTCAGATGAGTGAGAGCGAGCGAGTGGTAAAGGAAAAAAAACACAATGCCGAAAGGAATGTTCAGTGCTGACGAAGCTCTTCGTCTAGTACTGGCGGATTCGGATTCGGAGGAAGAATATTTCCTGTCCGAGGAGGTCTAGAGAGACGGAAAGTGTGGCTTCAGCGAACAGCAACAGAGAGTCCGTCAGCGACGACATGGTTACACAAGCAGTCCATCCAGCCCTTATCTTGTCCGATGTTCCACGTCTGGCAAAGAGACGTGGCGGGGGGGCTTGTACCGGGTCTGATCCTTTGATCCACCATGCCAGGGGGGAGGGGGGATGTGGTGGCGGTGATCGGGCCGGTGAAAACTCAGCTGGTGATCAATTCAGCCCCTATCCATCCATCCGTCCGTCCGTCCGTCCGTCCGTCCATCCATCCATCCATCCATCCATCCATCTATCTATCTATCTATCTATCTATCTATCTATCTATCTATCTATCTATCTATCTATCTATCTATCTATCTATCTATCTATCTATCTATCTATCCATCTATCCATCTATCCATCTATCATCTATCTATCTATCTATCTATCTATCTATCTATCTATCTATCTATCTATCTATCTATCTATCTATCTATCATCTATCTATCTATCTATTACACCCCTCTGTGGGCTCAGCTAAAAAGAAGAGGGGAATAAACATAAAATGGACCAGTTTAACAAAAAGTGACCCTTATTGGGGAGAAAAAGGCTTGACCAAGCAAAACCAAACTCAAAGTGTCCTTGTGTTTTCAAAGGTTTTATTAAAAAAAAGAAGAAC
Source organism: Nothobranchius furzeri (assembly GCF_043380555.1). Classification (NCBI taxonomy): domain Eukaryota; kingdom Metazoa; phylum Chordata; class Actinopteri; order Cyprinodontiformes; family Nothobranchiidae; genus Nothobranchius; species Nothobranchius furzeri. The sequence continues at coordinate 65,860,918 of NC_091742.1, forward strand.
CAAAAAGAAGGGGTCTAAAAACCCTTCCCAAGAAATTAACCAAGTTCTAATTTATTCATTAACTGAAAATGTCCAGAAGACCAACCACTCTATAAATCCTGAAATAAATCTCCTTTATTTTAAAAGGGAATGAACTCAAGAAGGGGCAAAAATCCCACCAAGTAGTTTAACCAAAAAGGTTTGTCTCAAAGACAACCCAAACAAAAGTACTAACCTAACTAAAGTTGTCCGAAATACCAAAAATGTGGCTCAGGAAACAAAGACTTCAAAAGGGGAAAACCCCACCCGGTAAATTTACCAAAGATGGTCCAGAGGACTCATCAAACCAAACATTACCGGTTAACTCAAGATTATCCCTAAAACACATAAAGTCCTAAAGTTATTTCTCCACAAGAAGCAAACAACAAGCTGGTTTAAACCACAAAAGTCCACGTTAACCACCAAGGGGAGAGAACCACACGTTGCTGCTGCAACCACCAAACATTTCTCTCCCCTGATGAGCTCCAGCTGGCCGATTTTGAAGAGCCAGCTGATGAGGTGCAAAGTCCCAGCTGGCGTGACTGCTGCTCTGGCGCTACCCATGGTCCAGAAAGTACGGACAGCTTCCCAAGGAGCTGCTGTCCACGGTGCTGCTCTGCTGCTGAACAGGGAACGGAGCGCAGCACACCACTGGGCTCCAAAACGGCGGCGGCTGTTGTCGGTACAGTATCTGCTCGGGTGCAAGATCGGCTCGGGATCCTTCGACTGCCGATGACGTCAAAGTACGGCAAACCCACTCGGCCAAAATAAACTACACATCTATACTGTTGAAAATAATTTAGCAGTTTCGTTATTAAAATAATGTTTCTTAAGACGCAAGTTTGTGTTTATAATGGTATTTGTAAAATAAAACACTATATTTTATTCATAATGTTGAACTCCTCTTTGAGCACATCCCTTGAAGAATCATAGGTATTAGCAACACCTGTGAAATTGTATTTGCAGGAAAGAAGTGTGTCCCGTTTATTGAAGTATTTTGTGCTTAGAGTTTTTGACGTCTTGTCCATGCATATAGTTACGCTCATAGCTGCTAGCCAAAACTCTGGAGTTAAAAGTTTTCTGGCTTTACTGAAATACCTGTCTGTACTTATTTGATTGATGGTAGTTTTACTTTCTATTAGACTCCAAATGTAATCATTTGGCACGTTTCTAATTCATAATTTGTAATAATGTAATCGGCGATATTAGCATTAGCATTTCTATGGGTTTTTCCATGTATATTAGCATTGCGCTAACAACTCGCTGCAAAATTGCAGCCTTTGCGATTAGAAAATCTCCTTTTGTCACATCGCAATTTAATTGCACATGCAGTTAATTGTTCAGCCCTAATATACATGCAGCTCTATGCTAAAAGTGTATTTTCAAAGAGGTAATGATGGATTTCTTGGTAAAAGTTGTCCATCTTTCCAACAGAAAGATTTGCCTGGACCAACGTAACGTGACTGCGTAATTCCGTAAGGTTCATGTTCAGCCAATCAACTTCTTAGACGTCATCGGCAGTCGACGGACCCCGAGCCAATTTTGCACCCGAGCAGATCTTGTACCGACACCGTAACACTATCTATCTATCTATCTATCTATCTATCTATCTATCTATCTATCTATCTATCTATCTATCTATCTATCTATCTATCTATCTATCTATCTATCTATCTATCTATCTATCTATCTATCTATCTATCTGTCAATCTGTCTGTCTGTCTGTCTGCCTATATATATATATATATATATATATATATATATATATATATATATATATAAAACAGTTATAAAAAAAATTAACCAAAGGAGGGATGAGTGAAATGTGTTCAATGTGTTCATGACACTGAAGCACCAAAAACAGCGTTCTTGATTGATACGCAGTAAACATTATAAAATACCAATAAAGTATGTATATATATATATATATATATATATATATATATATATATATATATATATATATATATATATACATAGTTATATATGTCTACATAGGAATGTGTGTATATGTATCATAAACAATAACAACACTAAGAAAATAAGACAAAAACATTAAAAAAATTAAAAAATCTGCAAATGTGATGCAATCCAATACGGCTGCTACCTGATGACATCATAATATGCAAATTAGTGTGTGATTTTGTTCCTGTCACAAAATTTGGCTTGTACTGAAGATTTTCCTAAGTCACAATATTCCTCTCTCTCTAACCAGATTTAAGCTACAAGCTCTTTACATAGTGATATAAAAATTCATATTTTACTGAAAAATCTATGGCGCCTAAAGGGTTAACTCTTGTGAGCAGTGTATATATGTTTATATATATATATATATATATATATATATATATATATATATATATATATATATATATATATATATATATATATATATGTCATGAACTCCTCCAGCTGACTGCATTCCATTCATTCCTGCCACTAACGTGGCGAATGACGTCATCACGCCGACACTACTTAAGGAAGTGCCGGCGTTTCATTCATTGCTCAGTCATCGTTCTCACCAGACTTTGCATCGAGTCTCCAGGCTTACCAGCCCTCTAAACCCTCAAGCTACACCTACAGGAAATAACCACGCCGGTTATCTCCGTCTCTCCGCGTCTGGGCAACAGAACTCTCAGTCACGCTTCAGATCTGCCAACGAACCTGACAGGATGACTGAGCCTAAAGTTGACCCAGCGGAGTTCGCGCGTCTGCGTGCCGAAGTGGCTCAACAGCGCGCAACCTTGGATCAGCATACGGCAGAAATGAACCAGCTCCGTGCCATAGCTGATCGCCAAGCAACTAAGATCGAGTCACTCACCGAGCTAGTACTCCAGCTGACCACCGCTCTACAATGTCAGACCGCAGCTGTTCCTGACAGGATGGAACCACGCCTCAGCCTTCCAGAGAAGTGGGACGGAACCAGGGGATCCCCGGAGGGCGTGTTGGCGACCCTGGCCATGACTTTCGAGTGCCAACCGGCACGTTACCCCACATCCTGCTCTCGTGTCGCCCTCCTGACCTCACTGCTGACAGGTCGAGCCGGTGAATGGGCGGCGGCTCTTTACAATCAGAAATCTCCTGCCTGCAATGACTATGAGACTTTTGTAAAGGAGATGAAAAAGACTTTTGTGCACCCCAGCAGCGAGGTCTCGGACGAGACGCGGCTGCTTCAGCTTCGCCAGGGCTCCCAAACGGCGGCTCAGTACACCTCTCACTTCCGGACGACAGCAGCTCGGTTGAGGTGGGATGACGCCGCCCTAAAGGCCGTTTACCTGGAGGGATTGTCACCGAGAATCCGGGAGGGCATGATCGGGCACGAGGTCCCAACCTCCCTGGACCTGGCAGTGGATCTGGCTCTCCAACTGGACCGCTGCATCCTGAACCGGCCGAGCACCATGTCAGCCCCCGTACACACCAGGACGTCACCCCGCCGGCCGGCTCACCAACTGACGGAGGAGCCGATGCAGCTGGGACATCTTCCCCCTGAGGAACGGGCACGGCGCTACCAGGAGGGAAGATGCGCTTACTGTGGGGATTTGGGTCACCACCGTGGCACGTGCCCAAAACGACCGGGAAAAGGTCCCTCCGGGTCGGAGTAGGAGCTGTCCCGCCCGGAGTCTCCATCTTTCCGGCTCCACACCGAACCACTCTCCCGCTCTCCCTCCACCTGGACCAAGGCCCGACCAGACTGGAGGCACTTTTAGACACTGGGGCTGCGGAGTGTTTTATCGATCACGGACTGGTTACTCGGCTCAAGATACCCCTCACCGCCCTCGACCGACCCATTCCCGTGACCTCTGTGGACGGCCGGCCCATCATGCCGTACCCTCTCACCCACCGAACTCAGGGTCTCCGCATGACTATTGACCAACACCTGGAGACCCTCCACTTCCTGGTCATCCAGGCTCCGGCTACACCACTCATCCTGGGTCATTCCTGGTTCTGCCGCCATGAGCCTCACATCTCCTGGTCCACCAGTAAAGTCCTGGCCTGGGGCACGGGTTGCCATAACCACCGGGACTCCCCTGCACCTCGGACCAGAGCAGCCACTCCCACAGACGTAGACCTGAAGCTCATCCCTCCTCAATACCACGACCTCACTCACCAAAACCACCAATCAGCCTCACCCTTTTCGCCTTACTCCAGAGGCTGTCCATGCTTTCCATGAGCTGGTCGGACGTTTCACTAAGGAACCCATCCTCCTCCACCCGGACCAGACCCGGCCCTTCGTCGTGGAGGTGGACGCCTCAGATGTGGGAGCGGGGGCCGTTCTCTCGCAACGGGGTCCAGACTCTAAGCTCCACCCATGTGCCTACTTCTCCCGGAAGTTTTCCCCCACACAGCAGAACTACGGGGTCGGCGACAGAGACCTGCTGGCAATAAAATGGGCGCTGGAGGAATGGAGGCAGTGGCTCCTGGGGACCACAGATCCCTTTCTGATCTGGACCGACCACCAGAATCTCATTCATCTACAGACTGCCCGCCAGCTCAACCCACGTCAGGCTCGGTGGGCCCTCTTTTTCGAGCCGTACCACTTCCATATCGCCTACCGGCCCGGCTCCAAGAACCTCAAGGCGGACGCTCTCTCTTGGCGTTTTGCACCAGATGCCGCCCCCCCGGAGCCTCGGACCATTCTGCCGACTCAACGCTTCCTGGCCTCCCTCCAATGGCCGTTGGAGCAGTCCATACAGGCGGCCCTTCCTGGCGATCCAGCGCCACCGGAGACCCCACCGAACCGTTTCTACGTTCCCGCCTCCTGCCGGCAAGAGGCGCTCACGTGAGGGCATTGTTCGCGGCTCGCGGGACATCAAGGACAAGCCCGTACCCTCCAGTTCCTCCGTCGGGCTCTCTGGTGGCCGTCCATGAGGAAGGACGTCCGCGAGTTTACAGCTGCATGTGATGTGTGTGCTCGCTCCAAGTCCTCCAACCGACCCGGCGCTGGAGAGTTGCAGCCTCTCCCTGTGCCCAAACGGCCGTGGTCACACATCGGGCTGGACTTTGTCACGGGACTGCCGGCGGTCGACCACCTGGACACTATAATGACTATCACGGACCGTTTCTCCAAGGCCGTGCACTTAGTGGCCCTGGCCGGCCTCCCCACTGCCAAGAGAACGGCCGAACTGCTCCTGGAACAGGTGGTGCGGCTCCATGGTTTCCCTCAGGACGTGGTTTCCGACCGAGGACCCCAGTTCGTCTCATGCTTCTGGAAGGTGTTATGTCGCCTGGTCGGTGCTTCCACCAGTCTGTCCTCTGGATACCACCCGCAGACAAACGGTCAGACAGAGAGAGCTAACCAGCAGCTTGGACGCTACCTGCGCTGCTTCGCTTCGTCCCAGCCGACCACCTGGCCCCGCTTCCTCCTGTGGGCGGAGCTGTCACACAACCTCCAGACCTCCTCTGCCACGAGTCTGTCTCCCTTCGAGACCTGTTACGGTTATCAGCCTCCTCTGTTTGATCATCAGGTGCCCGAGGTGGAGGTCCCTGCTGCCCAGACGCTGGTCCGCCGCTGTCGGCTCGCCTGGATCCGGGCCCGTGCGGCCATCACCCGGGCCAACACGGAGTATGCCCGTCAGCATCGCCGCCGCCACCGGCCTGGCCCCGTCTTCCGGTCTGGCGACCAGGTGTGGCTCTTCTCCGCTAACCTGAGGATGCCGGCTGGCTCCCGGAAGCTCACTCCTCGCTTCCTGGGTCCGTTCCCTGTCCTCAAGGTCATCAATCCAGTCACCTGCCGTCTACGCCTCCCGGCTACTCTCCGGATCCACCCGGTCTTTCACGTCTCCCAGCTTAAGCCGGTGATCTCCTCTCCTCTCCACCCTCCACTGGTCCGGGTGCCTCCGCCACGCGGTGTAGAGGCGGATCGCACCTACACGGTCCGCAGGATACTGGACGCCCGCCGCCGGGGACGAGGTTGGCAGTACCTCGTGGACTGGGAGGGGTACGGGCCTGAGGAACGCTCTTGGGAGCCCACGAGCTCGTTTGTCGATCCTGCCCTGCTAACAGACTTCTGGGCCCGCCGTCCTGGGACTTCGGGTGCCGTCCCTAGAGGGGGGGGTCCTGTCACGAACTCCTCCAGCTGACTGCATTCCATTCATTCCTGCCACTAACGTGGCGAATGACGTCATCACGCCGACACTACTTAAGGAAGTGCCGGCGTTTCATTCATTGCTCAGTCATCGTTCTCACCAGACTTTGTATCGAGTCTCCAGGCTTACCAGCCCTCTAAACCCTCAAGCTACACCTACAGGAAATAACCACGCCGGTTATCTCCGTCTCTCCGCGTCTGGGCAACAGAACTCTCAGTCACGCTTCAGATCTGCCAACGAACCTGACAATATATATATATATATATATTTATATATATATATATATATATATATATATATATATATATATGTTATTATCATCACATTATTATTATTATTATTATTTTGATTATTATAGTTGTTATTAGTATATGTCCTGTAGTGGATTACTTGGTAATTGAGCAGTGGGTGGAGCCTGTTGTTTTCTACTCACTGTCTTATTTTCTAGCTTTAGTGTTCAGCGTTTTATTGTAATTCCTTGTGTGACCTCAGTCTGTGACACAAGCTGTATAAATAAACTTTGTTCTTCTTCCACCACAGAGAGAGGCTGCTCTTCCAGCATCATGAACTCCTTATGGTCTGGTTATTAGTGGAGCCTTCTGACACTCATACAGACAGGTGTTGGTGAACGTAGCTGCGTCTGATTGGGAGGTGTTTATCTCCGCAGTGATCCCTGAAAACTCACCTCACTCCACCCAGTCTTTGTTCTTTACGTGGTATTAAACCAGCTGTAATCAGCTTCCCCAGGAGCTGAAGCTTTTCATTGCAGAACGCAAAGCTTACATCACTCTCGCAGACGGAGTTAAAGTTAGGCAGACATATTGTTTTACATTTTTGCTGCTGTACTGCAGAGCATGAAGGAAAAAGGGAAGAACCCCAAGTGCTGCCCACAGGGTTCACACAGGCGTTGCTGGTATGATCAGAACATCCCAAACTAATAACAATGTAGACACACAATAAACAACTTGTATTAAGTACTGATGAGCTATCTGCAGTGTAACAGGACCAGCTGGCATCTTCACAGAAAAATGGAGGAACAGGTGTCTTTTATAGGCCAGCCAGGCACTAAATGGTGTGTTTCCATTACCGAAACTTCCCAGTATGACCGTCTCCACTTCACCAGAGCCAGCCGAACTGGTCGTTTTCCAGACCTTTTGAGAGTCTTCTGTGATGTTCCTGAGCCGAGGTGAGTGACATCACCCCCATCTCACTCTATCTGACTGATCTTGCACAGGTGACAGCGGAGGGGGCCGCAGCTGCAGAACATCTCCAATCAGGGACGCGGGAATAAAAGGAGGATGGTGACATCTCATTACGCCAGATGATTGCTCCTGTATAGATAGTCCCAGCCACTCGTTCTTGTTTTGTGAACTCGTCACTCGAATATAGGATATTTTGGATTATTGAACTTGGACCACTCTGATAACTCTTTCGATTGCCCTGAAATCTGGATGTTATTTGTTCTCTCCAGAATCCCATTCAAGCTGCCTCAACTTGCTGTTTTGCTGACTGGACATTCACACCACCTCCCATCCTCCTCCGCTGTGCCTGGTTGGATCCCTTCCGCTGTCTAACCTGTTTCCTGATCACCCCTGGACTGACTTGAGCTCACCTCGGCTTCCTCACCTCGTTCTCCCCGGACGTTTATGGACTCGAGCTACTGCTCACCCTCTCCACAGGACTTCCCTGTGCACCTTTTGTTCCAGTTAGTAAATAAAGACTTTAATTTCATCCTACCTGCTCGTCGAGTCAGATTACTGCATGTCTTGGGTTAAACACATTCCACGAGACATGACATCTTCGCAGGTTCTGTGGCCTCACCCAGATCACCCGCAGGCAAACCGAGTGCATCACAGTTCTAACCAGAAGCATGTGTCAACAGTGGCGGTTTTACCATTAGGCATAGGTCGGCGGCCGCCTGGAACTCCCTTATGTTGGGGGAACCCCTAGCCCTGACTGCTGGCACCCCTCTGTTAATGCCACAATGGACTATTCCTTTAATATGCCGATGCACAAACAGTAAGTGATTGGTAGTCATTCCACTCCAATCCAGTTGGTGGCAGTAATGCACCAAATTGTTGTTTGCCAAGTGCCATAAGACCACAAATAAGAAGAAGAAGAGAAAGCAGAAAAAGAAGAGAGGTGCGAGCGTTCGCAACAAACTCGAAGCGGTTGTCAAAACATGAAGCATGAAATGGAGTTATCCTAGTGGCTCCAATAAGAGAAAGAAGCAGCTTGCTTTAAAAAAGCTTTTATCTTCACTTCTGAAAGTGACATCATTTTTCTATGTAAACATCAAAAGGAAGCAGAAAAGGAAAGACAATGGAAAATGTTGAAAGGGAGGAAAACGGAGAACAAAATGGAAAATAGAAGAAAAAAAAGAAAGGCAAAATCACAGGAGCACTGACAGGAAGAAGAAAGCAGAGCAATTATTGAAGGTGCTCAAAGGGAGAGAAAGACAGGAAAAAGAGGAGGACTAATGCTAATGCTCAGTCTGTCGCAGTCGTTGTGTCCTTGGGCAAGACACTTAAACCACGTTGCCTGCTGGTGGTGGTCAGAGGGACCGGTGGCGCCAGTGCTCGGCAGCCTCGCCTCTGTCAGTGAGCCCCAGGTCAGCTGCGGCTACATCGTAGCTCATCCCCACCAGTGTGTGAATGTGTGTGTGAATGGGTGAATGACTGATTGTGTTGTAAAGCGCCTTGGGGGGGGGGTTCCAGGACTCTAGAAGGCGCTATATCAAATACAGGCCATTTACCATTTTTTAATTAAAAAGTGAAAATAGCTCGTGTCAAAAGAGGGGAGAGTTTCGCAAATCCGGTTAAAGATAAGCTGTGTTCGCCTTGGGCCCCCAAATTGCTAAATCCGCCACCGTCTGTCAGCATTCATTCTGGACAGTTTTACTTATTTTATGCATCTTTGTGAGAAATGTCCTCATGTCCCCATGTCTGTGGAGGGATCAGACAAGGACACTGCTTATTATGGGATAGTAATGGCACTGACTCCTCCTCCAGCTTCCACAAGCCTGTAGTTTCATTTTGGTTCATTCGGTCTTTTACTTTCTAACTTTGTTGACAACCATGTCAGTCACGTCCACCATGCATGCAGCACAGCAACCAGGAAAATGTGGAACGGACTTAAGCAGACTGAGTCATTTCTAATGAATCAAGTGGAATGGAATTCTTTGAAACACTCGAAAGACCAAAAGGAAAAGGTGTGTGTGTGTGTGTGTGTGTGTGTGTGTGTGTGTGTGTGTGTGTGTGTGTGTGTGTGTGTGTGTGTGTGGCGGGGGGGTCCAACCAAATGTGTAGCGCCAGTGCCCTATACACTGGCACTACCTGGTTGCTGTTGCAGGTGGTCTTTACGTGTGCTTTAAGAAATGCAGCTTGAGTTTATTTCTGATGAGGTTTATTACTTGTCTTGTTCCAGAATGTCCAGGATCCATTTACAGCAGTTAAATTGGTTTGCAGTGAATGCGTTACTTGCCCCAGTGACAGTCCGCAGAGTCCGTTACACACAGCCACAGTCCTCGCCACACAGTACTTTTAAAAAGTGGAGGGGGCGTTCCCTTCTGACATAATGGTTGCGACATCTATGAACCACCTCCAATTCAGTAGTTTGCTCGTAGTTTCTCTTGATCCAAACGTTGGACCGTTTCTGCCTCTAACAATGGTTTCCGTCATTGGTGGTTTCTCTTTTTTCCGACACAGCACAGAGATCACCACGTAGTGCTCCAATAAAATGTGTTCAGACTGTGGAGCGCACATTTAACGAACCTTCGAATCAGTAAAAAAATTAATCAAGGAACTTAATGTATCGAACCATTTTATGACTCAATTCAGCCCTACTTCCTTTCAACACCTTAACAACTCTTTAACTGTCATTGGCATGTTTTTACTGTGTGGGCGTCGGAACGAGCCCCCGCACCGTGAGAACAAACATCCCAGGTCTAAAGCAAATCTTCATCCGCGTACGTCACACGTCACATGATCAGGAAGCAGAAAGTCCATGTGTAAAGAGATCCTTTTGGGACGCTGCTGTAAAAAAAGTGAGGCGAGAACCGGAAAAGCTTCTGCAGACCACAATTCAACAACGACTTATGAAAGAACGGATAATGCTCAAAACGCGCAGATTCTTCCTGTAAGAGGTGAGCCTTCGCTATGTTTTGGTAGTTTTGACGTTGACATCATCATAGAGTGCAACGTTCTGTGACTCTTAAAAAACAGTAAAAACGCTGGCAGCGAAGAGCTTTTCTGATCAGGAAACGGCAGGCAGTGAGTGAGTTACACAAAAAGAAAAATCTAATTTGTGCTGCACATCCATAAAAAAATCCATGTTTGGACTTCTTCTGTGTTTGCAAATCAGTCAGTGAATCATACCTTAATCAGTCAAATGCACAAACCACGGCCCATCGTCATTTACTGGACAAATGATGGGCGAATGGAAAAACAGCCCAACCATAGAGTGGGCAACCGGAGCTGCAATACTTACTCTGAACTGTGTGGCGCTAAAGAGTCAAATGTTTTTACACACTGGGCCTTTAAGCTCTAAACCATAGCGACATGCTGAAGCAACAGCAGCCATACGTGCTGTCAGCGCCACTGCCGTCATGTCTGCAGCATGCTGTCTCCCCAACTGTGATTGGTCAAATGATGATGTGTGACTGACTCTACAACAAAGGTAGGTTGTGAACAAGATGAAAACCTCTCCTGTCTCTGCCTGATTTTCGTAGTGACTGAAACCCGACAGAAGACCAAATAGTTTCCACAGCTTAATCTCACCGCTCCCCATGAGGACGGGCCAAATACAGGACATAACTTCACCAGTGTGTGACGATGACTTTGGGACTTTAACTCCCCTCAAAACAAAAAATTCTTTGGATCAATACGAGTCACATGACCACTATACTCGGCTTCAAAAAACATTCATTAGAGAGATCTAATCACTCTAAAACTTCAAGGTTATACAACAGTGTGTGAATGAGTGAATGACGGGTTGTGATGTAAGAAGCTTTTTTTTGGGGGGGTTAGAACCCCAGTAGTGCTAAACATATACAGATAATTATTTTAAAGATTGAGCCTCATTCTCATAATTTAACTGTAATGTCCCTCCATAGACTGACAATATATTAATTCATTCATTCATCCACCAGTACCTGTGTCCATGCTGTCAAGGTCCAGGTGGTGAAGAACACACGATGAAGCAGTCCCAGCTGATGGATGATCCTGAAGTGGTAGCAGGTTTTCTTTAGCAGTGTTTAGCTAACAGCTGCAATAGAAACAAAGCAGGAGAGCTGATTAAGATGCTGCTTCAGAACAACGCAGGAGATTAAAGATCCAACGGGTTGGTTCAGATCAGCCGAGGACAGATCCAGTCTGGAAAAGAGGACCTTTGGTCACCAGAGTTCATGGAGTAGAGCTAACCGCTTTTTCCTCCAGAGTCACAATCAGATTCGGGGCTTTTCCGTCGGAGAGTGTGAGCAGGATGGATCAGAGAGCGAGCAGCGATCCTGCATCATGACCAACTCAGATGAGCAAGTCTGATAGAGGGAACCTCTTCAATCTGATGAAAGCAGCAAAACGAGCGCGTTTCTCAGAGAGGCCAAAGGAACAGCAGCAGATCCAGAGGGCAGGAAGTCTAGAGAAAAGCTTTTCTCACCTACAACCTAATTCTAGAGCTCAGATTGTCACAAAGATCGCAGAAGTTCTGGAAAGAACTCCACCAAGTTGTTGAGGAAAAGAAGAAAGTTTCCACAGCCTGGTGAGATTTCTGCAGCAGCAGCAGTTAGTCGCTTTAGCTGATCAACTCTCCCAGAGACTGAAGTGAAGACATTTTTACTGCAGAGCCTCAAATATTCTCCTCACACACCAGAACATCAAGTTAGCTCTGCTAGCAGCTTCCGGTTTCTGCTTTTTCCGGTGGTCGGTGACCAGCGTAAAGGTGCACTAGCGCTACCTGCTGGAGCAGAATAAAACACCTGTGTTCAGAATGGGACTAATAAAACACATAACATGTGATATCTTCCTCAAACAATTACTTAAAGACAAGTTTTACACCTGTTATAATACTTTTGTTATTTACTTTATTTTTATTTTAATCTTGTTTGTTTTTATCTCATCTGTTTTCTTTGATGTAAAGCTAATTATGTGTCTGTTGCTGCTGCCTCTTGGCCAGATCGTTGTTGTAAATGAGAATGAGTTCTCTATCGACTCATCTGGTTAAATGTTTCTGATACACACACACACCCACACACACACATTTATATTTATATATATGTATATATATGTATGTATGTTTTAATGGTGGGCTGGTTTGATTAATATGTGTGATAGGCTGGGCGATCAACTGGTTGTGATGCCAACCAGTCCTGCTACATCTACATACAAACAGTCCAAAGAACTGGGTGTGAGCGTAGCCTCTGTGTGGCCCTGCACATACGGCTCCTTGAACACCCAGATGGTCTGTTACACATACGTTTCTGGTTCTGATCAAGTGGCCAAGCAGTCAACAATATTTACATAATAACAGTCCCAAGTCAATATATATGTCTGTGGTCCCAGGAACTGGGTGTGAGTGTAGCCTCTTTGTGGTCCCCCACAACATGATGAACACGAGCTTTGAAAACCCTGGACATCTTCTGTGATTTAGATTCATCATATATTTCCCCCAGTTTCAGCTGAGTGTCTCATTTAGTAATAAAACATGATCTAGGTCTAGAAGCAGACTCTTGCTCATCATTCATTGTTTATTTTTGTGGAACCCCCCTTCCTTTTGTTTCTTCCTTTCTCTTTCACCTGTCTCCGTGTCTGGTCGGAATTACAAAGCATTCAAATAACAATAAAGTTTTAAGTATCAGGCGTGACATTAAAGCAGCAGCTTTGATGCTCCAGCTGAGAGTAAATCTGTTAGGCTTGTCACCAGCATTCAGACATTAATTATGTTTGTTTCACAGCCAGACAGGATATGGGGGGGTAATAAAACATAATTGTGAATGCTTGCTCAAGTCAAGTTTATTATATAGCCCATTTCATACACAAAACGGTAGCCCAATGTGCTTCACATAGTTAAAACAATCACAAGTGAAAGGAAATACTTAAAATGTCACATCATGTTGTGTAAAATCAAATCAAAGAATATTGACACAGAACATAGTACACAAAAATAAATGCATATAAAGTACAATTATTTACTTTAAAATATAGAACAAAGATAAAACAGCACATAATAGGTATACGTATAAAATACATATAGAATAAATGTAACACAATACTGATAAAGACCTAGTAGAGCACAGATGCAAGGATAGGTTAATGGAAGACATCATGAAAAAGTTTAGTTTTAATAAGTTTAATTAGTTTTCAGACCCATGGAGAAAAAAACCTACAAGATGCAGAAAAAAGGATAATTCTCCAACCTTCATATTGTCAGCAATAAACACAGCAAAACTTAACTTTCATGACCAAAAAAAAAAAAAAAAAAAAACATAAAAATTATTCAGTAAATCAGGAGCAGGAAAAAAAAATCTTATTTCTGATTTAACACTTTTTTTCAATTCAAACTATTTACACTTTTGTGTTTTCATCACATTTAGCTTGTATTTTATTTAAAATATCATCAGCTTTACAGGTTAGCTGTTCCTGTGTGCTCAAAAACTTGTTACCAACCTCTAAAAAAATTACCAAATCATTCACATGGAAGTAGATTTGTTATTCATTATCTGGAAGTATTTGATTAGTTTAAAAAACTAAATATGTTTTGTTTAATTTGGTTTTCAGAATGTCACTAGTTTACTTATACTACAAATATATATATTGATGTACTGAAATACAGAGAAATGAACTTGTGAATACAATGCATGTTACTATAGTAAGTATAGCATGTTTAACATAAGCACATTCACACATGGAAAGTATCAATGTAAATAAATCATATGGCAGTAACTCTGCTGTACTTCCATTGTGTGTGTAGCTCATGGGCCAAAAAAGTTTGGAGACCCCTGCAATAGATCATTCAGCCCTAAAGGATGCTTAGATGATTGTTTAAAGATTTCTTTCGGCTAAATCTTCATCCACAGAGCTCACAAGCAAAAGGCATCTGTCATTTGTGGACTCGCATGTGTGTGTTTAAACTTCCCTTTTCACTAAATCTATTCCCACAGAGCTCACAAGCAAAGGGCTTCTCCCCTGTGTGGACTCTTATGTGTGTGTTTAAATTTGTCTTTTCGCTAAATCTTTTTCCACAGAACTCACAGGCGAAAGGCTTCTCTCCTGTGTGGACTCGCATGTGTGCGTTTAAATTTCCCTTTACACTAAATCTATTCCCACAGAGCTCACAAGCAAAAGGCTGATCCCCTGTGTGGACTCTCATGTGTGTGTTTAAATTTGTCTTTTCATTAAATCTTTTTCCACAGAACTCACAGGCGAAAGGCTTCTGTCCTGTGTGGACTCGCATGTGTGTTTTCAAACTTCCCTTTACACTAAATCTATTCCCACAGAGCTCACAAGCGAAAGGCTTATCTCCTGTGTGGACTCTCATGTGTGTTTTTAAACTTCCCTTTTCACTAAATCTATTCCCACAGAGCTCACAAGCAAAGGGCTTCTGTCCTGTGTGGACTCTCATGTGTTTGTTTAAACTTCCCTTTTCACTAAATCTATTCGCACAGAGCTCACAAGCAAAGGGCTTCTCTCCTGTGTGGACTCTCATGTGTGTGTTTAAATTTGTCTTTTGGCTATATCTTTTGCTACAGAACTCACAGACGAAAGGCTTCTGTCCTGTGTGGACTCTCATGTGTCTGTTTAAATGTGATCTTATGCTAAATGTTTTTCCACATACATCACAAGCAAAAGGCTTATCTCCTGTGTGGACTCTCATGTGTGTGTTTAAACTTCCCTTTTCACCAAATCTATTCCCACAGAGCTCACAAGCAAAGGGCTTCTGTCCTGTGTGGACTCTCATGTGTTTGTTTAAACTTCCCTTTTCACTAAATCTATTCTCACAGAGCTCACAAGCAAAGGGCTTTTCTCCTGTGTGTACTCTCATGTGTTTATTTAAAGTTGACTTTAAGCTAAATTTCTTTCCACAGAGCTCACAAGCAAAAGGCTTCTCTCCTGTGTGGACTCTCATGTGCGTGTTTAAATTTGACTTTTGGCTATATCTTTTGCCACAGAACTCACAGGTGAAAGGCTTCTGTCCTGTATGGACTCTCATGTGACTGTTTACAAGTGTCCTATGACTAAAGGATTTGTTGACTGTCCTAAAGTCTGACTCAGAACACCTGTTCTCATTCCAGTCATTGTCTCGGTCTCCAGTTTCAGACCCAGAGTCTGACAGCTCAGAGTCTAGAGTTGCATCATCATCATCATCTCCATCGTCAGTCTCTGAAGAATCAGGAGTCAGTTCATGAGGGTTCCGATCTGGGTTCCGGCTAGTTTCTACTCCACCAGTTTCTGCTGTCATCTGGTCAGCTGCGCTGCTGGTTGAAACATCTCTGTCTTCTATTGGCTTCTGATGAAGCTGTGAGAACAGAGGCTTCTCTTCATCATCCTCACTCTTTATAGAAGCAACAGTGAACGGAAACCTGGCAGCATCAGTCTCCTCCTTCAAATGGAGATGCGCCCCTTCCATACTGTGCCGGAGTTTCTCCTGTTCCTCCTTTATGTGGAGAAAATCTAAGTCCTGCTGGTTGACACCAGCGCTATGTTCTTCTAGAGCTTCTTCTTTAACCAGCACCACCTGTTGAAAAGCTGTAGGAAACACAGAAATGCATGATGTGAATTACCGACAGCTGTAACTGTGTTTTCAAACACATAACAGGAGCCCTGACAAAAAGCCAAGTAAAAGACGCATAATAACACCTATTATAAAAAGACCTTTTTTCCCAGCACACTGGACCAGGACATGAAAATTCAATGAGGTTCATATTGACTAGAAAGTTTGCCCTTATAGCCTGGTGATATTGTGTGTGTGTGTGTGTGTGTGTGTGTGTGTGTGTGTGTGTGTGTGTGTGTGTGTGTGTGTGTGTGTGTGTGTGTGTGTGTGTGTGTGTGTGTGTGTGTGTGTGTGTGTGTGTGTCAAGGCCCCGCAATGTGGGTGAAAAATTAAGGCCAACGCGGAAGTGAAATAATTTGCAGTTCCACCCTAATCCTCTAGGGGCTGGTGTCAGAAGCGAGCAAATCCTCATTGACTCCCATGTTTAAAATACCAATTTCACAGCAGAAATAAACATGTTTACAGCCTGGTTCCAAAACATGTTTTTTGTTTAAATGATCTAGTTTACACTCATGACAACTCTGAGGGGGGTGAATTTTTTTCTCACTCTTCTGTTTAAGTGAGCAAGCAGGGAGGCATTGGGTCCCATATTTTCAAAGTCTTTGGTATGACCCGACCAGGAATCGAACCCCTGATCTCCCAGTCTCAGGGCGGACACTCTACCACTAGGTCACTGAGCTGGTTTTGGATATTATTTGTGCAATTGTTGGACAAAATGACTTGCTGTGGCATTAATTGCACTAACAGAGCGTCCAAGGAGTCTCCACTTAATTTTTTTCGGTAAGTTAAATTTTATTTATGTATTTTAGGTCACTGCCGAGCTGAGCTTAGATTTTAACATGTACTGTTTAACCATGAAATTTTAATGTAATAGGGTAAAACCCAGTGCATTTAACATAATGCTGCACTTTAGAAAATGGGTTGAAATATAACATGTTGGTGGAGCTGGGTTCCGACTATCGGCTTGTGGAGCTCTCGGGAGACCTCTGTTTTCCACCCGGTTCTACCCTTCCTGCAGCTCTGCGCATATCTGTCTGATCGCGGCTTCTGTCTGCTGCGCGGGCTGCCTGACTTACTGGTTACTGACTGGTTTAGTGCAGAAAATTACAAGACTACATAGATATGGACACTTTAAAAGCTACCCAGTCTGGTCCATGCTGGCCCAGTTGAGAAAGCACCGTAAGTGACCATTTTGGAAGAACCAGTTTAAGGTGGTGTTTTAGGGCCAATTGAGTTAACACGAAGTGCACATTGCGCAATGATGAGTATGCAGGGTGGATTTGAGTGAGTAAGAAGAAACAATGGCTGGTAGGATTTGATAATCTGATCATCATCACCTGACACCACTTCTAATTTTGACTTTTCATCATACTGGGACTTTTTTTCTAGGGTACAATGCGTACCTGTAAAATTTCCTGGTATTTATTAGTCCAAATCTCTGAGATTTCTGAAAAACATATCTGTGTTCAGAAAAGAACCAAATAATGGAATTGAATAACAAACAGATATTATTTAACAAAGATGTTCAAAGCCTTTTCTCCACAGTCAGAGCCGCTTGATTAGAATAGAATAGACTATTATTCCCACAGTGAGGAAAATCACTCCTTACAACAGAACATACACTTAGAGAAAAAGAAGCAGAAAAATAAGCTATTATTGTAACCTTCAACCACTAAAATCAACGAATAAAATAAAAACTTGGGTTTCCAGAAATATGCATCATAAAGCACACTGACATACTAATGTACATCAGTGCACAAGTATTGAACACATTCTGAATATTGCATTGATGTCATTGTGTAACAGAGCCATTATACATGTTTACTGCAGAGGGGATAAACGACCTATGGTTGAGTTCTGTTTTACATCTTGGATGTCTCAGCCTGCCACTGAAGGAGCTGTCCAAAGACTCCACAGTGGAATGCAGTGGGTGAGAGGATTTTTTTAAGATGGAGGTCATCTTCACCATCATCCTCCTTTCACACATCTCCTCTACTGAATGTAGTTGGCAGCTGGGAATTAACTTTGAAGAACCTCATCCTCCTCAGGATGTGGAGGTGGCTTTGGCCCTTCTTATACAGAGCATCTGTGTTGTTGGACCACTTTAGTTTACTGCTCAGGTGAACACCCCTGTACTTAAAGGTATTCACCACCTAAATGTCTGCATCCTGTTTACTGGTGACTGAGGAGTAGTGTTTCTCTGGAAGTCAATCCCCATCTCCTTTGTCTTACTGGTGTTCAAGCAAACATCAGTCAATAAAGTCTAGAATGACTGACCTGTACTTCAGGTCATTCCCCACCAACACACAGCCAAGTCTTCTGAGAACTTCTGGATGCGACAGCGCTGCTGGTGTTGTAGGTGAAATCCGAGATGTAGAAGGTGAATAGCAAACCTTTCTTTTTACTGCAAGTCAAAGCGTTAGGAAATGGCCGCGAAACATCCAAAATTTTCTCTCTCTGAGCCTCAGAACCTGGTTGAGCTGGAGAAAGTTTTCTGCCATCCAGGATTGGATGTCTAAATTGCAGTTAAAAAGTGCATCCATTGGCCGTGTGTCATCAGGAGACACGGAGATGCACAACCGCGTATCATTAGCATAACTGTGAAAGTTGACTTCATGTCTCCTGATGACTCCACCAAGTGTGAGCATATAAAGGTTAAAAAGCACTGGGCTTGAAACTGAACCCTGAGGCACACCACATGTAATCCTATGATCCCTAGAGGAGCAGGTACCTAAACTTGCCATAAAAGTCCTGTCTGTGAGATAAGATGAGAACTGTCTGTGAACAGTACCAGAGTGGCCAATTTCTTTTAGACATGTTAAAAGAATAGTGTGGTCTACAGTATCAAAAGCAGCACTTAGATCCAGTAGAACCAACACTGTCGTTCACTGTTCATCATAATTTTATTTAAAATCTTCAGAAGGAACGTCTCCATGCTGTGGTTCACCTTAAAACAAGCTTTTCTAAAATTGTGCTTAAAAAGAGTAAGTTAGATACCGGTCTTATGGGCTCGACACACGGGAGGCGACATCGCCTCTCCTCCATTCATTTTCAATGAGACATGCGCAACAAAGCGATAATCGCGGGTCTCCCTCCTACCAAGCGAAACGTGAAAAACGTGCGTGTGAAATTTTGCGCTCGTGCACGTGTCGTGCTAGGCGACCCAGCGACGTGATCCCAGAAAGTTGAAATATATGCTCGGACGAGGACCAATCAACGGAGGTTTCATTCACTGACCAATGAGCGGACAGGATGCTCCGTACACCTCCGAGCAAACATGGAGGAGGAGAAGTTGATTATTATTATGTCTTATATAGTAAAATCAGAAGTAAAATTTCCCATAACTCTAGCAGCACCTTGTGAAACAAACGCTTAAACAACCTTAATTCCCTCCAACCTGACACAACGGAAGTTTCGATTTCGCCATGGAACAGAACGCATAGACGACTTTGCCGCTGGCCGCTGCCGCGGGTCACCTCCCGTGTTTCAGGTAATAAAAGCGAAAGCGACAAATTTCGCTGACTGCTGTCGTTTGTCGCCTCCCGTGTGTCAATTCAATTCAATTCAAGTTTATTTATATAGCGCCAAATCACGACAAGAGTTGTCTCAAGGCACTTCACATAATAAACATTCCAATTCACAGTTCATTAAGCCAATCAGAAATAATGTTTCCTATATAAGGAACCCAGCAAATTGCATCAAGTCACTGACTAGCCCATAAAACTGTTAAAATCATTTAAATCTTAATTGCTATTCTTCAACAGGGGCCTCACCACTGACCCTTTAAAGGCAGAAGGAAAGATCCCCGTCTAAACTGACCAATTCATAAAGATTCAAATTTAATCTCCAAAAGATCCATAAATTGTTTAATAAACTTTGTGGGAACTGGGTCCAGAGCACATGTGGTAGGCCTCACCAAGGAGAAAACTTTATAAAGAGTCTCACCAGGAAAAAACTGTCCAGCGTTTCCTCTGACAAAGCGCTGCAAAGACCCCCCTCCCCAGAGCGCACTGCCACACCACTGAACCTTTAGCCCCAAAGGCAAAATAGACGGAGATGGGCCAGGAAAAGTGGAACAGAAAAAAAGAAACTGAAAAAATAAAATTAAATAAAATAAAAAATAAAGCTCTGGCAACAGAT